>NC_023752.2:44085585-44397180 GCF_000499845.2 Phaseolus vulgaris
GAAGTTGTTTCAATTATTATTTTCCTGAATAAGGTTCCAGCTATTTTGTTTCAATTTCAATTCTAAATGGGAATTTTCTTATAAATTTTTGTCTCTTAAGTTTTATTTTCTTTCTGAGTTGTTTTCCTTTAATTTTGCTTCATTTGAGTTTGGTTTATTAACTGTTTAGAGTTTGATTTTTTGTTGTCTTTTTTGGTTGTCTCTATTTTTTTGAATTGGTTTTTCTTATTAACAGTTTGTAATATCAAAGGTTACACAAAGAGTGAATGAGTGAAAGTTAAGATTTTTTTTATCCCTCTTTTTTTTGTTAAAGTGTTTTTAAAGTTCTATCATGGGATGAATAGAAACCGCTTCAATTTCTTTAAATCTGGAATTGTTGTAAGTTTTTTTTCTATCTTTTCTGTACTTGTGGCAGATACAGTGAAAAGAAAACAAGTCTTGACTCTTAAGTTTTTCTTTCTGGGTTGTTTTTCCTTAATGAGGTATCTATGTTGTTGCATTAATTAAGTTTGGTCTATGAATTGCTAGGGAGAAAATTAAGATTTTTCTATTTGGATTATTTTTTATTGGTTGTTCTTCTTGATACCTGCTTGTAATGTCTAAGATTATAAAAAGAGTAAAAATTAAGGTTTCAACATTTCTGGGTTGTTTAGTTGGCTTTTCACATTGAGACCTGTTTTTAATATCCAAGGTGATTGTGAAACTTAAGATTTCAATCTTTGTGAATTTTTTTTAATTAGTTTTTCTTCTTCTTGAGAGTTGTTTGTAAAGTTATCCATAAGGAAAACTTAAGTGAAATGAAAATTAAGATTTTTTTTTGTTGAAGTGTTTTTTTTTATAAAAGTTCTACGGATGAATAGAAAACTATTTCAATTGTTTCTCTTTCTTTAGATATTATACTGTTGAATTTTGTTATATCTTTTTCCATGTGTCACTTCTTGCGGAAGATATAGAATTTTTTTCCCAAATTAATCCTGTGCTGTGTAAGGTGACTTTTCTTTTTAAAAAATAATAATTAAATAAAAACTAAATTTAATGAAAAAAAAAGTTATTATATTAATTAAATTATATATTAATTTTTTTATTAGGTTCTGTTATTTTTAAATAATTAAATTATATATTTGTTTTTTTTTATAAGGGTTGGAGTACCTCATTTTATTTTATTTATTCTTTCTTGATAAAAAAATCTAATTAAAATATAAATAATTGATAACTAAAATTTTGATAGTTAATTAAATATCAATTTAATTTTTTTTATCAATAATAAAAATTAATTTAGACACTAATAATTTTTTACTATCTTACATAAGATTTAATTTAGTCAATATAACCATTAATTATTTTGTATCTTGATTTCTATTTAATGATTTTAAAGAAATATTTGTCCAGTGTTTATTAATTATTGTTCATATTTTAGAAGAGATGTTTTGTTTTACAGTGGGTGAGCTGTCTGGTTTTCTTATACCACTATTTGCATTTCTTATTATTTTTTAATTTTCCTAATTAATTTCATTTAATGTTTTATTGAAGGTTCTTTTAATTTCTGAGTTGTCAATTAATGCACAATAATATTCTTTATCAATTTGTTAATATGTTATGACAACGGTTAAGTTATGTTTTACATTATTCCTTCTAAAGCCCCCACATACTTCACTTGATTATTGAAATTAGCACGTTAATAAGTGCAGAGTATATTTTAAGTTATTTGCGGTTATACTAAATAATATAAATAAATAGAATTTATTAAAAAAAATATAAATATGTATTTCAATATTATTTTATATTTATCTGTTATTAGCAATTTCACTACCAGTTATGCGTTATCAGCTAGTTTTGCTAAAGAGATGCCCAGTGAAAAAGGTTTTGACTAAAAAAACTTATTTGTATGTTTTTCCTAATTTAAAAAAATCTACCAGAGGGCACCACCCCTAGTAAAATTGAAGGGTACCCCTTATAGAATTGAAGGGTATGGAGTGTGACATGAGAGAGGAATTTGGGATAAAGAGCCTCATAGATAGAAATTGAAGTATTGCTTTTGTTGCAGGTCCTTAGCTTCTGCTAACAAGGAACTTGGTGTGGTGTGTGAACAACATTTGTGAAGCGTGAACACAGTGCAGATTAGTATGTTTGTCTATGACCAATTTCGAATTTCATTTTATGCATATATGTTTTGCATGAACTACATTATGATTATTTTTTTCTCTCTTCAATTGCTTGAATTGACCTTATAGGCTATGCTTGAGAAGCTCAGATTGTTAAAATGAAGACAAAGACAACTACAAACTCCAAAAAGAAAAAGGGAAATTACCCTCACGTCTCTCCGAGTTCAAAAAAAATATATAAAGCACCATGGTCCATGATTAGAGTAACTAAGACAAAAGAAACATATCAAAATGGTAATCCTCGATAACTTTAGATATTGGAAAGATTGAAAAGTGTTAAATGCAAATATTATAGCATAAATTTAGTTTTATCCCCATTATTTGAACATATTGTACAACTTAGTATTTAATTGGACATGTTTGATGCAGATTGTTGCAAAAGTGAAGAATCTCTCGAGGATAATGTGATGGAGGATACCTCTTTTTATTTCAATAGATGCACAAATTCAATAGGGGAGTCCTATATTTCTTTCAATGGATGTATAGATTCAATGGGGCAGAACTCTCTTTCATTCAGTGGATCTACAGATTCAATAGCAGTAACAGTAAAAATGAGTTTTGATGTTCTTCTTTTATTTATTTACTTATACATCTAGCTTTCCACACTATACTGCTAATAAATTTGGTGTATTGCATGTGTGTTTGGTTTGAATGTTGCTTCTGATTACTACTTTCAATCAAAACATTAAGATATATCTCTGATTTAATTCTTAATGTGTAAACTGTAAAAATTTATTATCTTGTAATATTAGTTTGGAAGTAGGAGTTGCGATGGCTAGATTAATTATTTTCTTATTTTATCCCCTTCATTTGTAGCTTTTATTTGTGTGTGAAATCTAATATATTATTTTATATGTGTATATTGGTGATTATAGTATTAGTTACTCTTTTATTGATTCACTTATGACTTTTTTTATATCCTATATATATATATATATATTTGGTTTTGGTTGACATTATTTACACTTATTGTTTGTTTATGGCAGGACTCTGTACTACCTTCTGTATCCTCGGGTCTAGAAACATTGTTGCCTTATATTGATGGGAGTAACTATCCCCTTAGTCAGCAATTTGAAATAGGTACCCAATTTGAATATTTTGAGATGATAAAGATAACAACATGTAAATTATCACCATAATTAGGGCAAAACAAATAATTTTTTAGATTAATATTTGTTATTTTAGAATTCAAGACTAGTTGTGTAAGTTTGGAACAGTGACCTATTAATTCTAGTACATCCTTTTTGATACCTGCATACTATAACTTTATTTATGTCAGTAATTTTAATTTTTGTCTATCATTGCAGTTAAGAGGGAACAAATAACTTGGGAACCTGATCAGGTGGATAACAGTTCCTTCACCCCTTTACAAATGTCTGCCATGTTAGACTCCTATATATATGAAACATGTGAGATTGGGTATCCCAGTGATGAACCAACTGTATTTGACAACAGTCAAAACTATGTTAACCTTCATGATCTTGAATTTCCTGGGATAAATGTTGATGGAAATATGGTGTTTCCTACTTTGGAGGATACGTTAGGAGTTTCATATTACAATTATGGGTTTCAATATTGTGATCCTTTGTGGTTTAATAATCTCTTGTGTGAGCAGGCCATTCCATTCACTCAAGAACTTGATTCAGATAGAGTGGATCATATTCATCAAGAGACATTTACTGGGAATTGTTCAGTGCCATCGGATGATGAAGTTCACATATTGCCTGCATTAGTAAACCAGGAAATAAGCAAAAAGAAGAATACCCTTGTTCTTGATTTGGATGGTAACTTTCTAAAATCTCATATTGTCCTAAAGTAATTGTAATTAGTATTTGATGAGGTTATAAACCATTACAAAATGCACTAGGAAGACCAAAAGTGAATGTATTATAGTTTTCAAATTTGAAGGATGAAAGAAGAACAATTTTCTTAGAAGACTAAAACTTATCTTCAGACAATTTTATGATTTGTAATTTGTTTGTAAACTATATACTTCTCTGCAGAAACCTTGGTACATTCTTCCTTAGAGAACTGCGATGCTGACTTCACATTTCAAATGATCACAAATAGATTGCTCACTGTGTATGTGCGAAAGAGACCCTTTCTCCAAGAATTTCTGACAAAAGTATCCGATATGTTTGAAGTCATCATTTTCACAGCTAGTCAAAGCACATATGCTGCAAAAGTGCTAGATGTTCTTGATCCTAATAATAAGCTCTTTGCACGACGCATGTACCGAGAATCATGCACCTGGAAAGATCATCGTTGTGTTAAGGATCTCACAGTTCTTGGGATTGACCTAGCAAAGGTGTTCATAATTGACAACACTCCAGAGGTATTTTTTTCTTTCTTTATTTTTCTATTGCCACATTTTTTTTCTTCCATTTACTGTATTTGTTTTCTTAGCAACAACATTTGTTTTAATATCATATTTAACATGCAATCTTATTATTTAGAATTTAGATAGATTGAAATTTTATTATTTTTGTACTAACTAGAGTGTGCTTTTATATTCATTTACTTCACATATTAATAAAAAATAAATGTATTGTGACCATTTCCATTTTTGATTTTGATTCCAACACCCTCATTTATATTGTTACTTTGTTATGTCCTTTTCAATATCATAAAACTTCACTAGATTCATCATCTTCCTCTTTTGGAAAATATATACTTCAGAAATTTCACAAATAACAATGTTTATTGAGAAAAGTGTGAAAATATGTTGTGCTAGGAATTTTTCATTTCAAAGGTTTATGATACTGAAACCTAGAATGTGTTTTGATGACAGGTATTTAGATTTCAAGTTAACAATGGGATTCCTATCAAAAGCTGGTACGATGACCCTAGTGACTGTTCTTTGCTTGCTTTGCTCTCATTCTTGGAAAAGCTAGTTGATGTAGATGATGTAAGGCCAATCATTGCAAAAGAATTTGGGGCAAAGAATTAATTTGCATTTTGATCCTCTTGGAAGCAATAGATAGCTCTAATATTAGGAATCTGGATCCATGAAACTAGTTAGGGTTTATAACTTTTGGTTATTTAGATGCTTTTACTTTTTTAAACATTTTACTTGAATTTTGGTGAAATTTTATACAAATGGCTGTATGATTTTATTGTGGCCAAATTGCTATATCCTAATATAAAGAAAATGGGAATTGCAAATAACAAGTTTGACTTTTATTAAAAGTTTAATTGATGTCACGTACTATCTTCAGTTAGCAGTTAGATGAATTATATTTTATGCTTTGTGTGGTAAAATATTGAATTTGATTTTTGAAAACATCTAACCAATGATATTATACTCATTGTGTTTGTGAAAAAAAATATTGAATTGTTTTGAAATTTAAAATGTTTAAAGTTGTTTAATGTAATTATTTATTTAAACCATTAAAATAGTTTGATATATATTATCACCTTAATTTTACTATGCCTTTTAGTGATGTAAATTTAACTCCATATAAGTATTTTTTTTTTATTAAGAAAAGCAAACCATTTACACTCATCTTCCTTTCTTCTTAAGAAAAAAATTAATCCACTCCAAACACTATTTTAACCTCAATTTTAGTAAGTATTTTGTAAACACATGTGAGATTTTCTTCTAAGGCTATCTTCTCAATTTTAACATTTATGAACTCAACAACATCTCTCACAAAGTACATTCTAACTTTTATGTGTTTGGTTCTCTTATGGTGGTATATTTGATGATCAGGTAGATGAAAAATATTTGGACTATATCACACTGAATAGTCACACAATCCTACATTGTACCCAACTCTCCCATCATTCCTTCAACCATAGTGCCTCCTTCACCCCCTTTGTGAGTGTGATATATTTTACCTAGGTAATAACTGATGCAACAAAAGATTGCAAGATGGCCTTCCAACTAAGTATAGTTCCAAACAATGTACACATACCTAGAAATAGCCTTGTTGGTATTAAAATTACCTTTATAGTCAACATTTATAAACCCCTCTATAACAACTTTGCTATGGGTAGACTTTCTATACACTAGACTAGACAATATTGCTTCATTTAGATATATCATCACCCATTTCAAAGTCTCCTAATGAGCATGTCCTATATCTTCCATGAATTTTCTAACCACACTAACATGCACCAGATTCAATTTGCTACAGGTCATCTCATACACGATGCTCCCTACTCCATTAGCATATAAAGTAGTCTTCATCTCCCTCATAGCTTCCTCTGTACTATGAGCTTGGGTAACATAGAGCTTTGTGTGATGTCTTAAAGTGTTCCAACAAGTTTAGATTCATGCATCCTAAACATCTCAACCACCTTCTGCAAGTATCCTAGGCTCTAAATCTTGTATCTCTTCAGCTATTGTCAAAGCATAGCTAATAAGGTGAGCATTTATGAGCATATGCTTCTAGTTTATTCTTGTTGACATATGTAAATGCCAAGGCTCTAAACACCTTAAAATTCACATAATTTATGTTCTTCCACTCCATACTTTCTTAGGAGTCTTACACTTTAGATGCATTCTTGTTTATCAAGTAAACAATAGTGTTTGCAACATTTCACCAAAAGGAATTATAAGGCAATCCAACTCCCAACAACACACATCTCATTATCTCCAAAATGATTTTTTTCATTCTCTCGACTATTCCATTGCTATAGTATACTTGCAATTGTTTTTTTGCTTATTTATACCTTTTATCCTACAAACTCATTTAACTCCCCTAAAACAAACTTCAATCGATTTTCTATCCTGAGCACTTTAAGTTTGGCCTCAGTTCGATTACTCATCATGGTGTGTCACTCCTTAAACGTCTAAAAACTCTCAATCTTACTGTTTAAGATATAGATCCTGTGAAAAATCAAGACAAAACACAAAAAGGGAGAGTTGAATTGGGTTTAAAAATTTCTTTGACTTTCACAAGTATCATTTGATGTTTCATACTCAGATGATAGATTCAATATTTAGAGCAATGGAGACTTTTAATTTTTACAACTTCTGTTTTAACAGTTCACCCTTTTAAGTTACTTATGCAAATAACATGCAATATACAAAGAGGTGAATGAGAGTGCTTATAAAGTATTTTTATACTATTTTGTTTATTGCAACAGACTATGTCAAATTCTTGACCAACCAGTCAAGTTCCATTGAGCAGATTAATGAAAATCCATCCAACCATAATATCCACAAAATAAGGAGAATGAAGACCTAGAGCTTTGTTCAAGAACTTATTTGTACATTTGATCCTAATTGGGTTGTTGTCTATCTTTTGAAGGCCAAATAAAAAGGACAACTCTAGGATGAAGGATTGTACATAACATTTCAGAGGAGACTTTCATACCATGAAAGAATATTGGAGCCTTTGTTAGAGAACTACAAGAAGACTGAAACTCAGTTGACTCCAGTAGGGACTAGTCATCATCATTTTGGGCCAAAATTTATTTTAAATAATTTTATAAAGTAGTTTAGGATTTTTATTGAGCAATGTATTGGACCTAGTAGCTAGCATAGAATAATTGGACCATGTATTTGGGTCAAGTAAAATAGGATTTTCTAAAACCTAGCTTGGGTTCCAGTTGGGCCTCTAATGACCCAATAGAAACCTTAGCTAGGAAGGATATGCACGGGATGCGGTGCAAAGCTTGAACTCCAATTTAGGGTTAGAAGCTTTCCTTCCAAGTTTTCGTTAAACTTGGGCTCCAAGCTAGGTTTAGAAGCTTCCCTCACATTCTCCCTCTTTTTGATAATTAAGCCTCCTATAAATTGGAGTTCTCCTCTCTTGTAATTTTTAACTTGAAATTTGTACATAATGAAACAATGCCTATTTTTTTGTCATTCTACTTGTTTCTAAGTTCTTCCTAGGTTAGTCTGTTTCTAGACTTAGCCTAGTCTCTTTTCTAGTGATTTGACCTCACCTCTCATTCTCACAAATTCCTTTATTCCACTCAAACAACCAAAAAGTCCTCTTATGTTTTAAGAATGCTTTTGGTGCTCAACTCTCCTTTATCATCCATCCAAAGAAGAAATCATAAAAAAGACTAGTAGAAGAAGAACGTTTTCCATCATTTGGAATCAGAATTATGGTTGTAAGAGCTAAGTAATTCTTCTTCTATTTTTTTTTTTTAATTTCCACGTTGTTCATATGTTTTATTGAATGTCTTGAACTTGTTTAATAATTGAAATTGTGTTCTTGACTTTATGTTTGTTTCAAATTATTTAGTTAATCTTTAACCTCCATGTGTGTGCTCCAATAGTCATGTGTTCTTTTGATTTTTTTTTAATCTTCAAATTTATTCAGTAATTTTTTTTATGATTGTTCATTTTGATTTTACATGATCATGAATATTTTGCCTAGAGTCATGTTTTGTCCTATGTCATAAACTCAATTAGTTAAACTTTTGAATTTTCAATTTTTCAGATAGATTATAGTTATTGAGTGTTTTTAATTTTTATATTCAAATTCTTAAATTGCTATTAGATTACTAAAATTTCTTTGGACTTAGGTTTCCACTATCATTTTCTTGAAAAAATCAGTTTCGAAAATTTGTTGACAAAATTTCCATGGTGCAAAAGAAATTCCAGAGGTGTGAACAGTAATTTGTTGTGTTCAAAATTTTCACAAAAATTTGATTGCGCTTTCATTCACGTTCATCTTGTGCATAATTTCTTGTCGCGTTTGAAAATGAAGTTCCATGAGAGAAGCCGCTACAATTTCATGAAGTCTCCACGTTGATGAATTGAAGAACTGAATTGGATTTCAGTGGTAGAGTCGATATTCATAAACAAAATTATTAAACGCAAAGCAATTTTCATCACATGAATTGAAATTACTCCATAATTGGTGAGATTTATTAGAATCGGTGCTAGTTTCTTCAAATTAAAGATCATTGAAATAGCGCATAAGATCCGTTAGCTCATCCACGACCCTCTGGAAGATTTATCAGATTGCGAATCCCGGCTTTGGAGATTCTCAATAAAAAAAAACAAACGGTGAAATTTGCTAGAAGAATGAGCACGCGAACCTGTTTCAGAGTTGAACCCAAATTAATTGAAGCATTATCGGTATGATTGTACGGTGCAATTCTTCTTTTGCGATTTCCATGTTCGATTAAGATAATGAATAATGATCAGTTTCAGTTGATGTTCACTCACGCTCATTAGTGAACTACTCCGGTTGACGTTCAACGTTTCTGAATTTTTTTAATATGAACATGATCAGCTGTTTTTTTAGTTCGGAGAATGAATTTCCTGGTACAATTGATACATGTGTGGTAGCTGAGTTATCATTATTTTGAATCAGTGATTTGAAGCATTCGGTGGACGGATTGAATTGTCTTGTGATTATTTGAAATTGATTTGAAGCAGATAACATGTTTGTTAAATTGATTCAGTGAAAAAAAAATCTGAAGTGGTAAAAGCTTGTCACAAATCTGGTTTAGAAATTGACTTTGACCACGAATTAATTGAAAGACATTGGTGCTGATATTTTGTTAATGCAACAATAAAGTTGATTTCTTTAGCAGCTGCGTTGAATAGTTTAAGCCACTAGATATTGTCGAAGCTGCTAGTGTGTGTTAAAATTTTTTGACCGTGAGGATATATTGGTGGTTGTTTGAGTGTTATTTGAAGTGAATTGTTGATTGGAAGTAAATTGATGCAATGCAATTGAAGCTAACCAGTGCAATGTAAATTTTGTGCATTGAGCAAATTGAAGGCCAGCGGTGGAACAATGTTCTAATTCTTATTTTTTTTTTTAAATTTTGTAATCCATTCTAGTTCCAATCTCTAGGTAATTCTTTTTGAGTGCCTACTTACTTCATAACCTTTAATTTCTTGCTTCTCTATAATTTTTATTATCATCTTTGAGTTTGTCTCATTTCTAATTTTCCATGAGTTTTACTTTTCAAAATTGAGCTTTTATTACTTTTCTTATTGACTCTTGAAGTGGAATACACTTTAGATTTGTTCTTTGTGAGAATTAAGCTAACTTCTAGGTAACATCTTAAAAATACAAAAGACTTTTGTAAGGGGTATTCACACTTCGAGAGCAAACAAGTAAGGCTTGAAGAGAAATACTTATGAGAAATGAGAAGAAAACTTTGAAGACTTTTAAATTTTATGTTATTTCATTTTTTTACAAAAAGCTATCATGTTAGGGATCACTATGAGACTTGACATCTTAGTTAGACTTGACACCTCAAACTTCAACAATCATCTGTCACCACATGAAAAAGTATTATTTAAAATAACAGAAAAAAAGGAAATACAAGCAAATATAGGGGACTAGGCCAAAACCCATAAAATAGAACCTAAGAAAAGTGATACTTTGGTAATCTATACCTATTAATAAAGAATTATAAAAATAGACTAGATGGAAACCTATTATATCAATGAAGTTGTTCCCTATGAATAAAACCTAAGTTAGCAAGCTTGTCAACACAAGCATTGCCTTCACGAAAAATGTGAGAAATATGATTTAATATTTTTATATTCGTTCTCTATATTAAAGACAACTTTAATTAAATATGATTTAAAATACCTACAATTAAACACCATGTTTGTATTATTTTAGATCACACTTTTTCAATGTAGTTTATTTTTTTAAAAGGTCAGGTTACATTGTTACTTAAACATCCATTGATGGATTTGTGCCTTTCTAGTTTCGGATTTGTAGGTGAATTGCGGAAGCTTCATGGATTGAAGATGGAACAAGGTCCTCCTAAGAGTGGTGGTGACCTTGAAGGTGCATGAGAAGTAGGATTTGAGAGTGGTGAGGCCAACTCTACTTGGAAGGTGACAGTTTAGGAAGATTAAAAGCCTAACCTAGGAGGTTTTGGGCAAAGAGTGAGATTGACACAATTTTGACAGCAATTCACTCATGTATTAATCTTCAATTTACATGACCCAAGCTCCTCTATATATAGCAAGAGAGGGCTGAATATGAAAAGAAAATTGGAGGGAAATTCAAATGTTGGCACATGGGAAGGTGGCTCCTAAATTTAGCACATGTGAGGTAGGTTCTAGAATTCTTCCATGTGCTAGGAGTTCTAGAACTTACGCTTGATAAGTGCCTAATTTCAGTAATATTTCATATTAAAATATAGGCACTTATGAGGATTTATTTCTAATTTACATATAAAATAATCCCTAATTTATGAATTTATACCTTTTTATATTTTTTATGATCTTTATTTGAATATGAGTATTTTTTTCCTAAATTTGGTGTTAATTGCAGATTTCTAAGGAAGATTGGAGATTTAGATTTAAGATGAATGATTTGAGGTAAAAAGATAAAGATAGAAGGTCCTAAAATTGAAAAAGATGCAAAGAAAGATTGAGCATTTTTTGTATGTTTTATCATTTAGCCCATTAGCGCGACATATGAAACAACCTAACCCTAGAAAACTAGGATAAATAGAGGGCTAGAGACTCAATTGTAGTGTGTCAGATTGAGAGGAAACCACCATAGAGTGAATTGTAACTCAATTGGGAGAGATGAAACCTAACCCCTATTTTTCCAATTGAAGCAACTAATTCTTTGTTTGTTTTTCTTATTTATCAATGCCAACACAATCACTTCTAAACTCTTTTTATTGTTATTGTTATGTTGTTATATTTAGCGAATATTGTACTTGATAATTTACTGTTCCTTGTGGGATCGATATCCGTCCTTATAGACAATTATTACTTCTGACAAACGCGGAGCACTTGCCGTAAAAAGTCATCAAGTTTTTGGCGCCGTTGCCGGAGAATAGGTTGAGTAGTTGAGTATAATTTCCTAAATATTGTAAATATTTTAATTGTTTTGATTTGTTTTAATTTTGTGTTTATATTTGTTACTGCTTTTATTTTGTTTTAATTAGATATTGTTTTGATTTTATTTTTAATTTGCAGATTTGCTGTTATTATTTTAATTCTATTTTCATTTTATTTGTTTCTATTTATTTTCAGATTTATTTTGATTTTTCTTTGATTTGGTTTTAATTTATTATATTTTATTTTAGTTAGTTTTTATTTTTATTTTATTTTGATTTGATTTTGATTTTGATTTTGTTTTGTTATATTTTATTATATTTTTTTTCTACGTTCAGTTTACTTAGTTTATTTAGTGTTTACGTAGTTATTTTAAATTATTTTAGTTAGTTGTTAACAATTATAATTTTCTTTTTTATTTTATTTTATTTTGTTTTTATTTTATTCATATTTTTTATTTTTTTATTTTAAGTACGTTAGTATTGTATTTTTAAGTTTTTGTTTATTTTTGTTTTATATTTTTTATTTATTCATTTTCTTTTATCTTATTTTTAGTTTTTATTTTGTTTATATATATATTTTTTGAATATTTTTGTTATTTTTCTCTTAACGTCATTTTAGTGTTTTATTTTGTTTTTGTTTTATTTTTATTTTATTTTGCATATTTGTTTTTATTTTTATCTTCAAATTTATTTTGATTTTTTTTTTCTAAAAAAAAAGAAAAAATATACTGTTTTTTTTTTTCTCCACTAATATGTTTTAGGAAGAAAGCAACATGACAGAAGAACATGCACCACCTTCTAAGAGGACACTTGGAGATTATGTCATGTACCAAGGGCAAAGACATTTTTCTAGTATTGCAATACCGGCTACCACCAAGGCCTTGAAATAAAACCCACTTTTCTCACTCATCATTACCCATCAATTCAAAGCAATGGAACATGAGGATCCATGTTCACATTTGTCTACATTCTATGAATTGTGGGAACAATGGACTTTCAATCAGGTGATCTTGAAAATGTTTATATGCGCTTGTTTTCTTTGTCATTGGCAGGAAAGGTTAAGGATTGGCTCAGATCACTTCCAAATCAAAGTCTCACTAGTTGGAAGGATGTAGAGGAAAAATTTCTGCAAAGATTTTTTCCAATTTCTCGCTACATCAAAGCAAAGTCTGAAATTTCTGTGTTCAGACAAGGAGCAGATGAATCACTCTGTGAGACATGAGAACGATTTAAAATGATACTCAGAAAATTCCCAAATCATGGGTTTGAAGATATTGCTCAACTGAGCATATTTCTCACCGGTTTTAGATCTGACACAAAGATGCTCCTAGACGCTGCAACTGACGGCACAATGATGGCTCTTGATGTAGAACAAGCGACAAGGATTATTGTTGCATTGGTGTCAACTGATTATCAAGCCCAACAAGATAGACAAAATACTCAGAAGGAAGGGTCGTTAGAAGATGCACTATTGGCTCAAAATAAAATTCTGACACAGCAGATTGGGCAACTAACCGCACAAATGGCTAAATTGCCCCAACAGTTATATGTTGTTCATTCATCTCAAAGCAAGAGTCAATCAATCATGTGTGATTTTTGTGGAGGTGATCATCTTAATGGTCACTGTTCTTATCTGAACAATTCACCTGAAGTTGAGGATCCATCCATGCTTGAAAGAATGAGTAAAGTTGAAGAAGCCCTAACAAAGATTGTGATAATGGAAGAAAATAGCATGTCAACGATTAGGAATATAGAGATCCAAATGGGAAAAGTGGCCAAACAATTTGAAGAAATACAAAGTGGCCAGTTTTCAGTCGACAACCAAACCAACCCAAAAGAGCATTGCAATAATGTAATAGCTGAAAAAGAAGATGTGACTAAGGAGTTAGAGAGAGAAACGAAAAGAAGTGAGGAAGAAAAAATTAAAAATAAGGAGAGAAGTGTTCTTGAAAAAGATTTATCATATCCTCATCCTCCTTCAAAAAAAAAAAAAAAAAAAGAGAAGGAAAGAAAATTCTTTGACAAATTGCTCCCTAGGAATTGTTTTGCAGGAAATCTGAAGCAAGATTCAACATTTGAGAGATTTTTGAAGAATAGGAGCTATATTGAAGAGAGAAATAGAGAGTTGGAGGCTAGATGCAGTGTCATGACTCAAAAGGACTTGCTTCAAAATTCAAAGAACTTAGGAGGTTTTAATCTTTTTGTGTCTATATGTGTTTTATCTGTGGACAAGGTTGCACTGTATTTAGGTGATTTGGAGGTTCAACCCACCAAGATGCAGTTGGCAAACAGATCCATCAAAGATCCTTATGGTGTGGTTGAAGATGTTCTAGTAACGAGGAAGAATGCATACAACATGATGCAACAAAGAGAGTTGTCCATCTTGAAATAAACAGGCGTCAAGTTAGATGACGTTAAACGAGCGCTTACTAGGAGGCAACCCAGTCCACATTTTAGTTTTATGTTGTTTTATTACCTTTGCTGATTTTATTTAAAGAAAAAGAAGTAAATAATATAAAAAAAATCCTATATGCCTCCTAATCATTTTGCAGGTTATGTATTTTTGACCTAGGGACAGGTTCTATTATTCAGGGGGCAGATCCAGCAAATGAAGCAAGACTGTAGATAAAATTTTTAACAAAATGCTGGATGACTTCTTAAGAAGAGAGGATTGAGCAAAAATATGGTTTTATCTTTCTAATTCTCTTTTCTTTTTCAGTTATTTGAATTTTGTCTTATTTTATTTATTTTATTTTTCGTTTATTTTGTTTTATGTTTATTTGCTTATTTGTTTAGTTTGTTTTTATTGCTTATTTTGAATAAATTTCCTGTTTTGTTAGTTTGGTAGTTTTAAGTCTTGAATTATCTTTCTTGAATAAATTTCAATTTCAATTTGTTTGTTTTCTAGTTTATTTTTTTTTCAAATAAAAAAGAACTAGAATATTAATTTTGAATTGTGGAAAAAAGAATTTGTGTTTAAATATTAAATAGTGAGATGAATTAGACAGAGGTTCGAAAAGAAAATATGATTGAATCCTTATTCAAATGTAGTTAAAATTATGATACATGAAAATTTAACAGGATGATTGATTAGGACAGATAATGACAAGACAAGAAGGAATGAGACCATTTAAACCAAGTGAGTGTGTGAACCTTAAACAGTTTTGAGAGTTTTACTGATGAATTGACAGTTGTGGTTGCTTAATTTTTATTTTTGTTGCATCATAAAAGAGCATGAAGATGACTGAGGCATTTGTTTGTGTTAATTAGGAGTCAGGGCCAAAAAGCCAACCTTTATATTAGAATTCCATTTTTTTTATATCCCCTTTGGGCCAAGAAATTCTTGTTACTATTGCACCTTAACCTTTAATGATATATTTTCCTACCCTTTAACATGTTTAAGGAAGGAGAACATAGATGCAATACATATAGAAAAGAGAATAGTTGGTTATGATTGTGAAAGCTCAAAAAGTTGAAAATAGGAATAATATTTTCCTATTATTGAAAAAAAAATAGAAAAGAAAAAAAATCATCATGAAAATCATGAAAAGTCAAAATGAAAATGAGGAAAAAGGATATTGAAAGAAAGTGGTGATTAGATAACATATATGTTCTCTATAATTGAATTGTAGGTATGTTCTTCTTCTTTAAGATGTGCATTTTGTTATCTATGAAAAACCAATACTTTTTGGAAGCCTAGCCTCATTACAACCCTGGAAAAGACCTCAAGATTCATGTTTCTAATATGTTTGTGATTTGAAGATGAAATGAAAAACAACCGTGATTTGTTATGATTCAGTGAAAATAGAGAGAAACCCTTACTTGTGAGGCATATGAGAAGATATTCCTTGATGAATTGTCATTTGTTTGTTTTGATTTGATCTTGGAAGTTGATTGTGTCTATATTTTTCTATATTTGAATTTGGAAGCATCATAAGTTTCTAATTTGATCAGTTGTTTAGTGAATTAAGCTGTTTGATATTTAAATTCAAATATATTCATTTACTTTGCTTGAGGACAAGCAAGATTCTAAGTTGGGGAGAGTGATAAGTGCCTAATTTTAGTAATATTTCATATTAAAATATAGACACTTATGAGGATTTATTACTAATTTACATATAAAATAATCTCTAATTTATGAATTTATACCTTTTTATATTTTTTATGATATTTATTTGAATAAAAGTATTTTGTTCTCAAATTTGGTGTTAATTGCAAATTCCTATGGAAGATTGGAGATTTGAATTTAAGATGAATGATTTGAGCTAAAAAGATAAAGATAGAAGGTCCCAGAATGGAAAAAGATGCAAATAAAGATTGGGCCTTTTTTTTATGTTTTATCATTTAGCCCATTAGCGCGACATAGGAAGCAACCTAACCCTAGAAAACTAGGATAAATAGAGGGCTAGAGGCTCAATTGTAGTGTGTCAGATTGAGAGGAAAACACCATAAAGTGAATTGTAACTCAATTGGGAGAGATGAAACCTAATCCTTATTTTTCCAATTGAAGCAACTAATTCTTTGTTTGTTTTCTTATTGATCAGTGCCAACACAATCACTTCTAAACTCTTTTTATTGTTATGTTGTTATATTGAGCGAATATTGTACTTGATAATTTACTGTTCCTTGTGGGATCGATATCCGTCCTTAGGGACAATTATTACTTCTGACAAACGCGGTGCACTTGCCGTAAAAAGTCATCAACGCTCCACTTAGGCTAAATGTGGGCTGGACCTAAGTTTAATTAGGAGTAGGAAACTTTAATTAAACTTAGGTTAGCATTTTAGGTACCACTTTGCATGTTTCAACAAAAATACAAAAGAATTAAACTATGCTACTTTTGACAAAAATGTAAAAACTATTCTACACTAGAGTTTATGACATGTACAATGCGTCCTCTTGACCCCTCTTTGACCATAACTCTAGTGGTTGTCTCAATTTGACATTTTGGTGGCCTTTCAATGGATTGGTGCTAGGGCCTTTTCCATCATCCCCTCCCTCTTGAAAAGGATTTTTCCTCAAATCCAAGGCTTCGTCCTCGTCATTAGTAGGGGGGTGAATGTGGCTAGATGGTGTCCATCATCTCCTCCTTCTTGAGAAAATCTATCCTCAGATCCACAGGGTCAATCTTGGATAGCAGCCTCTTACTTTGACAACTATGCTCGTCCTCCCGGATCAAACGTCCATCTATGGGAATCATCAAACAAAGCAAATGTGTTAGTTTGAGCAATTGTATAAAAATCAATTTTATGAAGTTGCCATTCTTTTTGTTTTTCTATTGTTTTGGACAACTTTTTACAATATTTTTTTAGGGAGGAGTTCTTAATTTTCTTTTCTTTCAAAAGCTCAAGAGTTTTATCAACTCCAAAATGACTTATGAATCCTCCTTCATGTGACTCATTTACAAGGAGTTTTCTATGTGTTATTTGGGGTATGCAAAGTTTTTCTTCTTTAAATAAGTACCCCTCATAAACATAAAACCCTCCATGTGCTCTATGTTGGTACTTAGCAAAAATGGGTGCAAAATCATGATCTTCTTTATAAAGTTTAGGTATGTTATCAAATCCAAGAATTTGAGCTCCAAGTTTTAAAAGTAGGGCATGTCTCCTTGATAGAGAATCCACCACAATATTTGTATTTTCCTTCTTGTATTTGATAACATATGGAATTTGCTCAAGAAATCCCATTCACTTTGCATGTATTTTTAACTTGTGTTGACTCTTTAAATATTTTAAAGACTCATGCAGGGTCCTCACAAGTGTATAAAACTCTTTGTTATAGATGGGTAGCTGAGGGTTGCACCATGAAGTTTTTAAATAAAATATGCAATTGGGTGCCCACCTTGCAACAACCCAACACCTATTCCTACTCCCAATGCATCACACTCTAGCTCAAAAGTTTTTACAAAGTTTGGTAAAGCTAGAATGGGTGTATTGGTGAGTTGAGCTTTCAACCTTTGAAAGGCTTGCTCATGCTTCTCCACCCAACAAAATGGAGTGTCTTTCTTCACTAACTCATTGAGTGGTGAAGCTAGACTTGAGAAGTTAGGATCAATTCTCCTATAATAACTTGCTAGACCATGAAAACTCCTAACATCTCCTACATTTTGTTGTGTTGGCCATTCTTGGATGGCTTTGATTTTCTCGGGGTCAACATGTACCCCATTTTTGTTAGCTATAAAACCCAAAGACACTATACTATCAACATAGAAAGTACATTTATCACTATTAGCAAATAAACTATTAGCCCTAAACACTAAGAAAACTTCCCTCAGGTGGCTTAGGTAATCATAAACTACTACATATTTACCTATGCAATCCCTCTTTAAAGATTCTATTTTTACTATGCTTGTAAGGGGTGTTGTAAGATATTCCTCATTCTTTGTAGATCCCTCTTCTTCTTTTTCAAACAACCCCTCACTTGACTTTTCTATTTCTTTCTTCTTTTTTTTCTCATTTTCTTCACTCTCACTAGTTTCTTTTTCTTGGCTAATATTGTTAGCATTGTTCCTTAAGATCATAGATCTTTCATTGGAACAATGAGATGCTAATTGACTCTTACCAAGATATTCTAAACATTGAATTATTCTAGTGTGAGTGTGTGAGATATGCTCGGATAGGTTTTGGGAAAGTTCTAGAGATGTTTCTTTTATATGTTCTTCCCCTCTTTGGAACTCATCCCTTTCATAAGATACAAAGTATGAACTTTGTTTTTGACTTGATTGTTTTCTCAATATTTGTTTTTCAACTTTAATGCTAAGTTGAATCAAGTCATTTAAATCTCTATAAGGTAAAAGTTCAACTTTGTTTCTTATCTCAAGTTTGAGACCACTTAAAAACCTAGATATGGTGGTTTGGTTTTCTTCGTTAATCCTTGCCCTTTTTATTTATAACACCATCTTTTGCCAATATTCTTCTACACTTAGATTTTTTTGTTGGAGTCTTGGAGCTTGTCCATTAACTCCCTATTATAATAGGAAGGAAGATGGTGGCATCTTAAGGCTCCCCTAAGGTCATTCCAATATGTAATGGGAGGGTCCTTATGAAGGTGCCTTTCTCTCTCAAGGGCAGACCACCAATACATAGCATTTCCTTGAAAACTTAAGGTGGCTAAGGGTACCTTTCTTTCCTCACTTACTCTATGGCAAACAAACAATTGTTCTACCTTCATTTCCCAATCTAGATATGTTTCAACATTTTCTTTTCCATAGAAATGAGGTAGCTCTACCCTAACCTCCTTAGGGTTTTCTTTTCTTTCCTTTCTAGCTTTCCTAGGGGATGGTTGATAGTATTCGTTAATTCTAAGGCTTTGTTCCCCAAAAGAATTATCTACCCTAGAGCTAGATGCATGAGAACTTGTTTTTGATTTGTTGGATTCATCTCTTTCTTTAACCATTTTCCACTCATCTTGTATCAAAGCAAATTGAGCATCCCCTTCTTTGAGTTGGGTCTCATATTGCAATTGTCTGTATGAAAGTGTTTGAACATCTTGTGCAACTTTTTCCAAAAGGGTTTTAAGAATTGTTACATCACTTTCATTAGAATCGCGAGATGGAGAAGACATGGTTAAAAACTTGTGTTCTAAGTATTTTACCCCAAAAAGATAAGGATAGAAGTGAAGGTAGCTTTCGAGGAAAGAGAGGTGAGTCACTAGGACTTCTTAAGTACCAAGTCTTTCCTTGCCAAAACCTATCCCTCAAAACTTACCACAACCCTTTTTCTAAGTAAACTACGTAAATCACAAGTAGAAATAAAAACACAATTTTCATGCAAAGCAATTAACAATACAAAACAAGTAATTAAAGCAAAACAATTAATAAGCACAAATTAAAGATTGCTAACTAGAAAGCTTTAAACTAGACGATTCCTAAGGTGAGGCTTCTAGACACTTGGAGCCATTGAAGACACACTTACCGTCTACACGTAATTAATCCACTAATTAATCAAAATTGAATGTAATTACAACTCAAAGGAAATACAAAAGAAATTGAATTACACAAAATAGAATTCAAAGTTCCTAAACTATGCACTCCTTGGCTTGTGATTGATCTTCCTTGTTGTGTTCTACAAAGTATATGTATTTGTGTTTGTATTTGCTGCAGCTCCTTGCCTTAACCTCTTATGGTTAGCCAATTTAAATCTTCAAAACAGTACCTACTAAGTAGGGATGGACTCACCACAAGGTTCATTTCCACTTAACAAGCACCAATTTGAATTTTGTTCACCAACAATTTAGAGGTCAAGAAATGAAAGCAAAGAACAATTCAAATTTAAAAATTAGGACAAGAACAAATGGATTTGATTTATAGGACACAACTAGAAGGAGTATTGAATAATATTGGACAAGTAATAAAAATAGGCACTCAATAAAAGGTGACACACAAATTGAACCTAGACAATGGCACTAGAATTGATTAGAAAAACCAAAACAGTACTACTGGAAATTTTAGTTCCAAAAAGTGTGACTTATAAATTTATGCTGAGCTGGCTATTTGAAATTTGATTCTGAAATTGAACCACAAATAATTCAAGGTCTTAGAAAACTTTTTGCGTTGGAATCACACCAAAATTATGCACCAAATAATTGTGATAAATTTTTCAAAATTCTTGTCCGATTACCGTTTCTTTTGGCGCCAGGATGCACATTTTTTTTGTTTGATTTATCATTTTTTTTTCTGTTTTGTCTTTTGATCTGATTCTTTTTTTCTTGATTTTATAATACATCAATCTGTGTAGATCCAGATTTTCATAATTTTTCTTCAACGTATTTTAATTTCATAACAAAAAAACAGTCAGCACAGAATTTGAAAAACAGAGTAATCCTAATTCTGGAATTAAAAACAGATTGAAGAACTTCAAAAACACAATGGAGTGAATGTATATGAATTTGTATGGATCTAACATACAAATAAGAACTCAAACTAAAAATAAAAATGCACTAAAGGATCAACAAACATAGAATTATAAATCTGGACTCAAATCAAATAAAAAAACCAAAATTATCAACAAAATCAGCACTACATGGAATTGATGACAAATTAGGAGAAACATGACTTAGACAAAACACAATTAGATTTAGAAATTAAAATGACTCAAGACACACAATATGAACCGAATAGAATTGAAAATAAGACTCAAATAAACTAAAAACAGAACAACAACACAATTCTATATGGATTCCTACACAAATGTGAAAATTAGAAGCTCAAGAACAATTTGAACACAATGCACTGATTGGATTTCTCCAAACAGCACCTAAATCAAATTAAAATGTAAAAAACAGCAAGACAATATGGAGAATTGAAGAACAACATGAAAATAAGAAGAACACAAAAAATTAAAATGAAAGAAGACACTTAGCTCTTGAAGAACCATAGCTCATGATACCAAATGATGGATTTGTGCCTTCCTAGTTTGGATTTGTAGGTGAATTGCGGAAGCTTCATGGATTGGAGATGGAACAAGGTCCTTCTAAGAGTGGTGGTGACCTTGAAGGTGCATGAGAAGTAGGATTTGAAAGTGGTGAGACCAACTCTACTTGGAAGGTGATGGTTTAGGAAGAGTAAGAGCCTAACCTAGGAGGTTTTGGGCAAAGAGTGAGATTAACACAATTTTGGCAGCAATTCACTCATGTATTAATCTTCAATTTACATGACCCAAGCTCCTCTATATATAGCAAGAGAGGGCTGAATATGAAAAGCGAATTGGAGGGAAATTCAAATGTTGGCACATGGGAAGGTGGCTCCTAAATTCAGCACATGTGAGGTAGGTTCTAGAATTCTTCCATGTGCTAGGAGTTCTAGAACCTTACGCTCCACTTAGGCTAAATGTGGGCTGGACCTAAGTTTAATTAGGAGTAGGAAACTCTAATTAAACTTAGGTTAGCATTTTAGGTACCACTTTGCATGTTTCAACAAAAATACAAAAGAATTAAACTATGCTACTTTTGACAAAAATGTAAAAACTATTCTACACTAGAGTTTATGACATGTAGAATGCGTCCTCTTGACCCTTGTTTGACCATAACTCTAGTGGTTGCCTCAATTTGACATTTTGGTGGACTTTCAATGGATTGATGCTGGGGCCTCTTCCATCATCCATGACCCAAAAGATAGTAATTTATATGCTACATTCATAAATGTGTTGTATTTTCATTTTCCACCTGCGCCAAACCCAAAACAAGCTACTCCTGCGAGAAATAAATGAATTCCAAAAATTTTTGGCAAATCCAAAGAAGGTTTTCCCGTACGTTCATCACAAAAGATTTCTAGATCCCAATAAACCCAAAGCTAAATAGCCGCTTGCACAAGTCTGAAAACACAATATGTGCTCTGGCCACACCTTCGTAACTCCAAATACTCGAATTCGTTATAGCCTCTCCTGTGATATTTAGGTCACGTTGGCCATTTCTAGACCATTCTTTTATTGTTTAGCGCACACATTCTAAAACTTAAAAAATATGATATAAATAAGAAATTATTTTGCAAACGTTGGTTTTTTATAGTCCTTAAACCATACTTGTAACCATTGCATTTTTTTTATGTTTAGACAACAATTATATAAGTATGACCTAATTCAATATTATCTAAAGTAAAAAAAAAACGATGTAGTAAATATTTTTCTTAATTTACAGAGTAGAAAGAAAAAATAATATTCGAAAGAGAAAAGGTACACAATTTCACATCCAAATATACCATAAAAAAGTGGTTATTTTCATTAATTTAAACTTGTATTTTTATTAGTGAAATAAACAACCCTTCAAAGAATACACAATCTTACAAGGAAAAAAAATACAATTCTCTCTTACTTTAAGGCAAGAACACATATTTATATATATATATATATATATATATATATATATATATAAATATGACAAGAACACATATATACTTTTGTTCTTTTGAATTGAAAATTATGTTTTTCTTCTGAATTGAAATTGGTATAACGTCACAAATTGAAAAGGGTACACGTGCATTGAAAATTATGTTATTTTAGATCGCGAGGCCACCATGTTGATATTGCCATTTATATAAATTTATTGTTAAGAATCTGTTTTGTATGGGAAGAAAAGTACACGCATACAAAAATATGTTTGTTCTTCTGAATTAATTTAAGGTCAAATATAATGTTTCTTTTTGTTCCCCTTTGTTGACATCGGACACAACTTAAGTGGTCGAAATACAAAGAATCAACGTGAAAAAGTTAGAACTTGGAAAAGTCTACAAATTTATCTATGGATCATCCCTCTTATGCATAACACATTACTTAAAAATCAAAGGAAAAAAGATGTAGTTGTAAAAAAATGCTAAAGATGTGGAAAATTTATGTACCTCTTTAATTTCTCTTTTCACACAGTGATATTAACTCAATTTTAACCTTTTAAAAAATTTTAAATAAAAAATAATCTTAAAATAATCTTACATTTTTAAATAACATTAGGTGTATCTCTTCTCCTTCATAATTCTCATTCAGTCACAACACTTTCATTATTCTTTAATCAGAATGTTTGAGAAAGCAATTTCAACATTTAAGTGTGTGAGAGAGTTGACAAGAAGATTAGTTGTATTTAACTTTCTAAGTGTGACAAGATTTTGTTTTTTTAGTTTTGTATTCCATTTTTGCCCCTCACTGTTTTTTTTCCTTAAGTTTTGTGACTTTCAAAAAAATGAAAAGAAAAATAAACGAACAACAACATAGTTACCACTAATAAAAATACCACAAAACTTACCTCAACCACCAATTTTTACCACTAACCGCTACCAGCTACCACAAGCAAAGCAACTACCATCACTTGAGAATGAAGAAGAAAACATCGCACTCTCCAACATACTCAGAAGGATATTGTTGTAATTAAAAAAAGTAAGGAGATGGAGGAGGAAAATATAGAGGTAGAAGAATTTACCAAAATTTATGTAACACGTGCCAATAATTGGTTCAATTGAAAATAACATTGTTAATTTTTTAAATTCAAAACGTTATTCGTTAATTTTTTGGTTATTTATTTTGATAATTTCATCTTAATTTTTTGTTATTTTATTAAAAAGTGTAAGGAGATTCACAGAATTCTAATAATGATAATAATACTTTTTATTCAAATTCCGAAATTGT
The DNA here is from genome assembly GCF_000499845.2 of Phaseolus vulgaris. NCBI lineage: Eukaryota > Viridiplantae > Streptophyta > Magnoliopsida > Fabales > Fabaceae > Phaseolus > Phaseolus vulgaris. The sequence goes on from NC_023752.2 coordinate 44,109,593, forward strand.
CCTTCACCAATACATGATAATTTTGGATGTATTTGAAAGGACACCTTATAATTTGTCTACATTACAAATTTAAAACAATGAAATATAAAATAAGACAATAACGTCATAGAAAACAAAAAAAAAAAAAAGAAAACTGTATAAAGCATCATAAGAAAATATGAAAGGAAGACTAGGACAAGATTTGGATATAGATTATGAAGTACTTATTTTACTAATTTCTGTTTAAAATTTAAGTTTTACTTTTAATACAAATAAATTTTATAATTTCTTTCAAAAAGAGTTTTTTATTACTGAGAAAAGTATTTATGACTTTGTTAATGATTCACAAATCTAGAATATGAAAATTTCCTAAACATAAACAACCTTCAATCATACCAACATCTTGGTCTTCCAAAGAAGTATAGCTTTACCATTTACAATCTCCTTTGCCCTTTGCCGACTCAATCTTATCTTCAATGGACTTTCCTAACTCTACCAAGTTTCAAATCCAACAAGTGTCACTTTTTGTGATTTTATCTATTGCTACCTTAGTTCCAAACCCAGTATTTTCAACCAATCAATGTGCTTTCCCTGCAATATTCAACTTTGGTGACTCAAACTCAGACACAGGTGGCTTAGCTGCTTCCATTATTGCACCAAAACCACCATATGGAGACACCTATTTTCACAGACCTGCAGGGAGATTCTCTGATGGCCGTCTCATCATTGATTTCATAGGTACTCGTAATCTTGTTTTCCATTTGTATGTTAACTTACATCATGGCTAAGAAACTTATGCTTGTAAATGGGTAGGTAAGGTTACAATGGTTTGCTTTTTGAGTGTACCAAATTAAGATTGAGTCTGCACCTATACCACATGTGGGAATTTTGCACTGATAAATTTAACACCAAGCAAAAGTTTTCACACGCCAATTTTGATCTTTGATTATGGTAATCCCAGCTCAGAGTTTGGGACTCCCTTATATAAGTGCATATCTTGATTCCCTGGGCACCAACTTCTCACACGGTGCAAACTTTGCAACATCAGCGTCAACAATTAGACCTCCACCTAGTGTTTTACCTGAGGGTGGATTCAGCCCCTTCTATCTTGATGTTCAGTATACTCAATTCAGAGAATTCAAGCCCAGAACACAATTCATCAGACATCAAGGTAAAGATAGAACTTATAAATATAATAAGGGCATAGTTAAGTTTTTGTTCTAAGATATCTCTTAGCAGGTGGGATATTTGCTAGCTTGATGCCCCAAAAAGATTATTTTCGTAAAGCTTTGTACACATTTGATATCGGTCAAAATGATCTTGGTGCTGGCTTTTTTGGAAATTTGAGTGTTCAACAAGTCAATGCTACTGTACCTGATATAGTTAATGCTTTCTCAGAAAATGTTAAGGTAGTTCAATACCCTTCTTGGATACTTTATTGTGTATAGTTAGTTCATTATTCTAAGTACATTATTGTGGTGATGAAGGACATATATGATCTGGGAGCAAGATCATTTTGGATACACAACATAGGACCCATTGGATGCCTTCCTTACATTTTGGCCAGTTTTCTATCAGCTGAAAGGGATGCCTATGGTTGTGCAAAGCCATATAATGAAGTAGCTCAGTATTTCAACCAGAAATTGAAGGAAGCTGTGGTTCAACTTCGCAGAAACCTTCCTCAGGCTGCAATCACATATGTAGATATCTATTCTGTTAAGTACTCTCTTTTCAGCCACCCAAAGAAATATGGTGAGCCAAATTAAAGTGGTCCTATTCTCTTTTTTTTTTGACAATATTTTGAGCTAAGTGGGTCAGTGATGTGCATTATTGTGTAGGATTTGAGCTCCCACTAGTTGCTTGTTGTGGACATGGAGGGAAATACAACTACAGTAGTGTTGGATGTGGAGAAAGCATAGAGGTCAATGGAACAGAAATTTTTGTGGGCTCATGTGAAAGGCAATCAGTGAGAGTGAATTGGGATGGGATTCATTTCACAGAAGCAGCTGCCAAATTCATCTTTGATCAAATTTCTTCTGGGGCTTTCTCAGAGCCACCCCTTCCTTTGAATATGGCATGTCACAAAACTTACACAAATAATTATTGAGCTTTAGTAGCTTATCCCTGCAATGCAACAATTTGTATTAAATAAATATCAAGTGCTATATTATTCCATGTCAAGTCTAAAAAATGTGATAAGTATGTTGTTTGTATCGTTTTGCTCTGGCTAAAGCAAACAATAAAGGTGTTGATTGAATTAGGTTGATGAGTTTTGTGTACGATTTTCTGGTAAAGTATAAACTTTTATATAGAAAGGAGCCAATTTTGTTAATTTAGGTGGTTTTAAAAAACATGAGAAGTTGGTCCCTCCTCTTAAATTCATTATCATTTTATTGGTGCAGTAAAATTAATTATATTTAATTTCAGATTAAAATCATGATTTAAGAAAATAAGGAGTTATTAAGGATAAATTTAAGTAAACTTCTGTGAATTAAAAACACATTTTGTATTATTATTATTATTACTATTATTCTTATAATTAAAATTATTTAATTATTATAAAATTTAAATTTAAACATGATATATTTAAAAAAAAAACTAATGTGAAAGTAAATGAAGAGTTACTAAAAACTGTTAGAATGTATGACTTTAAACTAGAGGGGGTGAATGGTTTAAAGAGGGTTTTCACAAACTTTTTAGTCTAGAATGAAATTACTTTGAGAAAACTTGATTCAGAATTCAGTTTGCCAAAAACACAAAGCAATTAAGCACAGCACCAGAAAAACAATCGGTTGTTTATACCAGTTAACAAATATAAACTGAAATAAAAGAGTTCAAAGGATAGAGAGATTGCACACACAGTTGATACTGGTTCACTCTTAAACCAAGAGCTACATCCAGTCTTCCCAGAAACCACTGGGGGAATCCACTAAGCAATCAAACCTAAATTACTTACACACACCACCAAAGAAGTGACCTTGATCCCCTCAAGACACACACTTCCTTTGACTCAGCACATACACCACCAAGAATGTTGATCTTGACAACCTCAAGAGCACACAACACTTCTCGACCTCACACAAGAGTTTACACAAAGTATAGAAGGATTACACTTGTTACAGAATGATCTGAAATCAATACAAGATGAAAATCCTATTCCACTCTCTCTTTAATTCTTCAAAAGCAAAATTAGTGAAAAACTCAAATCTGTGTTTCTATGATTAAATCTTAGTTCTTGTTTGTTACATAAACTGAACAAACTCTTTATAGCTTTAAAAGATTGATCAAAGCATTTAAAACAGGAGCGCATTCAATTATAAAATCATTTAAAGCTCAGTCAAATCACAAAACAGTTTCCTGTTATGGTTTCAAAACAAACAATCGATTGAAAGCTCGAATCAATCGATTGTTTTGGTTTGACAGCAAGTCAACCACCAAAAACAGTTTTCAACCTTTCTCAAAACACCTAAGTATGAAACAATTGGTTGTTTCGACAAAACAACAGGTTGTTTTTCACTTAACTTGAAAAACACTTTCAATTAAAAAGGTTTGAGAATACTTAAGCTTTGAATTCAATCAAGAGTGGATTTACATAGATAATCTACCCCAGATCCTATTCTAAAACACCTCAGTAACATCAAGCACATCCAACTTTCCATCAAACTCGAAGGATTTGGATTCTTCAAAGCTTGAACACACTTGATTCAACAAAAACAAATAAAAACACTCAAACAGTATACAAAATAAACACATAGGAAATTTTTAAATAAAAAATAATTTTAGACATAAAAAATAGTTAATTATTATATTGACCAAATTAGATACTATTTTAGAGACTAAAAAAATTATTAGTATCTAAAGTAGTTTTTATTATTAATAAATATTTATAAACTAGTTTCTAAATTGATATCAATTAGCTACCAACTTTAGAATCTAAATTAAGTAGTAAGTAAAATCTTGGTAGTTAATTAGATAACAATTTAGAAACCAGTTTACAAAATTTTATTAATAATAGAAACTACTTTATATATATTAATAATTTTTTTAGTCTCTAAGATAGTATCTAACTTAGTTAATATAATAACTAACTATTTTTAGTCTCTAAAATTAGTTTATATTTAATGGTTTTCTTATAGTAACAATAAAAGAATATTATGGAATAAAAGAAAAATAACACAATAAGAGTATATAATAGAAAGACGAAAAAAATCTTACAAAATGGATTATTCCTACCACTTTCAGATCCAATATAAAACCTAATGTAATCCTAGCTTTCATGTCTTTGTGTCTTTTATTTTATATTTTTAGGGTGCAAAATTTGGTGGCTAAAGTAAGTGAAAGAAATCATGAAGTATTGGTGTATGGAGAATGATAATGAAACTTAAGAAATGTGAGGCAAACTCCTAAGAAGTTCTAAGCTAGACACAAAACTAGTGCTAGCAAAGAGTGAGCAAAGAAGACAAGATGTGCACAAATTTGAGTAGCAATTCTTTAATCAATTATAAGCTCATTTATAAGGGGGCTAGCACTTGTATTTATAGTGTTATGTGTTGAAGATGGGAAGCTTTGATGTATCAAATCCTCATGGAACTTGAAGTTGTGCTGTGTTTTAGGTTTGAGTTTAGTTATGGGGTTTAGAATATTTGTAATATCAGTATTGATTCCTACAGAAAGCTTGTTTAAATCTGTTTTAAAGAACTAATTTTTTTTTCCATGCAAAGGAAAAAACAACCGATTAAAGTTTCGAGACAATCGGTTGTTTGTCACTTAGCTGGCAAAGGAGTTTTGTAACTGTTTTTTGAATCAGTTGTGTAATTGCTGAAACCATTCAACCGATTAAATCGTGGTTTCAACCGATTAAAAGTGAGTTTTCATAACAGTATTTTGAAAACCTGTTTTAACTGATTCAGTTGTTCAAATCTGCTTTAAACGGTAGCTTTTCAAAGGTTATAAATATAGCGTTCTTTCAAATGTTTCACACGAGAGAAATATTGAAGTTTTACACTCTGATTTGACATCAAAAAGAGAGATTACAATCTGTTTGTGAAAAGGAGTTTTTCAAGTTTAACAAGATTGCTTTTGAGCTTTGCTGTGATTCAAGAACTGATCATAAGGCTTCTGGTTTAGTGTTATTCCAGGTGTTTTCTACCTTGTCTTAGTTTCTTGTAATTGTTCATATTACATTCTGTAAACGTGTTTGTAAAATCCTGTAAAGTCAGTGTGATTCTAGCTTGAGGTGTGTGCTGTGTGCAAAAAGGGTGAGTAGGTCTTATAGTTTGAGGATCACCTCTTTGTGGGTGTTTGTAATCTGTGTTTGGTTACTTCGTGGAATACTCAGTGGTTTTATTGAGGACTAGATGTAACTCAGGGATTGAGTGAACTAGTATAAACCTGTGTGTATATCTCTCTCTCAACTCTTTAACTGTTTGATATTTTTGTTGCCATAAACAACCGGTTAAATCGTGTTTTAACTGATTGAAATTATGATATCTGTTAGACTGTTTGATTGACTTTCTGAAATGCTTATCTGAGTTGATTTTTAAAGATTCATTCTAAAGTAAAGTAATTGCGAAAATCTTTTAGAAACAATTCACCCCCCTTGTTTAAGCCATCAATTCTAACAATTGGTATCAGAGTTAGGTTCTTGAAAGTTACTCAAGTTTTTTATTTCTGTTTTCTAAAAATCTTTTTGATGGCTGATAAAATGCCTCTTGGGGAAGGTGCTTCAATAAACAGGCCACCAGTGTTTTGTGGGGTTAATTACCAATTTTGGAAAGTGAGGATGAAAATTTTTTTACACTCAACTGATAAGGGTATTTGGGAGTCAATTGAAAATGGTCCTTTTGTACCTCAAGTTAAGAAAGATGATGCTTTAGTTGATAAACCTTCATCCGAATGGACTGAGGCAGAAAGTAAGAAAGTCAAATTTGATTGGATAGCCAAAAATATTATAACATCTACGCTAAGCTGTGATGAGTTTTTCAGGGTTTCACAATGCAGCTCTGCTAAAGAAATGTGGGACATCTTGGAGGTCACACATGAAGGCACAACTGATGTGAAGAGAGCTAGGAAGCATGCTTTGATTCAATAGTATGAACTCTTCCGAATGCAAAAGGGAGAATCCATCTGTGATGTGCAGAAGAGGTTTTATCATATTGTGAAACATCTTATGAGTCTTGGTAAGAAGTTTGATGAAGAAGAGCTTAACATCAAGGTACTGAAGTGTCTTGATAGAACATGGCAGCCAAAGGTCACTGCCATCTCTGAATCAAAGGATCTCACCTCAATAGATTGTGGCATCTCTTTTCGGTAAACTCAGAGAGCATGAAATTGAGATTCAAAGGCTTGCTGTCCAAGAAAGTGAAGACCAGCATAACAAGAGTATAACACTTAAAGCTAGTAAGCAACAACCAGATTCCAGTGAAAGTGAAGAAGAGAACATAAGTCCATTATCAAGAAAGTTCAGCAAATTCTTGAGAAAAAGACAAACTTCTAAAAGGTATGATTCAAAGAAACCTAATGAATTCAATTCTATTAAGTACACTTGCTATGACTGTGGTGAACAGGGTCATATCAAGTTAATCATCATTGTCATTGGGATGACAATGATGTCTCATCCTCAAGTTCTTCAGATGATGAGGAAGCTAATCTTTGCCTTCTAGCATCAGTAACAAATAGCATGGATTCTACTGCATCAAGTAAAGGTACCACATATGATCAATTGCTTAATGCTTTTTATGAAACTCATGATGAAGCCAACCGATTGGCACTTTCTCTCAACCGGTTGAAAGGATTAAATAATTGGTTGGAAAATAGAGTTAAGGATCTAGAGGAAGAGCTAAGCAAAACAAAAGAAGATTTTGAAAATCTGGATTTAATTTACAAAAATTGTTCGTAGTTGTGAGAAAAAATCTTGTGAAAATTGTGAACTTCTTGAAAAGAAGATTTGCCATCTTTTGAAAACCTTGGACAAGCTTACAACTGGAAAGTCCAATTTTGAAGATGTTTTAGCATCTCAAAAATATGTTTTTGGAAAAGCAGGTTTGAGGTTTTACCCTCAAAGCAAAGAAAATAAAATTACAAAACCTTTTTCAAATATTCCAGAAAAACAATCATTTAAAAAATCGTTTCAACCAGTTGTTACATGCTTCTATTGCATGAAGAAGAAAGGTCATTCTGTCAGGTATTACAGGTTTCGTAAATCTCTTATACCTAGAGGTATCTATAAGTGGATTCCTAAATGTATTGCTAGTTCAAAAGATAAATCTAACACTAAAGGTCCCAAATTCTTCAAGGGATCAAATCTTGAAATTTGACAAAGTTCTATTTTGCAGATTTGTGATTTTGAAAGGTTCAACAAAGACTGGACTTCTGTACATGCCAACATGCCAAAGTCTGATCATTTGAACTTTCTGTAATTAGGAAATCTGAAATCTGAGAATAAATATCTCATTCTTTGTTGAGAACAATTGTTGCTTAAATTCAATTAAGTATTTTACTCTGTGTTTCAATGTGTAATTGTTGTGTGCTTTATCTGTTCATCTACTTTTAATATCTTGCAAACATGGTAAGCAATAATGATTATATGCAACATAGGTTTTTGAAAATTTTTCCTCAGAACAAAAATTCAACCGATTGTTTCCTCGAAACAACCGATTATTTTCTATTTGACATATTCTGGGAAAATTTGTTTTTGGATTTTAAATTCTGGTTTGTAATTCTGTTGAACCCAGTTATGTGTATGGTTAAAAGTGTATTAAATGAATGGTTGAATACGAATTAACTCTGTTGCATATGCTATTAATATATCAGATCCCTCCAAATCTTGGAAATGAAAATTGTCTTTATTGCTTGGTCAAAATCACATGTGAATCTATACTTTTCTGGTTTGACTGACTATGTCAGCTTTATTGTTCAAATTTGATTCGTTTTTAAGTTTGAAAACATCTCTATCTGTGCCATCTTTGATCATGAAGTTTCGCTAATATAAGACAATGCAATGTGTTGCTATATCTCACACATACAAGTTGTTTTTCTCTCTTCTCTGTTTTAAGTTTTGTTTCTGCAGTGAGTTAAATACAATCAATTAAAATAAACTTACAAAAACTTTTTCAAAATTCCAGAAAAACAATCAGTTAAAAAATCGTTTCAACCGGTTGTTACATGCTTCTATTGCATGAAGAAAGGCCATTCTGTCAGGTACAACAGGTTTCATAAATCTCTTATACCTAAAGGTATCTATAAGTGGATTCCTAAATGTATTGCTAGTTTAAAACATAAATCTAACACTGAAGGTCCCAAATTCTTCAAGGGATCAAATCTTGAAATTTGACAAAGTTCTATTTTGCAAATTTGTGATTTTGAAAGGTTCAGCAAGGACTGGATTTCTGTACATGCCAACATGCCAAAGTTTAGTGCTGATCATTTGAACTTTCTGTAATTAGGAAATCTGAAATCTGAGAATAAATATTTCATTCTTTGTTGAGAATAATTGTTGCTTAAATTCAATTAAGTATTTTACTCCGTGTTTCAATGTGTAATTGCTGTGTGCTTTATCTGTTCATCTACTTTTAATATCTTGCAAACATGGTAAGCAATAATGACTGTATGCAACAAAGGTTTTTGAAAAATTTTCCCCATAACAAAAATTCAACCGATTGTTTCCTCGAAACAACTGATTATTTTCTATCTGACAAACTCTGGGAAAATCTGTTTTTGGATTTTAAATTCTGGTTTGTAATTCTGTTGAACCCAGTGATGTGTATACTCAAAAGTGTATTAAATAAATGGTTGAATACAGATTAACTCTGTTGCATATGCTATTAATATATCAGATCCCTCCAAATCTTGGAAATCAAATTCTCTTTAATGCTTGGAAAAATCACATGTGAATTTGTACTTTTCTGGTTTGACTGACTATATCAGCTTCAGCTTTATTGTTCATATTTGATTCGTTTTTAAGTTTGAAAACATCTCTATCTATGCCATGTTTGATCATGAAGTTTCACTAATATAAGACAATGCAATGTGTTGCTATCTCTCACACATACAAGCTGTTTTTCTCTCTTCTCTGGTTTAAGTTTTGTTTCTGCAGTGAGTTAAATACAATCGGTTAAAATAAAATTACAAAACCTTTTGCAAATATTCCAGAAAAACAATCAGTTAAAAAATCGTTTCAACCGGTTGTTACATGCTTCTATTGCATGAAGAAAGGCCATTCTGTCAGGTACTACAGGTTTCGTAAATCTCTTATACCCAAAGGTATCTAAAAGTGGATTCCTAAATGTATTGCTAGTTCAAAAGATAAATCTAACACTGAAGGTCCCAAATTCTTCAAGGGATCAAATCTTGAAATTTGACAAAGTTCTGTTTTGCAGATTTGTGATTTTGAAAGGTTCAGCAAGGACAAGATTTCTGTACATGCCAACATGCCAAAGTCTAGTGCTGATCATTTGAAATTTCTGTAATTAGGAAATATGAAATCTGAGAATAAAATTCTCATTCTTTATTGAGAACATTTGTTGCTTAAATTCAATTAAGTATTTTACTATGTGTTTCAATCTGTAATTGTTGTGTGCTTTATCTGTTCATCTACTTTTAATATCTTGCAAACATGGTAAGCAATAATGATTGTATGCAACAAAGGTTTTTGAAAAATTTTCCCCATAACAAAAATTCAACCGATTGTTTCCTCGAAACAACTGATTATTTTCTATTTGACAAACTCTGGGAAAATCTGTTTTTGGATTTTAAATTCTGGTTTGTAATTCTGTTGAACCCAGTGATGTGTATAGTCAAAAGTGTATTAAATGAATGGTTGAATACGGATTAACTCTGTTGCATATGCTATTAATATATAAGATCCCTCCAAATCTTGGAAATGAAAATTGTCTTTAATGCTTGGTCAAAATCACATGTGAATTTGTACTTTCTGGTTTGACTGACTATGTCAGCTTTATTGTTCAGATTTGATTCGTTTTTTAGTTTGAAAACATCTTTATCTGTGCCATCTTTGATCATGAAGTTTCGCTAATATAAGACAATGCAATGTGTTGCTATCTCTCACTTATACAAGCTGTTTTTCTCTCTTCTCTGTTTTATGTTTTGTTTCTGCAGTGAGTTAAAAACCTTGTCCTGAATTAAGAAATGGCTGACACTCCTCCTTCTGCAAAAAGGATGAAATCAATGGGTGTTAAAAGCTCTGGAAAGCTTGAAGGATGATTTGCAGGTGATACCAATCTCATCAACAAGTATCTACTTGAGACAAGTAGGAAGAATGTGAATACACCAAAGGTTGTTTCCTTCACATGGATGAAACAACATAAGCTGGATTCTGTGAGGAGCACTCTCAAGGAACAAAAGTTGAATAGATTTCTAGAACTTAGAGGGAACATATATCCTGATCTTGTAAAGGTATTTTACACTAACCTTCTTTTTTATGGTGACTCACTTGTTTCACATGTCAAAGGTGTAGATATGGTCATCACAAGTGATGTATGGTCTGTTGTGATTGGCCTTAAATCTTATGGACTTAGAATCAATAGGGGAAACCTTGGAGTAGTGGGAGATTTCAACAAAATCCAGTTTTACAAAGGTTGTCTCAAGAATCCCCATTCCAAAGTGAGGATTTTTTTTTCAGTTGGTGGGTTGAAGCTTGATGAAAGGCTTGTGGCTTTCATAGTCTCATGGATTTTCACACCTAGGGGGAGCAACCATTCAACTCTTTTTGAAGAAAATCTTCTCATAATCTACTGTATCATGAACAAAGTAAATATCAACTGGATTCACACAATCAAAAAGCTATGAGGTTATGTGACTTTCATTATCCCTATGCCATTTTGATTTCTAAGTTCCTTCATTATTTTGAAGTGGATATAGAAGGGGAGCTAGCAGAACTAATCAAGCCCTCCAGGAAGATCTGTTGAACCAAGTGGTGTTCAATGTTTTGAAGAATCCAATCCTTTGAAGGATGATGAAGCCTCTGCTTTGCTTGATGCTGCTGTGCTGGTTTTAGCTTTGTTCTGGGGTAGTTCAATGTTGTAATCAACCCTTAGATTAAATCTCAAAGCAATTAGCATCTCAATTTTATCAGAGCAAAATGTTTTTCAAACTAAGTTGAAACAACCGATTGTTTTGTCGAAACAACCGATTGTTTACACTTAGGTGTTTTGAGAAAGTTTGAAAACTGTTTTTGAATGGTGATTTTGTTAAGTAACAAAACAACCGATTGATTCGAGGAAACAATCGATTGTTTGTTTTAAAACCATAACAGAAAAACTGTTTTCTTTGACTGAGCTTTAAATGCTTTAACTGAATACGCTCCAGTCATTAAATGCTTTGACCAATCTGTTTTAAATACAATTAAGAGTTTGTTAAGATTTGATAACAAACTATATTCTTAGATATATTCTGAAAAACTGTTTTAATGTTTTATGAATCTTGAAACATAGTTTTTGACAAGAAGAGTTTTTCAAAGAGTTCTGAGATTGCTAAAGAGTTAAGAGATTGATCAAGGTGCTGAATAGGATTCTGCTTGTATTGATTTCAGATATTCATCTGTAACAAGTGTAATCTTTGTAAACTGCTGAACAATTCGTGTGTGTGTTTTGCTGAGATTGGCTGTGTGTTCTTGAGGTGTTCAAGGTCATTCTCTTGGTTGTGGTGTAAGTGATCAAGTGGTGATTGCTTAGTGGATATCCTCAGGGTTTCTGAGAAGACTGGATGTAGCTCTAGTTTGGAGTGAACCAGTATAAACAACTGTGTACAATCTCTCTATCCTTAACTCTTTAAATTCAGTTTGTTTGTTGTTTGCTGGTATAAACAACCAATTGTTTCGAAGAAACAACCGATTGTTTTTTCTAGTATAACAATTTTGCTTGCTGTTTTGGCTAACTGAATTGCTGAATCAATTGGTTTCTGAAATAAGTTCATTTTAGCTTTGAAAAGTTTGCGAAAACCCCTTTAAACCATTCACCCCCCCTCTAGTTTAAAGCCATCTTTTCTAACAAGATCAATAGTGGATCCCTAAGTAAGATGGGATTTACTAAGATTGGTGGAAGATGGATAAGCAAGGATGGTAATCAAGCTGACCCAACTGGAACTAATGAAGGTGATGAACCTGAAGATGCAACAATGCAAGATGAACTTGCTGCTGAAACTCAAGAAGGTGAACATCATGACATCAATATGGATGAAAGGATGCCTATCATGTCATCTTTTGAAAGGCTAATGATCAATAGAATGGACACATTTGCTCACAATCAGAGGAGCCTACACGAGATGTGCAAGTCAAGGTTCAACAACATGGATACATGTTTTTTAACACTGGATGAGAAAATTGAAGAAGTATAAAGGCAAATTCTGGAACTACACTTTGAAAGGGAGGATAGTCCTTCATTTTAAATTTCTGGTTTATTATCTTAAACATTTGGTTTTATTTTAAGTTGTTTTTAATCCTACCTTTTGTCTATTTGATGAGACAAATAAGGAGAGAAGTATTGTTGGGAGTTGTAATGTTCTTAATTGTGTTTTACTGCTTTTGAACATTGCTATTATTGACTACGTTAACTGCTTTAAATTTGAAGTTTTTTAAATGGTGTTATTTATGGTTTACAGATTTTTACTGGTTATCTCTGTGAAATAATTGACTATTCTTATGCATTCTTCTATAATTGTTGGTTTCTCATCTGATTGTGGCTGATGTTCCTTCTAGAAATCACCTAGTGAGAACTAGTGTATGGCGTACATCTGTTTTGGATTGGATTACCCTGTGTTTGTTCAATGAATGCAGGATTCAACAAATTCTAAACAAAGAACATTCCTAAAAGCATCCCAAGGATTTGTCTCCATCAAATAGGGGGAGATTGTTGGAGATGGGAAGCTTTGATGTATCAAATCCTCATGGAACCTCAAGTTGTGCTATGTTTTAGGTTTGGGTTTAGTTATGGGGTTTAGAATCTTTGTAAGATCTGTCTTGATTCCTACATAAAGCTTGTTTAAATCTGTTTTAAAGAACTAAATGTTTTTTCCATGCAAAGGGAAAAACAACCAATTAAAATTTTGAGACAATCGGATGTTTGTCACTTAGCTGGCAAAGGAGTTTTGAAACTGTTTTTTTGTGTAACTGTTGAAACCATTCAACTCGTTAAATCGTGGTTTCAACCGATTAAAAATGAGTTTTCACAACAGTATTTTGAAAACCTGTTTTAACTGATTCAGTTGTTCAAATCTGCTTTAAATGGTAGCTTTTCAAAAGGTTATAAATATATCCTTCTTTCAAATGCTTCACATGAGAGAAATATTGAAGTTTTACACTCTTATTTGAGATCAAAAAGAGAGATTACAATCTGTTTGTGAAAAGGAGTTTTTCAAGTTTAGCAAGATTGCTTTTGAGCTTTGCTGTGATTCAAGAACTAATCATAAGGCTTATGGTTTAGTGTTATTCCAAGTGTTTTCTACCCTGTCTTAGTTTCTTGTAATTGTTCATATTACATTCTGTAAACGTGTTTGTAAAATCCTGTAAAGTCAGTGTGATTCTGGCTTGAGGTGTGTGTTGTGTGCAAAGAGGGTGAGTAGGTCTTGTGGTTTCAGGATCACCTCTTTGTGAGTGTTTGTAATCTGTGTTTGGTTACTTAGTGGAATACTCAGTGGTTTGACTGAGGACTGGATGTAGCTCAGGGATTGAGTGAACCAGTATAAACCTGTATGTATATCTCTCTCTCAACTCTTTAATTGTTTGATATTTTCGCTGTCATAAACAACTAGTTAAATCGTATTTTAACCGATTGAAATTCTGATACCTGTTTCTGTTAGACTATTTGATTGACTTTATGAAATTCTTATCTGAGTTGATTGTTAAAGATTCCTTCTAAAGTAAAGTAATTGTGAAAATATTTTAGAAACAATTCACCCTCCCCCCTCTTGTTTAAGCCATTAATTCTAACATTATGGGCAGCCAATGTGAAAGTTTTAACCCTAAAAACTCTGCACTCATACAAGGACAAGTGACTTTCCTATTGGAGAAACTCAAATTAGAGGTTGACAAGTGTCCTCATCTAATAGGAGAGAATCCTCTCCATTCCCATGAAGACAAATGGCCTTTTGACATTGGTAAAAATCCTTTCCATTGAAGGGATGACATGTGTGTTAGAATTGATGGCTCAAACAAGAGGGGGGAGGGGGATTGTTTAAGAAAGTTTTTCGCAAATAAAGACTAAGAATGAAGTTCTTTAAAGATTTACAGAAAGAAGAATCAGAGAAGCCAAAAGCAATGAGCAATTAAAACTGTTATCAGTAAAACAATCGATTGATATTTCGATATAACCGGTTGTTTATATTACAGAGATCAAAAGCAAGCATAAGTTGTTTGTAAAGTAGGAGTATCAACCGGTTGAAAATATGAAATAATCGATTGATTATGACAACAAACCAAATATCAAACAGATTATGATAGAGAGAAAGATATAGAGAGATTCACACAATCCGATTATACTGGTTCACTCAACCCTGAGCTACATCCAATCATCAGAACAACCTCTGAGTATCACTAGTAATCAAAACCAGATTACAACACACACCACAAAGAGGTGACTTTGAATCTCACAAAGCCTACTCACCCCCTTTGCAACACTTCACACCTCAAGCCAGAATCCCACTGACTTTACAAGATTTTACCAACACTTACACAGGTTTATCAAAGTACAATTACAGGAAACTAAGCAAGAATAGAAAACACCTGGAATTACAAAACCAGAAGCCCTATGATCAGTTCTTGCACCAAAGCAAAGCTTTAACATCAATCTTGCTAAACTTTGAAAAACTTCTTTCAAAAAGCGAATCTTTAAACTCTCTCTTGATTCCACAATACTGTGTTAAACTTGTATATCAAACATTTGAAAGAGGACTATATTTATAGCATTTGAAATCTAGCCGTTTAAGGCAACATAACATAGTCAAATCAGTTTTGTTCTCGTTTAAAACGGTTGAAACAAGTTTTCAAAAAATTGTTAGCACAACACTCATTTAACCGGCTGAAACCACAATTTAACCGGTTGATGGGTCAGGTAGTTACATAACCAATTTAAAAAAATAGTTTCAAAACCTCATTTCCAACTAAGTGTCAAACAACCTATTGTCTCGACAATTCAACCGGTTGTTTTCCCTTTGCATGGAAAAACACTTTCTTTCTTTTAAAACTGATTGATTGCTTTGTGTAGGAAATAGAACTGATCTTTACAAGGATTTTAAACAACCTAATCTAAACTCAAACCCAGAAAGCAGCACAACTTCAGGCTTCATGTGAATTTGATACATCAAAGCTCCCATCTTCAATGATGTGGACCTTCACGCCTTCCTTGCTACTCCATGCTCTCTATTTGCACTCTAGTAATTTATTTATGCACCCTAGACGTTCTAGAGTTGCATTGGGTCCAAGGAGACCCAATTGTAACTCTAGCTAAACTCTTTCTTTTTCTATTTACAGGCTTCTTCTTCCTGCACCCTTACGTTTTTTTTCCTGCACCCCCACAATTTTCTAAATCCTGAAACTGGCCTTGACCTTTTATTTGAAAAAGGGCACCATGGTTATCGAAAATCGGAATATGGGAGTGTGCTACGGATTTATCAATCTGAAACTGAATCATTTTTTTTTCGGATGAGAGGGTGTTCCAGAAGCAAATTTTGTAAAAATTATTGATTTCCAGATTGCTGAATCCGGAAACCTAATTTTGTTACGGATTGGTGGATCAAAAATGTTTTTTTTTTAATTATGGATTTATGAATCCAGAATGCGTATTTCTATTATGGATTAGTGGATCTAGAATGCTTTTTTGAATGATGGATTTTTGAATGTGAAATGCATATTTTGAATTACGGATTGGTGGATCTGAAATTTTACTGGAAGTGCTAATCCGAAATTTTCCAGATTCCATAATCCATAATCCAAAATGCAAAAACATAAATACAGTTCAAGTGCATTTTAGGGTTTAAAAAAAATAATAGGGACAGTTTGGTCTTTGCATAACATTGTGGGGGTGCAGGAAGAAAAATGTAGGGGTGTAGAAAGAAACTGCTCTATTTACACTCTAGTCTAGTTGGCCCGATACATGGCTCAAATACAAGCCCAAAATAAAGCGTATACTACTCTATACAATGTTTATAAAACTAGAGAAAAATGGAAGAGCAAAGAATAATTAATTCTCCCTGAGATGAAAATCTTCTGACCTCATTTTTCTACTTCCAATCTTCTTAGTCAGATTTTTCGAGATTGGATGGGTTTTCATCAAGACCACTACAAGAAAATCACTATATTGAAACTAATTTTAAAGAAAAAAATTAATTTGTTACTATATTGATTTGATTAGATACTATTTTAGAGATTAAAAATGCATTGGTGTCTAAAATAGTTTATATTATAAAATAAAATTTATAAATTAGTTTCTAAATTGATATTTAATTAGCCACCAACTTTAGAATCTAAATTAATTGCCACTAAAACCTTGATAGCTAATTATATACTAATTTAGAAACTAATTTTATAATTTTATTAATAATAGAAACTATTTTAGAGACCAATAATTTTTTTAACATCTAAAATAGTATTTAATTTAGTTAATATAATAATTAATTATTTTTGTTTTTAAAATTAATTTTTATTTAATAATTTTTTTTAATGGACCTTGTTTACTGTAAAAGAGCACTTGTTGATCTTTTGTCATTTGATTGAATAACCTATCATTTGAATAACCAAGTTAGGTTAGGAAAAAAAATGGTTAACCTATTGCGTCAAAAGGTTGGGTGACTAACAATATTATCTACTTGTTAATTTTTTAAAAGTTTCTAATATAACTTTTGATCGATCAGATTTTTTCTGTAATTTCCCTGTTTATTACTACTTGTTGTTTACATTGTTAAGTAACAATATTAATTAAAGAGTCACCAATCTTCAAAGATGGAATTAGTAATTAACAGTTTGGGGACAATTAATTAAAATTATAAAATTTATTTAATAACAAGTTTACTTGGCTTAGTATAACAAAAAAAAATTGTATTTATAATCATTCAGGTATTTAATGTTTATTTTTTTGTCAGTAATCATATAGAGAAATATGTCTTCAATAATTAATAATTAAGAAGAAATGTTAATAATTCCGAAACATCATTATATTTAAGTGAACAATGTTTCGTTTTTAATGCACCAAATAATGAGATGTTTAAAAAAAGGTACGCTGTTTAATGTAAAACACATGAAATATCACTAAGTTTTTTTTCCTCTCATTTTCACACTTTGATTTTTAAATTTTTATATAGTCTTCTTTGGTTATCACTTTTTTTACTTTATTTATTTTATATACATTTGTCATGTCTTTTTCTTCTTTGTTTTGTTCTTTTTAAAGTGGTCTCGATGGTGGTAGACCCTTTGTTGGGAGAGAGATTATTGATAACAAGGAAGATTCTTCTTCTAAGAGTTGTAACATTTCTTACTCTGTCTGAATCAGAGATATGCTGGAGGAGATCCTCCTTCATTAGTTTTCATTGGTGTTGTAGCAGTGATTGTCTTCCCATTGAAGGAGGTGATCGCTATAAAAGCCGAACCATGGGTGCAATAGAAAACTTTTTACCCACATGGCTACAAAAGTTTATTATGGTTGAGGCTTGTTTCGATGACAATAGAGTATTCAGATCCCCTTAAATGTAATCGACTTCACTTTTGTATACATGTATATTTTTAAACAACTTGATATCTTTTTTCTCTATTTGAGTTTGAGTGTTAGATATTGACTCCCATGAACGTAACTCTAGTTAACTTCACCTCAATAATTAGAATATTTTGTAAAATTTTTCAAATCTTGTGCCAATATTTTTCTATCATTCCTACAAAGTTCATGTTATTCTATTTGTTGAAACCTGATTTTGAAGTCAGTTAGGTGTCACTAAACGATGCTTAATATAATGTCCTTTTTACCATCTATACATGCAAAACATTTACAAAAAAATTAAGTGCTCGCACAAGGATACCAAAACTCTTTAATATTCTACCCAAATTTCACACCTTGGTTCCCCTTCTACTAGTTGAGGCTCAATAAATTCAAATCCAGGCTTCAATATCTACTAAGTGTCTAGGAGAGGATATATATTGAGATAACAATAAAGACCTACTTAGTGTGCCATATGTTGAGGACCCCGTAGCCAAACTTTGGGTAAGGCTTATTATCACTTGAATGTTTTATTTCTATAGTTTTTTTTTTTGTATTTAACCATTTTTTTCCTTTGTTGTGTAAATATGATGGAGGACCATCTAGCCACCACATTTTGGAAGAGTCTTTTTATTTTTCTCTAGCATTGAAATTTTGTACAAAGTAGTGTAGGTTTTATTTGGACTAATTTTCATGGGTCATGTATTGGACCTACTAGAGTAGGGTGTAAATAGGAAAAGAAGGTGTAAATAGTAAGCATGTCATAGGAAGCATGAGTCCACTTAAGCATAGGCAAAGAAGGCATGAAAGGTCACATTGCACCTCTTCAATGGAAATGATTTTTCACTAATGAAGAAGAGCCACTTGTGAACCTCTAATTTGAGGGGATTTGTTCCAATGGGAGGAAATCATTTTTCAACATGGGAGTGGAGAGTTTTTAGGGTTAAAATATGCACTTTGACTATCGGTTTTTTGATCATGATGGGGTTATTTTTTTTTTGTTTTCACCAAAATGGGGTCCGTTTAAAAAAAATTACAAATTTAGGCAAGTCATGCCAATTTGGCACGACTTCATATGCAGAAATCGTTCCAATTAGGCACGACTTCTGCAATGTCATACTGAAGTCGTGCCAACTTGGCACGACTTCTGCCCCGTCATATTGAAGTCGTGCCAACTTGGCACGACTTTTGCCTTGTCATACATAAGTCGTGCCAAGTTGACACGCCTTTTGCCACGTCATATATATATATATATATATATATATATATATTTTATTTTATTGTTTAAATATTGGATAGTAAGTTATGTAATGTTAAAAATTAATTTGATACATAATTTTCTAAGAGTGCTAGTTTTAAGGAACAAAAAATTGGATAATCGTGTATGGATCATGTTTGACGATAATGTAATACAATAACTTCATTATTTGATTAATTAAAAAAATGAAGAAAATTGTTATTGAATTTGGAAATAAATAGATAAATGAAAAATTATTATATTTGGAAAATAAATAGAGAATTATTGTTGTGAATTTGCAAAATAAATAGCTTGAGAAGTAATGATTTTACAGAACACGTAATGATGAGAAGAAATTAATTTTTAACATTACATAACTTACTACCCAATATATAAACAATAAATAAAAAAATTATGACGTGGCAGAAGTCGTGCCAAGTTGGCACGACTTCAGTATGACAGGGCAGAAGTCGTGCCAAGTTGGCGTGACTTTAGTATGACAGGACAGAAGTTGTACCAAGTTGGCACGACTTTAGTATGACATGGCAGAAGTCGTGCCTAATTGGGACGACTTCTACATATGAAGTCGTCCCAATTAGGCACGACTTGCCTAAATTTGTAATTTTTTTTAAACGGACCCTATTTTGGTAAAAATAAAAGAAAATAACCCCATCATGGTCAAAAAACCTTGACTATCCTTAGCATTATAAATAGGTGTGTTAGGCCTCTTGTAAATGCAACTTGAATTGAGTAAGAAATTTATGCCAAAAGGTTGTCTCACTTGACTCAAGTTCACTCTATGTTAGCATCAATTTGTGTGTCTAGTCTAGGACTCTTTAGAAGTTGGCCTCACCTCTTCTAAATCTCTCATTCCACACATAAAATTTACCTTTCTAATCTGACCTATACCTCCATCTAACTTTCGCATTGCCTCCATAGAAATCATTCAAAATTATAAACTCCAAAACAAACAAGGATACAAGATCATGTTTGCATCAAGATATCACGGGGAAAGACTTTAAGATGCAATCCAAGATGACATGTGGCCTTTTCATCACTCTGACTACATGCAATTTCTTAGTCAGGTTAAGGCTCCTACTTTGGATAAATATTTGTTAGCCAACTTTCAAAGGTCGTCAAAGAAATATAAGGTTTATGCTTCCACCTCCAATTTGGTTATCGATGTGCCATTATACTTTCCACGAATATAAGTGCCAATCGAAGTCATAATCCCTACCTTTCCTTAGATGATGACTCCTCAAGTTCCTTCATCGTCAACATCAATCAAACATTAGTGAAGTCCCTGAAGCTTTCAACAAAGACCTCCTATTTTACTTATCCAAGATAAAGAATGGGCTTTAAAAGTTATCTGACCTAAATATAATAAGTTATGTTAAATATCAATATGTTTCTTCAAAGAGAAGTTTGCATTAAATATTGCATGAAAAACAATTAATGCAACACTCAAAGTTTACAAGGACAATTACAACTTAAAATGAAGAACTTCTCAAAGATTCTCTACAGCTAGCAAATTATTTGCAACAACTATCATTCCAATCTCTTTATAAGTAGAAGTTATCTTTGAAGAAGAAAGAACATTCTTCTCATGAATGAACTAACAAAATTATAAAGATAAAAAAAATCTCAAGTGTAAAAAGCTTGCAATGTAGCTTGTTGACAGAACACCATAGTATTCTTTAACAATCTAAAAGGGTAAAAATTATCTTGTATTTATCATAGGATACAACACCTCTTTTAGTTAGCAACCTTATGATATTGTGATCACATTTCTTGTAAAGAACTATCTTAGCTAGAAGTAAATGTTATTTCAAAGAATACTCAGTGTCTTAGTTAGGAGTGATTGTTGTTCCAAAGATTACTCAATTTATGGAAATAGTAAAAATACAAGGGAGGGTTAAATTGTGTTTTAATTAATTTTTAAAACCTTTTTTTCAAATATTGTATGATGATAAATGTTTAGACGGTAGTTTTGTATAACAAAGGATCAGGCGAAGGCTTTTCCATTGTCAGCCGCGAGAACTAAGAAAAAAGAAATTACAAAGAAAATCATAAATAAATAACATATAGTACTTTGAAGTAAAGAATATACTTAAAACTATGCTTACCATTGTTGGATTCAGATATGCATGTTGTGTTTGGATTTTGATTCTCTGAAAAATAAAACCCATGTAAAACAATAGGTCAAATTATATATAGACACTAAAGTTGTTAAAAACTATAACATACCATTTATTTATTTTTATATATTTTTACCATAAATTTTGATGAGAGTTCATTCATTCTTACATCATAATTGACTATGAACTTGTTTTTTGAACCTAATTTTTAAATATATATCTATATCTATATCTATGTATATATGACACTTAAAAATCTAAATATAAGTTGTAGTTGTTGTACCTGATACATTAGAATTTGTTTGAGAAAGGATAACAATCCTATTTCTTCTATTAATATTTTGCTTGAGTTGCTCCTTAACTATTGAAAGTTGAATGACTGAACTTCAGGAAATATTGTAGTAAGAACAAATATTTTCAGCCATAAAAGTATGTACTGTTTTGAGGACTAAGTGTGTACAATATATTGTTCATGCTATTTTTGTTTTGGCGCCAATTTTTACGGTACATCGTGAGGAACGAGACTTCCTTATATGTTATTACTTTGACATAATGCAGTTATTAATTAAATATTAAAATATTTAACAAATAAAAAGGTGTAATATTTTCGTATAATAATAATGATATTTAATTATATATAATTATATAATAATGATATTTAATACTTAAAAATGTTCAACCAAAAATTTACCTTTCAAAACGGATAACACTTGTACCCTTTTTCTTTATTTTGCATAATAATCAAACAAACTTCGAAATGTAATGTATTTAAAAAATCAAATAATAACAACCATAAAAACAATTACAAATTTAGGTAGTATCAATGTTCAATGAAGAAAGCCCATGCAATGCATGTGTAGAAGTTGTTGTGAAAAATGGGAACCTAACTTTTAAGATGTGAAAACAAATTCTTGTTCTACTCAATGTTCTACTTTAAGCATTGTTATTAATGAATTGTTGGTTGACTTTTGAAAGAGCAAACCTGTAGGAAATATACTTATCAGATTGTATATATAATAATATATATATATATATAGTAAATAGTAAATATAGTAATATATATATATGGAGTAAATATATAGTAATACATTTAAACCGACATTTATCTAGAAACAATCATCTCTTAAACCACAGAAGAACGAAGCACAGTCAAAAAACAGAAACATAAAGTACGTCAAATTAAAAAAAGATAGCATGATCTGACAACCCTAATAAGCAAAAAAATGGGAACTTTGGCTAACTTTCTTTTGCACAATTGTAGAACAACTTTTCTGTTTAACAAAAAAAAAGAAATCCTTCCATTGGAAATATCTGAAATAACAAACAACTTGTAATAACACGTAATATATGTATACCACGAAAATAAGTTGACTTTTTACTTACACTCCATTTTCAGATATGCTCATTCTGTAGTTCCTAATATGACTAAAACATAAATCAAACAACAAAATATATAAATGAAGAAGATGGTAAGTAAAATGATTATTATAACCCAATTTTTGTATGAAATGTATATACCTTAAATCTGTGAACTAAAAACATTTAAAAATGGAAACTTTAATCAATATTTATGCTCAGAATGAAAAAAATATCCAAACTTTAATTAACTTTTCCATTCCCTGGATACCTCTACAGTGCGTATGATTACCAAGTTCTATATTGGGAAATCACAGTAGAAGAGAAACAGTTTTTATGTCTTAAAACTTAAGAATAGAGAAGTATTATTATAACAACATTCTTTTTTTATGAAATGCATGCACCTTAAATCTATGAACTAAAAACATTTAAAAATGGAAACTTTAATTAATATTTATGGTCATAATGAAAAAAGATCCAAACTTTAATTACCTTAACCGTTCCATGGATAACTCTACAGTGCATATGGTTACCAAGTTCTATATTCTATATTTGCAACTCACAAAAGAAAATTCAACATTAAAATTACACAATTTTACAATCTTAACGACCCACAAATTATATGTAAAAATGAAAGAATAATTTTTTCCATAACTTGTAAATTACAATGCATTACAATAATTTAAACTAATTTAAATTAAATAAAACGCTTTCTAATACTAAGTTCTCAGAAGATATATACATGAAAAATGAAGTATTAAATACCAACTTCCTTCTTTAAGTTCAACCTGCAAAAAATACTCCACAATAATTACTACAATTAAAAGTATAATTCATTAGATTATACCAAGTTCTTGTAAAATAAAAAAAAAATGTGTTTCTTCCAGAAACAAATTGTAGGCAAATTCATATTGAACTACGAAGTCACATTTGATCATATAAAATAAAGTCAAATACAATATAACAAATATTTATAGAATGAAATAGTACTCATAAAAATTACTACAAATTAGAAAAATGATACAGAAAAACAAAGATATATACATCAAAACATTTCAAGATAAAAAAAATAACTTAATACATCAATGACTAATTAATTAATAATTAATAACTAGTAACTAATAATAAACAATAAACAATAAACAATAAACAATATAAACATAAACAATTTATACAAAATCAAATTAATATATATGCATTCCACAATATGAAACAGGATTATGATTTTTTTTAATATACTGGCAATTCTTATAGCGTTGAGCATATTTAGAAATGACAACACATTATTAATATACCAGATAATAAATGAAAAATTAAAAGCAGTATGTATACATATTAAAAATATTGAAAACAAACAATAAATACAAAGAAATAAAATGAGATAATTAAACATAACCATAATAAAATAAAAATAAATAGTAAACAAAATAAATTGTTTTTGTTTCCAACAAAGTGGAAACTTGATGCTTCTCAGCAAAGGAAGGAAGCAATACTTGCAAAATAAAATATCTAAAAAAAACTAATATAGTTTAAAACAATAAATGATTATCCTAAAAGCTTAAGAAATTTAATTATACACTAAGTCTTTTGTAGTGACTCGTCATCAATAGTAGAACCCTAATATCAGAAGAGGACTTCTTGTTATGACATTCAAATATAATTTTGTCATCTTCACGGATAGAATGAAGATGACAAAATTGTTTCCACCCGCTACCAAGTGTAACCTGGACTTGAAACAATAACCAAATTATTAGTTAATAAGTTAATAAAATAAATAGAATATAACAATAACCATTTAAAAAGAAAGGATGGTAAACTGACCACATATCCTCCATAGATTTGTTTTGAAGACAACATTAAGCCAAAATGTATAAAGGGGCCATTGTTGAGCGACTCCCTCTCTTGAACATCATTCAGAAAATTTCTTATAACACTTTCACATAACTCCCCCATATAAATAGTTATATGGAAGGAGTTACTACCCACATAACGAAACAATATATTGTGGTGACCTTTAAACCCATAAAAATCACTCAGACTAGACCATCCATAGAAAATTTGAGGACAAAGTATATCTTTGTTATAATATACTATATGAATATTGCCTTGACTGTCGCTGAGGGTCAATTCCTCACCCAATTCATTTTCAAACTCGATGGCGAATGCACGATCCACGTGCCATTCTATCCATTTTAAAACCATAAAAATACTCAAAGAACTGAAAAAACTATGAAAAAATAGGAATCTCAGAAAAAAAAAAACATACCTCCCCACGAATGTTAACTATTGTAAATAGACCTCAAGTAGAAAGTTTTACGATTTCTTCATGAATGACAACCGTGACAGTGAGAAAAAGAAAGATGATGACGATGGAAGTAGGGAAGAGTAATTTAAGAAGCTACAAAGAAGAAAGCAATTGGATTGTGAGTAATAAAAAGCCCTACGATATTTATTTATAGCAATCATACCTTTTCAGTCACAAATCTATAAGTTTTTTCTGAAACAACATGTCCTTTTAGTTCCTAAATTAAATAATAATAAAATAATTAAAATCCAATAATGATACTAAAAGAAATTAATAATTATTAATAAATAATAATAAATTAAAGACCAATAAATATGAAAAGACAAAATTATAAAAAGTAGAGTAGGCGAGTTGTTATATGTAATTATTCTTTGACGTTTCAATTTTCCATTACCTTATACAACAGACTCTTTTCAGTTGAAGTAAGTTATTAACAAAGAATAATTAATAAAAAATACAACTATTTTCATAGATAAATAATAATAATATTAATGACACGTATAATTAATTAGCATTATATAATAATAAATTAAAATAGTGAACATAAAAATATATTATAATTTGTCCAATATATATATATATATATATATATTTATATAATTATATATATAATATAAAATATATTAAACATTAAATATATTAAATATTATATATATATATATATATTTAAATTACATAATTAAATCCTAACCCTAAATCCTAACCTCTGACATTAAATAACCTACCTGTAATTAAAATTTAAAATCTAATTTGATATTGAATTTAAAATATAATATTTTTAACTTCTGTAATTATTACTTTTTTCCATAATATTTAATTAATTAATTTAAGAAGATGAAATAAATACTTTGAGAAAAGTGTAAAGGATACAAAAGGTGCATAGTTTAGGCAAAAAAATAAAAAATAAAAAATCAAGTGATGCCTTAATTGCTGAGGTATTTAATGTTATCCTAAATATACGTTTGAATCCTTAAAAGTTCAGTGTAATGGGAATATATTTTTTTAAAAAAATATTTTTCGTAAGGACAAAGATATCATTAGATAAAGAATTATTTTTTTTATCACATAGTAAGGTATTATCTATAAAAATTGAATTGATGAAAAACCAATACCTGTAATAAAGAACCTGTGAAAGGAAAACAGTATTTCAATAACCTTAAAAAAAACACAAATTATAATTAATAAAATATTATATTATTCTATATAAATTCATGAATTAAAGAAAAATTAAAAGTTGATGCACTTACTATTACGATTCTGAGCTTTCATGAACTAACCATTGTTACAAAATAAAGTTACAAAAAGTATGCCATTATATGAATTACACGAAAACAAACTTATTAAATAAATTAAAATGTACACATAAAATTGAAAAACAACAAAATATAACGTCAAAATCAACTATAAAGTCATTACATACCTCAAACATAATGTCAACATATGAAACCAACAATATTACATAAAGAGATTTAAAAATATAATTGTACTAATACATCACAATATATTCTACATAGAAATTAAAAAAAGTCTACAATACATGGAAAGCCTAGATCATTCAAGTTACAAAACATTAGAGAAACAATAGGAAACTATACTACTCCATTTTCGATCTTGATATTTTTTCTTAATATCCACAATGGGATATCATCATTGGGTGTGTGCGCAGGTGAAGCAAAATCTCTGGTAACTCGTGGAGCAACCACTTCAGTAGTAGTAGCTAAGACATTATCACTGCCTAAATCATCAGTTTTAGATTGCAAATCAGCAGCTTCACTGGAAAATTTATTAAATAAATCCTGCAATGATAACAAAACATATTAGTAAGATTAAATTATTCAATTTTTTAAAATAATACTTTAAATGAAAATTACCTGAGAAAGTGGTACAGAGGAGTCATCCTGTTCGACATCTTTAACAGTACATAGTCTTTTCTTCTAAGAATGAAGTTCCTTCACAAAATGAAAATTAAATTAAATTAAGTTAAAACAGTATAAATAAGGAATTTCAGCGTAAAATGTAAGTCATAATAGACTGAAATTAGGAAGCATACCACATTTTCAACACGACCATCACAAAACCTTTGTAGAGTATTATCATCAACACACTCTTTTTTGACACAGAATGATTGGTCAAACCTAAGAGATTGATCTTTAACACAACCAACTTTAAACAACACAACTTTGTCAATCAAAAGATCAAATTCTTTTGGTAGTACACTAGAATCACCGTTCTAAATAATTAAAAAACAAATATCAATTAATATAATAACCTTTTCTTATATGCATAAATAGACATATGCATGGTTGGAAAATTTACCTTATCATGACTTTCAAATAATTCAGTGCAAGATTTATTGATCAGTGTAGTGGCATCCCTGTCAAATAGAACGAAAGTAGTGAAATCCGTTTCATCAATTACTCACAACTTTAGCTTATACCTGAAATATAAAATACATAAAGGTTTACAAATTCTATCTATAATTTAATGAATATAATTAATAATTAATTAATAGTTAATTATTAACACAATAATAATTATAATTAATAATAAATAATTAATATAATAATACAATAAGTATTAAGTAATATGTAATATGTAATTAAAAATAAATTAAGGCAAATACAAGACTTTGATAACATGTTTGTTACATTTCTCACAAAAAATTTTTTGGAATTCGGGTAAACAACATTACCGCATAAGCAAGCAGTGTACCACAAATCGTCATCAGCTACAATATGTTTTATTGTAGCTAAGATAACAAAAGTGCTTTCCTATAAAAAGAAAAAAATGATCTTAAACTATTAATAATCCGTTTCAATAAACTGTTAAAAAACAATAGTAATACCTCTTTGCAATCTTTCAGGCCTTGAATAGTATTTTTATGAATGAAGCTGATGAATTCGTCCTCAACATTCTTTTTTCCATAATCACACAATTGACTAAGTCCATGTGTAGGTGAATCTGTACTTTCAATCATCCTACACATGTAAAAGTTGTGGTTAGAAAGGGTCATACATTTTAAGTATCGAATAACAATGCATTAAACTAACCTTTTCTTGAGTTCGGTTGCATCTTTAGACTGTATAATATATATTATTTTCGTACAGTCCAAGCAATTTTGTAGACAAACTTTGTCTACATTAAAATATAATGCATTGTTTTATAACAAAAATCATGTAAATACAATAATAAAATAAATTTTTTAAATAAATTACAAATTCATCACTTCACATACCCTGAAAAATCTTTACTTTAGCAAACTACACACTGATGATAATATTTTACAACTCTCCACATGACAGAAATGCATTGAGCTCATCAACATAGTTACCAAATAACGTACACTCCATGCGGTAGTTGTTGTAAATTAAAATTACAATTGTAAGAAAACATATTTTGGATTCGTTATGGTACATAATATTATCTTACCCATCAGCTTCAATAGAAATCACATTTAGCTTAGTTGATGACCCTGATCTATTCAACTCTCTTTCAGTTCCCACACCATTTAATATTCCAATAACATCTGTAAAAACATATTCATTTAAACACATGTCGACAAAAATCTGTTCAAGTAAAAGAATATTACTTACTGACTAAATAGTCAGTATCAAAACCAGGGGCCCTTAACACAGAAATTGGGGTGTAATGAGGTATTGTACATGAATCCAGATCATTACCAACACAGGTTACTTTGGTTCCAAACTACAAAATTATTTTGTATTGGTGACAGGTAGTGCGATAAGATCTTGAATTATTATACACAGTAAAGAAATTGAAGGAATAAACTGTATCCTTAAAAAATATCATTTTGAAATTTATAAATTAGAGTTCTTCTAAAAGAAACATGAATTCTATCACCCTGAAAGATAACAACAAACATTAAGCATGATTAATAAAAATTACATTAAACTATAGTACAAAAAAATATGAAAGAAAATGATAAAGTATTTTACATCTTTGTCTTGTATCACCATTTCCATGGAGAATGGAAACTTTGTTTTCTTGAAATCAGAAACAAACCACAAACATATAACCTTTGTTATCAGGATCCAATTTTCACTTTGTGGATTAACATCTTTGACACAATTTGTATTTTGTCTTAACACACACATTGTAAGGGTGACCTTTGAGTAAAAGGAAAATGTAGAATGCAATGATCAATGTGAAACACAAAACATATATATATATATATATATATATACACTAAGGAAGTGGTACGAAATTATTTTCAAAAATATCAAAAAAACAACTTTACAATTTCAAATTGAAATAGCTAGGAAATGTAAGAAAACATAATAAAAGTATAAGAGTATTGTGAGACAAAAAAACAAACATTCCAATTTTCAAATGCGATATAGTTTTAGCTAAGAATAAACATGAATTTAGTTCAAATATGTCATAAGACAAAAATAATCATAAATAACATGAAATAAATATACAAGTAATGAAAAAAAAATTAAGTTTCAAAATGTTAAATGAATGACAAAAAACGAAGTTAAGCATGTCAGGTTTCATACATAAGAGATTAAGCATATAAAAAATCGAAACTTTAAAACGTGCAAACAATTTTGCTTTTAGATTCAAAAAAACATGTTTCTACTTTCAGCATTGCGATTAATGAAATTGTTGTTTGACTTTTAAAACATCAAAAGTGCATGAATATAAAAGTCAGGTTGCATAAAGAAAACATTTGAACAGACATGTATGTATATAAACAATAAACAATCACACTAAACAATTCAACGTCCAAGCAATGTGTCCAAAAAATGAAACACAAAGTACAACATTTTTTAAATTCCTAGCGTGATCTAAAAACCCTATTATGTAAAAAAAATGGAATTTTAGGTAGGTTTGTTTAGGACATTTGCAAAAAAGGATTCTTGTTTAGCAAAAAAAAACCCTTGCTTTGAAATTTTTGAAATAATACACAGATTGCTAGAATACACAGATGCAGAACATAGACATAACAAGGTGGAAACCATAACTGGGAAATCTTACCAATTTCATTTAACCATACACTCTTGCTTTTCCATGCGGAAGAAAGAGGAAAAAAAATCTTTCCTTAGTGCTTGATATACTGGGGAATCAGTTTGAAAACATGAAAATTAAGAAACAAAGCTATAAAAGTAGCGATGGCGTTCACAGATTACTGAAAACGTAAAGAAATCAAAGAGGAGAAAAAGTGAGATAGAAAGCACAAAGATCAACATTAATGACTTAACATAATCAGATGATAAAAACAAAAGAACCAAATGAAAGAAAGTCGGTAGAAGTATAAAATCAGATCTAACATTACTGGAAGTACAAAATGATATTTGAAAAATGATAACCTTTTAATACTTCCTTTGCAAAACGTGAAAACGAAGATACAAACCAATGAAAGTAGCGGTGGCGTTGACGGATTACTAAAAACAGCATAGAAATCAAAGAAGAGAAAAACTTTGATTCAAAGAGCACAAAACAACATCAATGGCTTAAGCCAATAAGGTAATACAAACAAAAAAGCAAATGCAACGCACGCGAGTAAAGGTTTAAAATCATATCTAAGTTTACTGAAAGTAGAAAATGGGAATGTCAAATCCAAAATTTTTAGAGAAAGTGTTTTGAATCAAATGGGATATCTGCGTAAAAATGAAATCAACACATCCTGTGCAAACATGAAAATGAAGAAACAAACCTATCTTTGACTTGAATACATTAAAAATATAAATTTTCTTAACACTTTCTCTGAAAAAAGACAAAAGATGAAACCTTTATCCCCTTTCCGTCTTATTGTTAACCACACACTTCCTGTGGTCCTACCTTGACTATTAACAACACAAACCAAAACAAAAATAAAGGTCTTATGCGGTAAACGATGGACATAAAACAGGTTCTTTATCCAACAAAAAGAATCACTTCCATTCAATGGACAATTTTGAGGATATAAAAAATGAGAATGAATGAACTTTACATCGAGCTGAAAAAAGGACAATAAATGAAGTATTGCAGAAAACCACAATGAGTAAACTATTGAATGAGTTGAAAAACTAAAATGAATGAAAAATTACATTTATTTAATGATATTTGATATTTATAAATTTTCAATTAACTTTTATAAATTAAAATAACTTCTATTTGTGTAAAACATTAAATCATTTAGATTTTGTATTTATTTAGGATTTTGAAAGCTTTAGAAATATTATTTATTTTAGATTATTATTTAAGTAGGAAATAAAATTATTTAGGATTTTTATTTATTTGGCACTTTGAAAAACATAGATATTTGATATTTATTTAATGAATGAAAAATTACATTTATTTAATGATATTTGATATTTATAAATTTTCAATTAACTTTTATAAATTAAAATAACTTCTATTTGTGTAAAACATTAAATCATTTAGATTTTGTATTTATTTAGGATTTTGAAAGCTTTAGAAATATTATTTATTTTAGATTATTATTTAAGTAGGAAATAAAATTATTTAGGATTTTTATTTATTTGGCACTTTGAAAAACATAGAAGTTGAATTAATTTATATTTTTAACTAATAATAATAAATAATAATAAAACGAAAGATAATAATACACAAACACAATTACGTCTTAAACCTTTTCAAACTTGAAAAAAAAGCACAAAATTGGATACATGCAGATGAACAAATTGCAAAGAATATGAGATGAACAGAAGAAAACGAAAGCGAAATATTTGCACAAACAAAGAAAATGCTAAATAATAGTAATAGTAATAATGGACATTTTATATGAATAAGAATGGTAATTAATGATATTGAAATTGTAAATTTTGAAAATATGAAAGAATAAATAAAAATAATTAATAATAATAATATTAATAATAAATAATAATAAAACAAAATTCAATCATACACCAACACAATGACCTCTTAAACCTTTTCAAACTTGAATCAAATGCTAAATAATAGTAATAATGGACATTTTATATGAATCAGAAAGGTAATTAATGATGTTGAAATTGTAAATTTTGAAAATCTAAAAAATTAAATATTTGAAGAGTAATAATAATTAGAATAATAATATTGGAATTGTAAAATAAGTGTGCAGCAGAAGTCAGAAAAAAAAAGATATGAATCAAAAAGGTAATTAATGATCTTTGAATTGTAAATTTTGAAAATATGAAAGAATAAATAATAAAAAATTAATAATAATAATAATAAATAATAATAATAAATAGTAATAATAAATAATAATAATAAATAATAATAATAATAAATAATAATAATCAATAATAATAAAATGAAAGTTAATACTACACAAACACAATTACCTCTTAAAACTTTTCAAACTTGAATCAAAAGCACAAAACTGGATACATACAGATCAACAGATTGCAAAAAAGTATGAGACGATCATAAAAAAACGAAAGCGAAATATTTGCACAAACAAAGAAAATGCTAAATAATAGTAATAGTAATAATGGACATTTTATATGAATCAGAAAGGTAATTAATGATATCGAAATTGTAATTTTTGAAAATCTGGAAGAATAAATAAAAATAATTAATAATAATAATAAATAATAATAATAAAATGAAAGTTAATCATACACAAAAATAATTACCTCTTAAACCTTTCAAACCTTGAATCAAAAGCACAAAATTGGATACATGTAGATGAACAGATTGCAAAAAATATGAGATGAAAAGAAGTAAACGAAAGTGAAATATTTGCACAAACAAAAAAAATGCTAAATAATAGTAATAGTAATAGTAATAATGAACATTTTATATGAATAAGAAAGGTAATTAATGATATTGAAATTGTAAATTTTGAAAATCTGAAAGAATAAATAAATAAATAAATAATAATAAATAATAATAAAACAAAAGTTAATCACACACAAACACAATTACCTCTTAAACCTCTTCAAACTTGAATCAAAAGCACAAAATTGGATACCTGTAGATGAACAAATTGCAAAAAATATAAGATGAATAGAAGAAAACGAAAGCGAAATATTTGCACAAACAAAGAAAATGTTAAATAATAGTAATAGTAATAATGGACATTTTATATGAATCAGAAAGGTAATTAATGATATTGGATTGTAAATTTTGAAAATCTGAAAGAATAAATACAAATAATTAATAATAATAAAATGAAAGCTAATAATACACAAACACAATTACCTCTTAAACCTTTTCAAACTTGAATCAAAAGCACAAAATTAGATACCTGCAGATGAACAGAAGAAAACGAAAGCGAAATATTTGCACAAACAAAGAAAATGCTAAATAATAGTAATAGTAATAATGGACATTTTATATGAATCAGAATGGTAATTAATGATATTGAAATTGTAAATTCTGAAAGAATAAATAAAAATAAATAATAATAATAAGAAGAAGAAATAATAATAATAATAATAATAAATAATAATAAAGCAAAAGTCAATCATACACCAACACAATGACCTCTTAAACCTTTTCAAATTTGAATCAAATGCTAAATAATAGTAATAATGGACATTTTATATGAATCAGAAAGGTAATTAATGACGTTGAAATTATAAATTTTGAAAATCTGAAAAATTAAATATTTGAAAAGTAATAATAATAATAATAATAATAATAATAATGGAATTGGAAATAAGTGTGTAGCAAAAGTCAGAAAAATAATATATAAATCAGAAAGATAATTAATGATCTTGGAATAGTAAATTTTGAAAATATGAAAAAATAATTAATAATAATTATTAATAATAATAAAATGAAAGTTAATAATACACCAACACAATTACCTCTTAAACCTTTTCAAACTTGAATCAAATACTAAATAATAGTAATAATGAACATTTTATATGATTCAGAAAAGTAATTAAAGATATTGGAATTGTAAATTGTAAATTTTGAATATGAATATTAATATTAATATTAATATGGATACATTATGAAATGTTAATATTAATATTAATATGGATAGATTATGAAATATTAATATTAATATTAATATGGATACATTATGAAATATTAATAATATAGAATCATAATAACCATTCCAAAATATTAAAGACAATAAATTGAATTTGAAATATAATATAATGCGAATAATATTAATGTAAATTTTTTTTTATGAAGAATACATTAATGCGAATATAAAATTAAATACATTAAATATAATTAAATATACTAAATTGAAGAATAACTTTTTATGAAGGTTAATTTGTTTATGGCAACACATTATTATAAAAAAATAACACACATTTCATTTATCTTTTCAAAGTAAACTATAAAGCAACAGATTGAAATAAAAAATACAAAATAACATGCATAAAATATTTAATATGAAATTATATAATTTGACCATGTATGTAAACAAAACTTGATAACTAAGCTAAAGTAAACAAAATTAATTTTCTCTAGTGGACATTACAACAATTTGCAAATTACATAATACAAATTGAATCTCTATAATCAGAACATTGTCATTGGCAACTTAAATTCAGAAGAACAAAATCTTGACTTTTCACAGCACAAACAACACCATCATATGAATTGGGGTTACTCCACTATGAAAGATCAATTTGTCGCTTTCACAAAGTGCATGGATCTGACAAAATTCCCTATCCAGAACCAAATTTAACCGAAACTTTTGGAGGTGGCCTTGTCAGAATTTTGCAATTTACTTCACTCTTATGTCGATGAAGGACAACATACTTTAACCTGCTTTTCCGAATGTAATTGACAATAGCAAAAGGAAGATCCTAAAAGCAAATAAACACATGTATAAATACAAATAATGAAGTAATATGAAGTAAGATTTTTTTTTTTGAAATTAAGCAATTAAAAATTACCAAATGACTGGAATGACAAAGATAATGTGATAGTACTATAGTGAAATGAACATAAGAACCCTCAATGAGAGGAACACGATTTTGGAGATGATCATAAAATTTGTCTACGGATGAGGAAGTCGATTATGCCTTAAACCAAGTAAACTTAGAACAGTTATTTCCAACATAATCAAAATAATGGACATAATAAAATAGACAAAATAATACCAGCTTGAAACCGTGATGCCATTTTATTGAGTCTTGGGACTGTTTTTCAGAAGAAAGAATTCAAACCAAAGAGAAATGTCACAAAAATCGTATAAAGAAAAACATTAAGGATGAAAAGCTAACATCTTTAAAAAAAGAACTTGAACATTCGCTTCATATTAAAAAAATATAAGAGTAAAAAATAACTCCATTAAAAACGTATAAATAGAAACATTAAGCATGAAAAATAAACATATTTAACAAAAGAACATCAACATTTGTATCGAAAAATTCATTTGGTTCTTGAACATACGATGGATATGAAGGAAAATCCATTCCACTACCCGTTGTTGCACAGACTAAAATATACATGGGAAAAAGGTGTAAAAGAGTTTAAAAGAAAGTTTAACAACAAAAAGGAGATTTCATTGAGACGTAGTCCAAGCCATAAGAAGCCAAAAAAAAATACCCATTAACGATTAAATCAACAAAAAAATCAACAATGAAAACAACCATGCAGACAGAGGAAGGCAATGATTTCACCTTGGTGCTTGAACATACGACGGATATGAAGGAAAATCTATTCCACTACCGGTTGCTGCACAAAATGAAATATAGATGGAAAAAATGTGTAAAAAAGTTTTAAAAGAAAGTTTAACAACAAAAAGGAGATATCTTTAAGAGGAAGTTCAAACCCTACATACCCAAAAATAAAAAAATTCTTCATTAACGATTAAATCAGCAAAAAAATTAATAATGAAAACAACCATGCGGACAGAGAAAGGTAAATATTTCACCTTGATGCTTGAACATACCATGGATATGATGGAAAATTCATTCCACTACCGGTTGCTGCACAAATTGAAATATAGATGGAAAAAAGGTGTAAAAGGGTTAAAAAAGAAAGCTTAACAACAAAAAGGAGATATCTTTGAGACGTAGTCCAAGCCATAAGTAGGCAAAATAAAAATCTCCATTAACGATAAAATCAGCAAAAAAATCATGAAAACAACCATGCAGACAGAGGAAGGAAAGGATTTCACCTTGGTGCTTGAACAAACGATGGATATGAAGGAAAATCCATTCCACTAACGGTTGCTGCACAACCTGAAATATAGATGGAAAAAATGTGTAAAAAAGTTTTAAAAGAAAGTTTAACAACAAAAAGGAGATATCTTTAAGAGGTAGTCCAAACCATAAGTAGCCAAAAAAAGAAATCTCCATTAACAATTAAATCAGCAAAAAAATAAATAATAAAAAAAACCATGCAGACGAAGGAAGGAAAAGA
This sequence comes from Phaseolus vulgaris, assembly GCF_000499845.2. Lineage (NCBI taxonomy): Eukaryota > Viridiplantae > Streptophyta > Magnoliopsida > Fabales > Fabaceae > Phaseolus > Phaseolus vulgaris. The sequence continues at coordinate 44,145,593 of NC_023752.2, forward strand.
TTTCACCTTGGTGCTTGAACATACGATGGATATGAAGGAAAATTCATTCCACTATCGGTTGCTGCACAGACTGAAATATATAGGGAAAAAAGGTGTAAAAAAGTTTAAAAAATAAAGTTTAACATAAAAAATGAGATGTCTTTGAGAGGTAGTCCAAAGAATAAGTAGCCAAAAAAAGAATTCTCCATTAACGATTAAATCAACAAAAAAATCAATAATGAAAACAACCATGCAGACAGAGGAAGGAAAAGATTTCACCTTGGTGCTTGAGCATACGATGGATATGAAGGAAAATCCATTCCATACCGGTTACTGCACACACCGAAATATAGATGGAAAAAAGGTGTAAAAAAGTTCAAAAAGAAAGCTTAACAACAAAAAGGAGATATCATTGAGAGGTTGTCCAAACCATAAGTAGCCAAAAAGAAATCTCCATTAACGATTAAATCAGCAAAAAAATCAATAATTGGAACAACCATGCGGATAGAGGAAAGAAAAGATTTCACCTTGGAGCTTGAACATACGCTGGATATGAAGGAAAATTCATTCCATTACCGGTTGCTCCACAAACTGAAATATATATGAAAAAAATGTGTAAAAAAGTTTAAAAAGAGAGTTTAACAACAAAAATGAGATGTCTTTAAGAGGTAGTCCAAATCATAAGTAGCCAAAAAGAGAATTCTCCATTAATGATTAAATCAACAAAAAAATCAATATTGAAAACAACCAAGCGGACAAAGGAAGGAAAAAGATTTGACCTTGGTAATTCAACATACGATGGATATGAAGGAAAATCCATTCCACTACCGGTTGCAGCACATACTGAAATATAGATGGAAAAAAGGTGTAAAAATGTTTAAAAAGAAAGTTTAACAACAAAAAGGATATGTCTTTGAGAGGAAGTCCAAACCCTAAGTAGACAAAAATAAAATTCCCCATTAACGATTTAATCAACAAAAAAATCAATAATGAAAACAACCCTACGGACAAAGGAAGGAAATGATTTACCCTTGGTTCTTGAACATACGATGTATATGAAGGAATATGCATTCCACTACCGGTTGCTGCACAGACTGAAATATAGATCGAAAAAAGGTGTAAAAAAGTTTAAAAAGAAAGTTTAACAACAAAAAGGAGATATCTTTTAGAGGAAGTCCAAATCCTACGTAGCCAAAAAAAAAAATTCTTCATTTGCGATTAAATCAACAAAAAAATCAATAATGAAACCAACCATGCGGAGAGAGAAAGGAAAATATTTAACCATGATGTTTGAACATACCATAGATATGAAGGAAAACCATTCCACTACCGGTTGCTGCACAGATTCAAATATAGATGGAAAAAAGTGTAAAACAGTTTAAAAAGAAAGTTTATCAACAAAAAGGAGATATCTTTGAGACATAGTCCAATCCATAAGTAGGCAAAATAAAAATCTACATTAACGATTAAATCAGCAAAAAAATCAACAATGAAAACAACCATGCGGACAAAGGTAGAAAGGATTTCACCTTGGTGCTTGAACATACTATGGATATGAAGGAAAAACCATTCCACTAACGGATGCTGCACAAACTGAAATATAGATGGAAAAAATGTGTAAAAAAGTTTTAAAAGAAAGTTTAACAACAAAAAGGAGATATCTTTAAAAGTAGCCAAAGAAAGAAATCTCCATTTACGATTAAATCAGCCAAAAAATAAATAATGAAACAACCATGCGGACAAGGAAGGAAAAGATCTCACCTTGGTGTTTGAACATACGATGGATATGAAGGAAAATTCATTCCACAACCGGTTGCTGCACAGACTGAACTATAGATGGAAAAAAGGTGTAAAAATTTTTAAAAAGAAAGTTTAACAACAAAAATGAGATATCTTTGAGAGGTAGTCCAAAGCATAAGTAGCCAAAAAGAGAATTCTCCATTAACAATTAAATCAGCAAAATAATCAACAATGAAAACAACCATGCGGACAGAGGAAGGAAAAGATTTCACCTTGGTTCTTGAACATAAGATGAATATGAAGGAAAATACATTCCACTACCGGTTGCTGCACAGACTGAAATGTAAATGGAAAAAAGGTGTAAAAAAGTTTAAAACGAAAGTTTAAAAAGAAAAAGGAGATATCTTTGAGAGGTAGTCCAAACCATAAGTAGCCAAAAAAAATCTCCATTAACAATTAAATTAGCAAAAAAATCAATAATGAAAACAACCATGCGGACAGTGGAAGGAAAAGGTTTCACCTTGGTGCTTGAACATACGATGGATATGAAGGAAAATCCATTCCACTACCGGTTGTTGCACATACTCAAAAGATAGATGGAAAAAAGGTGTAAAAAAGTTTAAAAAGAAAGTTTAACAACAAAAACAAGATATCTTTGAGAGGTAGTCCCAACCATAAGTAGCCAAAAAAAAATCCCCATTAACGATTAAATTAGCAAAAAAATCAATAATGAAAACAACCATGCAGACAGAGGAAGGAAAAGATTTCACTTTGGTGCTTGAGCATACGATGGATATGAAGGAAAATTCATTCCACTACCGGTTGCTGCACAAACTGAAATATAGATGGAAAAAAAGTGTAAAAATGTTTAAAATGAAATTTTAACAACAAAAAGGAGATGTCTTTGAGAGGAAGTCCAAACCCAAAGTAGATAAAAATAAAATTCTCCATTAACGATTAAATCAACGAAAAAATAAAAAACGAAAACAAACATGCGGACAAAGGAAGGAAAGAATTTCAGCTTGGTGCTTGAACATACGATGGATATGAAGGAAAATCCATTCCACTACCGATTCCTACGCACACCGAAATATAGATGGAAAAAAGGTGTAAAAAAGTTTAAAAAGAAAGTTTAACATCAAAAAGGAGATATCATTGAGAGGTAGTCCAAACCATAAGTAGCGAAAAAGAAATCTCCATTAACGATTTAATCAGCAAAAAAATCAATAATTGGAACAACCATGCAGACAAAGGAAAGAAAAGATTTCACCTTTGAGCTGGAACATACGCAAGCAAAATTCATTCCACAACCAGTTGCTGCACATACTGAAATGTAGATGGAAAAAAGGTGTAAAAAAGTTAAAAAAAAAAAGTTTAACAAAAATGAGATGTCTTTGAGAGGTAGTCCAAAGCATTAGTACCCAAAAATAGAATTCTCCATTAACGATTAAATCAGCAAAAAAAATCAATAATGAAAAGAACCATGCGGACAAAGGAATGAAAAGATTTGACCTTGGTAATTGAACATACGAGGGATATGAAGGAAAATCCATTCCACTACCGATTGCTGCATAGACTAAAATATAGATGGAAAAAAGGTGTACAAATGTTTAAAAAGAAAGTTTAACAATAAAAAGGATATGTCTTTGAGAGGAAGTTCAAACCCTAAGTAGACAAAAATAAAATTCCCCATTAACGATTTAATTAACAAAAAAGTCAATAATGAAAACAACCATGCGGACAGAGGACGTAAATGATTTCACCTTGGTGCTTGAACATACGATGAATATGAAGGAAAATCCATTCCACTACCGATTGTTGCAGACAACGTAATATAGATGGAAAAAGGGTGTAAAAAGTTTAAAAAGAAAGTTTAACAACAAAAATGAGATATCATTGAGAGGTAGTCCAAACCATAATTAGCCAAAAAGAAATCTCCATTAACGATTAAATCAGAAAAAAAAATCAATAATTGTAACAACCATGGGGATAGAGGAAGGAAAAGATTTCACCTTGGAGCTTGAAGATACGTTGGATATGAAGGAAAATTCATTCCACGACCGGTTGCTGCATAGACTGAAATATACATGGAAAAAATGTGGAAAAAAGTTTTAAAAGAAAGTTTAACAACAGAAGTATCTTTGAGAGGTAGTCCAAACCATATGTAATTCTCCATTAACGATTAAATCATCATAAAAATCCATAATGAAAACAAAATCGTGCGGAAAAAAGAAGGAAAAGATTTCACCTTGATAATTGAACATACGATAGATATGAAGGAAAATTCATTCCACTACCGGTTGCTACACAGACTGAAATATAGATGGAAAAACAGTGTAAAAAGGTTTAAAAGGAAATTTTAACAACAAAAATTAGATGTCTTTGAGAGGTAGTCCAAACCATAAATAGCCAAAAACAGAATTCTCCATTAACGATTAAATCAGCAAAAAAATCAATAATGAAAACAACCGTGCGGACAAAGGAAGGAAAAGATTTCACCTTGGTGCTTAAACATATGATGGATATGAAGGAAAATTAATTCCACTACCGGTTGCTGCACACACTGAAATAAAGATGGAAAAAAAGTGTAAAAATGTTTAAAAAGAAAGTTTAACAACAAAAAGGAGATATTTTTGAGAGGAAGTCCAAACCCTAAGTAGACAAAATTAAAATTCCCCATTAACGATTAAATCAGCAAAAAAATCAATAATGAAAACAACCATGCGGAGACGGGAAGGAAAGGATTTCACCTTGGTGCTTGAACATACGATGGATATGAAGGAACATCCATTCCACTACCTGTAGCTGCACAAACTGAAATATAGATGGAGAAAATGTGTAAAAGAGTTTAAAAAGAAATTTTAACAACAAAAAAGAGATATCTTTTAGAGGTATTCCAAACCATAAGTACCCAAAAAGAAATCTCCATTAACGATTAAATCAGCAAAAAAATCTATAATTGGAAGAACCGTGCAGAAAGAGGAAGGAAAAGATTTCACCTTGGTGCTTGAACATACGATGGATATGGAGGAAAATCCATTCCACTACCGGTTGCTGCACAGACTGAAATATAGATGGAAAAAAAGTGTAAAAAAGTTTAGAAGGAAAGTTTAACAACAAAAATGAGATGTCTTTGAGAGGTAGTCCAAAGCATAGGTAGCCAAAAAGAGAATTCTCCATTAACGATTAAATCAGAAAAAAATTTAATAATGAAATAAACCATGCGGTTAGAAGAAGGAAAAGATTTCACGTTGGTGCTTGAATATACGATGGATATGAAGGAAAATTCATTCCATTACCAGTTGCTACACAGACTGAAATAAAGATGGAAAAAAGGTGTAAAAAAGTTTAAAAAGAAAGTTTAACAACAAAAAGGAGATATCTTTGAGAGGTAGTCCAAACCATAAGTAGCCAAAAAGAAATCTCCATAAACGATTAAATCAGCAAAAAAAATCAATAATTGGAACAACAGGAAGGAAAAGATTCCACCTTGGAGCTTGAACATACGCTGGATATGAAGGAAAATTCATTCCATTACCTGTTGCTGCATAGACTAAAATATATATTGGAAAAATGTGTAAAAAAGTTTTAAAAGAAAGTTTAACAACAAAAAGAAGATATCATTGAGACGTAGTCCAAACCATAAGTAGCCAAAAAAAAGAATTCTCCATTAACGATTAATTCAGCAAAAAAATCATTAGTGAAAACAACAATGCGGACAAATGAAGGAAAAGATTTCACCTGGGTGCTTGAACATACGATGGATATGATGGAAAATCCATTCCACTACCGGATGCTGCACAAACTGAGATATAGATGGAAAAAAGGTGTCAAAATGTTTAAAAAGAAAGTTTAACAAGAAAAAGGAGATGTGTTTGAGAGGAAGTCCAAACCCTAAGTAGACAAAAATAAAATTCTCCATTAACAATTAAATCAGCAAAAAAATCCATAATGAAAACAACCATGCGGACAAAGGAAGGAAAGGATTTTACCTTGGTGCTTGAACATACGCTGGATATGAAGGAAAATTCATTCCACTACCGGTTGCTGCATAGACAGAAATATAGATGGAAAAAATGTGTAAAAAAGTTTTAAAAGAAAGTTTAACAACGAAAAGAAGATATCTTTGAGAGGTAGTCCAAACCTTAAGTAGCCAAAAAAGGATATCTTCATTAACGATTAAATTAGCAAAAAAATCAATAATGAAAACAAACATGCGGACAAAAGAAGGAAAAGATTTTCACGTTGGTGCTTGAACATACGATGGATATGAAGGAAAATTCATTCCACTACCGGTTGCTGCACAGACTGAAATATCGATTGAAAAAAGGTGTAAAAAAGTTTAAAAAGAAAGTTTAACAACAAAAATGAGATGTCTTTTAGAGGTAGTCCAAAGCATAAGTAGCCAAAAAGAGAATTCTCCATTAACGATTAAATCAGCAAAAAAATCAATAATGAAGACAACCATGCAGACAGAGGAATGAAAATATTTCACCTTGGTGGTTGAACATACGATGGATATGAAGGAAAATCCATTCCACTACCGGTTGCTGCACAAATTCAAATATAGATGGAAAAAATGTGTAAAAAAGTTTTAAAAGAAAGTTTAACAACGAAAAGAAGATATCTTTGAGAGGCAGTCCAAACCTTAAGTAGCCAAAAAAGGATTTCTTCATTAACGATTAAATCAGCAAAAAAATCAATAAGGGAAACAACCATGCGTACAAAGGAAGGAAAAGATTTCACCTTGCTGCTTGAACATACGATGGATATGAAGGAAAATCCGTTCAACTACCGGTTGCTGCACAGACTGAAATATAGATGGAAAAAAGGTGTAAAAAAGTTTTAAAAGAAAGTTTAACAACAAAAAGAAGATATCTTTGAGAGGTAGTCCAAACCTTAAGTAGCCAAAAAAGGATTTCTTCATTAACGATTAAATCAGCAAAAAAACCAATAAGGGAAACAACCATGCGTACAAAGGAAGGAAAAGATTTCACCTTGTTGGTTGAACATACGATGGATATGAAGGAAAATCCGTTCAACTACCGGTTGCTGCACAGACTGAAATATAGATGGAAAAAAGGTGTAAAAAAGTTTAAAAAGAAATTTTAACAACAAAAAGTAGATGTCTTTGAGAGGAAGTCCAAACCCTAAGTAGCCAAAAATAAAATTCTCCATTAACGATTAAATCAGCAAGAAAGTCAATAATGAAAACAACCATGCGGACTGAGGAAGGAAAAGATTTTACTTTGGTTCTTGAACATACGATTGATATGAAGGAAAATTCATTCTACTACCGGTTGCTGCATAGACAAAAGAACAAGGCGAAATGTGAGAAAAAGTATAGAGCATACCTAGAGAAGAAGAAATCCAAGAAAGGGCGAAATATGCCCAGAGAAGAAGAAACCCAAGAAATGAAAATGCTTGAGAGAAACGAAAAGGCAACTAAATAAAGGTGGAATAGAAGAGAGAGAGTAATTGAGAGAAATGAATGAAAGAAACCAAAATAAAAGAAAGAGAAAGGCATAAATGAGAGGGGTTAAGGAAATGTGGGTGATAATAAAATGAGAGTTTTGTGACACGTGTAAGTTCTACAGCGTGACACTTCTAAGTTCTACAACATGGCACTTGTCACTCCCATAATGAGTTTGAGATTTCTATTCTGAGTTAAAATTTGAAATCTTTTCTTTTTGAATTTTTTTAAGAACTTACCCTGGAAGTGCCTTCTGTTTCTATTATAGATTAGGGTTTTTGGATGCTTATGTTTTGCTTCCACTCTAGAATAAAATAGGCACAAGCCTGATCTTAAAGCACGTAAGTGCATATTTCTTGGTTACAAACGAGGAACGAAAGGTTATATTGTTATGGACATACATTCTAGAGAGATTTATGTATCAAGGAATGTTATCTTTTATGAAACAAGTTTATGTAATTTGAAAGATAAAAATGGTCAGTTGGTTACTCAAGAAGGAAATGATTTCTTGAAGTATCTACATGATAATACTACGCAACTTGAAGTAGAAAGTCATGTTGAAGATAAAGATTAGAGAAAAAAATGAAAAAATGTTATTCATGATGACCTGAGGCAATCTATAAGGATTAGGAAAGCACCTTCTTATCTGGAAGATTATCATCATCAAATATTGGTTACATCGTGCAATAAGAATTTAAACACAAAGGTACTTTATCCTCTTGACTTTGTCATTTCATATAATAAGTTATCAGATAGATAGCTAAATTACACTTTATACATTTCATCACAAATCGAGCTACGGAGTTATGAAGAAGCAAAGACACACCCTGAATGGTTGAAGGTTGTGGAAGCAGAAATAAAGGCACTTGAATCCAATAGAACCTGGGAAATCATGGACCTTCCTCTAAACAAAACTCTTATCGCATGTAAATACATAAATAAAATCAAGTGGAGTGCTTATGGAAATATTGATAGGTAGAAGGCAAGACTACTGTGAAGGGCTATACACAACGAGAAGGGATAGACTATATGGAGACCTATTCACGTGTTGCGAAACTCACTACCATGCAATGCATTCTTGCAGTTCCTTCCATCATGGATTGACACCTTGAACAGCTAGGCGTTAACAACGCTTTTCCACATGGTGACTTACAAAAAGAAGTTTACATGGATATACCCCCCGGGATCACCACTGAGAAAGAAAATCAGGTTTGCCGCTTGACTAAATCCTTATATGGTTTGAAGCAAGCCAGTAAGCAATGGTATGATAAACTTACTACTTTTCTTTACATGATTAATTTTACTCACTCAAAAGCAGATAACTCCTTCTTCATTAGAAAAACTGAAACTTCCTTTATAACATGTCTTATATATGTCGATGATATATTGATTGCGGTAAATAACATGAAAGAGATACAAGTTGTCAAAAGTTCCTTGAATCTAGCTTTTGAAATCAAAGACCTAGGACATTTGAAATTCCTTTTAGGTTTGGAGATTGCTAGAACAAGAAAAGGGATTCACATTTGTCAAAGAAAGTATGCTCTTGAGATTTTGTCTGATGCGGGAATGACGGGAGCAAAACCAGGTACTACACCAATGGTTAAGAAAAATGAAAAGATTTTTTAACAAGCAGTTGTGCATGACATCTCCACATATCAAAGAATCATTGGACGTTTACCATACTTAGTAAACACAAGACATGATATCAGTTTTTTTGTGCAATGTTTTAGTCAATTTGTTCAAGCACCCACGAAACTGCACCACCAAGCTACACAGAGAGTTCTCAATTATATAAAGTTTTCTCCTGCTCAAGATATATTTTATCCAAAACATACTAATATCCAAATCAAAGCGTTTAAAGATTCTGACTGGGCATCTTGCATATCGACACGCCATTCAACTATTGATTTTTGTATTTTCCTTGGAGAATCATGAATATCATGGAAAACCAAGAAACAAAACACTGTGTCGAGATCTTCTTCTGAGGCGGAGTACCATGCATTAACAACAACATATTGTAAAGTTTAGTGGATCACATTCTTGATTGAGGATTCGCACATCACTACTCAATACAACAAATCTTTTCTATGATAGCCAATCTGCTAGACATATCGCCCAAAATCATAGTTTCTATGAGAGGAATAAACACCTTGACATAAATTTTTATGTGATAAGAGAAAGGCTTCAGCAATGGCTCTTCCATTTCTTCCCATAACCACTAAAGATCAACCTACATATCTTCTTACCAAGTCCCTTAAGAGTGATGATTTCCATAGGCTTCTTTTCAAGCTTGGTGTATTGAACATCCACCCACCAGCTTGAGAGGGAGTTTTGTGTTTTGGGCTTTTTAGTTTGTGCCTTGGATTAAACCCATCTTTTTGTCTTTAATGTTGTTTTAAATATGTGTGTTTTTTCATGTAGAACAAGTGTGTGTTTTTTTGCTTGAATAATAAAACCCTCTCATGTTCTTTCTCCTTCCTCCTGCTGCAATTCACTGTTCATCTCTTTCAATCCAAATTACCAATAATATGCAGAAAATCAAGATTTTTTTAGCAAAGAAACTCTGCTTGAGTGAATTTCTAAGTGTCTATTTTTCTGAGTCTTTTCTTGGCAAAGATGCTTCAAGTAGCGACTCTCTTCATCACTTATCTTGGGTCTCTCCTCCTCCAAGTGGCGTGACTACTCCATTACCTCCATGGATGTCTTCAAGTGTCTAAGTTTTCTATCCTTCCTATCTCATTCCATGTTTTCTAATTTTGTTAATTATATTCTCTTTTGAATACTTAATTTTGTTTGCACTTTATCCTTGTGCGACTCTTTTTTCTTTTCTCTTTGAAGAGAACCTTCACACTTGACCACTTGGTTAAGTTTGTGTCCAATGGAAATCCTTACTGAGTGAATCTAATAACCCAATGTGTGTGTCTACTAAATCAGCTCAAATCATGTGCTATTCAGAGCATGGCTTATTTTAAGCTTAAATTTGAGTGATTTGTGCCTTTCAATTCCGCTTTACAATTCATTGCCAATTTCAATTCCGCTTTAAAATTTCTTGTAAATTTCAATTTTGCCTTTACCATTTCAATTTTAATTTTGCCTTTATAATTCCTTGTCAATGTCAATTCGGCTTACTAAATTCCTGTCATCTAAATTCCATATATGTTTGTCTTTTAAATATCCACTGCCTACTTTGCTTGAGTCTTATGTTCTTAATGTTCTAGGATTGTTTCCATTCGCCTTATTTGATTTTAATTGTGAAAAATTAAAAACAATTACAAGTTGTCTTAATAGTGGTTGATTTAATTCCAAACATAGAATGCAAGTGTTCACAAAAATTGAATCTGAGTCCAAAATTAATTTTAGAATTTGTAAAATGAATAAAAAATATGCCTGAGAAGAATATGAAATTTTATAAGAGTTGTGTCAACTTTCATTTGAATTAAATCTTTTCAAGTTTTGAACTTTTTTTAATTTAGAATTCTCTTTATTGGTAATAATTGTTGAATGAAGAGTGAACCTTATCCTTTTTCAACTCTTTTTCGTAAAAGGTCGAGTAATACACATGAGAAGAGTACATAAAATTTTATTGATCTAATTGTTTAAATTTTGTTTGTGCAAATATGTCTCGTATCATCCAAACCAACCCCTCCTCACAAGGCAAATCTCATTGTAGAACTTGAAGAGACTAAGAAGGACTTGGCTCAAAAAGAGGAGAGCGTGAGTCAAATGATGGAAAGGTTGCAAAGGTTAGAGGACTCACAAGATAGACAAAACCATGAAAGAAGATGGGGACCTAGAAAAGCAACAAGATATCATTTGCATTATGGGAGTCATGAAGAAGATGATGAAGATTGGAGAATGCAACACCATGGAGAAAGGCACCATCATCAACATCACAGGAAACCCATGTCTAATGTTAAATTACCTTCTTTTAATGTGAATTTTGATCCCAATGTATACTTAGGATGGGAAGCTAAAGTAGAACAAATTTTTAGTGTGTATGATGTAAATGAAAAACAACGTGTAAAATTAGCTTCCCTAGAGTTTAAGGACTATACCATGCAATGGTGGCACAAAATTGTAATGGACATGGGCTGAACAATAGGGCAAATGTGATCTCTTGGAATGATCTAAAGTAATGTATGTGCGCGGTTTATTCCTCCTCATTATAGGAAGGAACTCTTGTTGAAGTTGCGACGACTTCGTCAAGGAAACATGAGTGTAGCTGAGTATTTTAAATATTTAGAGATAACCTTAACCAAAGCTAATATGTCTGATGAAAGTGATGAATCTAAGATAGCTAGGTTTGTGAGTGAGTTAAGGACAAAAATCCAAGATGTTGTAGAATTGCATGAATATTCCACTTTAGAAAAATTGGTTCGCCTGACCATCAAGGTAGAATCACAAATTTCAAAGAAAAACTCTTTTGAAAATGATCACAATGATGGTTTCTACAAAACATCTTGGAAAGACAAAACCAAATGAAAATTGAAAAATCTATTTCAAATTTTTCTAAAGAACTCACCCAATACAATAGGAACTCTAAGGATATACCTTATACTTCTACTCCTAAGTCTTCTACCAAAGCCTTAAATACAAAGTGTTTTAAATGTCTAGGTTTTGGGCATATTGTTGTAAATTGCCTAAGTAGAAGAACCATGATGGTTAAAAGGGGGTAGTAGTAAGTGATCATAGCTCACAATCCTCTAAATCTAACTCCCATGTCTCTTCAAAAACCCCAAGTGAGGATGAATACGAAATACCATGTGAAGGTGATTTGTTAGTGGTGAGGTGAATGTTGGTGCAAGTTCAAAAACCTCTTGATGAAACTCAAAGAGAAAATATATTTCATACCTACAGCCTTATTAATAACATTTATGTTCCATGATTATAGATGAGGGAAGTTGTACTAATGTGGGAAGTACAATAGTGGTAGATAAACTTGGATTACCCACTATCTCTCATACAAAGCCCTCTAAATTACAATGGCCTAGTGAAGAGGGTGAATTAGTTGTCAATAAAAAATTCCTCATAGCCTTTGCCATTGGAAAGTATAAAGATGAGGTATTATATGATTTTGTGCCCATGGAAGCAACACATGTTCTTTTAGGAAGACTTTGGCAATATGATTAAAAAATTTACATGTACTAACAAAATTTCTTTTCACTTCCAAGGGCATAAGATAATAATAAAATCTCTCTCTCCAAGAGAAGTAAATGAGAATCAAATTAAAATGAAACAAAAGAGAGAAAAAGAAAAGAAAAAGAGAGAAACATAATAATGTCAAAACAGGCCTTCTCATCTCTCCCAAGGAAGTCAAAAAGGTAATGATGGCCTGAAAAGAAATATTTATAGCCTATCCACATAAATGTTTAAAATCTTATCCTTTTCCTTCTTCACCTTCAGATAGTTCTAATTGTTTGGAGTCTTTGTTAGAGGAATTCCCAGATGTTTTCCAAGATCCTCCTAAGGGTTTACCCCCTCTAAGAGGCATTGATTTTATTCCTGAAGCTTATTTACCAAATTGACCCGCATATAGAACCAATCCAGAAGAAACTAAAGAGATCCAAAAGGAAGTCGAGATATTATTAGAAAAGGGTTGGGTCCAAGACAACATGAGTGTTTATGCTATGCATGTCATTCTTTTTCCTAAAAGGAATGGGAGTTGGCGTATGTGTACAGACTATCGAACCATAAATAATATAACCATTAAGTATAGGCACCCCATTCCTAAATTAGATGACTTGTTAGACTAGTTACATGGGTCTCAAATATTTACCAAAAATTGATCTTAAAAGCGGGTATAATCAAATTCGAATTGAACCTGAAGATGAATGAAAAACCGCTTTCAAGACCGAATTTGGACTTTATGAGTGGATAGTCATGCCCTTTGGCTTAACCAATGCTTCGAGTACTTTCATGTGACTCATGCATCATGTCTTAAGACCTTTCATGGACAAGTTTATAGTAGTCTACTTTGGTGATATCCTCATATACAACTTGAACATAGAAGACCATAAATTGTGATGGGAGTTGATTTTAGATTGGCACATTTTATGGTGGCGCTTTGTTTATGAGTTTTTGATTTTAAGCAGAATGATGAGAAATCCAAAGAAGATTCTCACTGGACACAAACTTAACCAAGTGGTTAAGTAAGTGTGAAGGTTCACTTCTAGAGAGCAAAGAGAAAAACACAATATAAGGTGATGATGATGATGAGGTCCGAAAATTAAAGAGCATAAATGGAAAGACAAGCAATATAGAAACCAAAAAGGGGAAAAGAAGAACACATGATCGTAAAAAGGAAGGGAAATGGTGCATGGTGAAGAAAAGGAAAAGATGAAGAGATAAGAGAAAACTTATGGATGGTGAGAGTGTGGTCACGCCACTTGGAGGGGAAGAGACTCCAAGATGAGTGGTGAAGAGCCACCACTTGAGGTGTTGTGCACTCAAGATAAGACCCAAAGATAATAGGAGACTTAGCTCACTAAACACTCTGACAAAGTTTCTTTTCTATTCAAAATTCAATGTGTTAAATACATGAGGCAATACACTCTATTTATAGGAGAGAGTGTCTTGGAGAACAATATAGAAGGGTAGGGGTGTCATTTGTGAGAAGCCTTCTAGAAGGTAGGTCAAAGAAACCCTAAACCTAGAAGCACTTGTCATGAAAGGTAGGCTTGGCACAAGCCCAAATTACTAAGCACACCCTACTCTAGTTTATTCTTCTATTTGGAACCCCCAAAGTCAGTCCAATTTATTTACAAACATTTTTGTCTTATAAGAAGACCAGAAGAAAGAACATCTGATGCTCTGGTCTATGCCCAGTTCTTCTTCTGATGAGGTCCTTCCAATATTTGGTGGGACCTTGTCTTGTAAGCTGAGATGACTGATCAAAGTGTGAAATGCCTCTTGTGTCCTTGGTCATCTGCTTCGCTAATTAGGTTGTATCAAATTGCATGTTAGGAAAGTAATAGAAACCATTAGGAATGATTTTTGTATGTTAATCCTGAAAAATGTGTCTTTGCCATAGACCATGTTGAATTCTTAGGTTTTGTAGTTAGCTCCAAAGGAATACATGTAAATGAACAAAAGGTAGCAACAATTAGAAATGGGCCTACACCTGAAGTCAGAAGTTTTCATGGGTTAGCTAGTTTCTATAGATGGTTTGTGAAAGATTTTAGTACCATTGTTGCACCTCTCAATGAAAAAGTAAAGAAAGATGTAGTATTTAGATGGGGACAAGAACAAATTAAAGCTTTTGAAACTTTGAAAGATAAATTGAATAAATATCCCATTTTAACACTACCAAATTTTACTAAGTCATATGCAATAGAATGTGATGCGTCCAATAAAGACATTGGGGTTGTCCTTCTTCAAGAGGGCCACCCCATAACTTATTTTAGTGAGGAATTAAATGGAATTCATCTCAATTACTCAACTTATGACAAAGAGCTTTATGCTCTTGTTAGGGCTTTGTAAAACTTGTAGCATTACCTTGTGATACACAGTGATCATGAGTTTCTTAAATATTTGAAAAGCTAGAGCAAACTTAACAAGATACATGCTAATTAGGTAGAGTTTATTAAACAGTTTCCATATGTGATCAAATATAAGCAAGGAAAGTCAAATGTGGTAGCAGATGCTCTTTCTATAAGACATACCATGCTAAATTTTTTAAACACTCAATATTTGGGTTTTGATCACATTAAGGAAACTTATAAAGATGACCTTGGTTTTTCTCGTATCTTACAAGAGTGCTCAAAAGGAGCTCACAAAGACTTTTTTTTTTTGGAAGAAGGAAGGGTAAAGTTCCCCACAAAGACTATTTCATCCATGAAGATTTTCTTTTTAAAGAAAAAAGACTTTGTCAAGATTTTCATGACGGGGTAGTCCCCTATCACGAATTTGCACAAGTGTCCGGTCGGGATAAGTTTTTCAATCTTATCTTTCACAGCTTGACATTCCTCGGTTGTATGACCATAGTTCTAGTGAGATCGACATTTTCGGGTCATGTTGGCATCGTTAGGTCTTGATACCTTCCTTGGGGAGGCAGGAGGTTGGCATTCAAAGCTTCCTCTAAAACCTGACCTCGATCAGTATTCAGGGGAGTGTAGTGCTGAAAGTGAGGCTCTCGAGCCTCCATGTTTTTTCCGAACGTAGATCGGTTACCCTTCTCTTTTCCCTTTCCTTTATCCTTTTCCCTCTCTGCCCCAGTCTTGATCCGGACTTGATTCCAGTAGTCCTGAAGTTCTTCAAGTTGTGTGAACTTTGTTGCTAGTCGATGTAACTCATCCATATCGGACGCTAATATTTAGCATAAGCTATAAGTAAAAGGACTCGATCGTGGTGTCGTTACCATATGGTGCATAGCCACCTCTGAACTCAGATTCTGGATATTAAGGGATATTTTGCTAAACGTCTCCATGAACACCCTAAGTGATTCTTCGTTCTCTTGGCATACATTCACGGGTGCTATGGAGGTTAGGTGATGTGGGCGAATTTTTTCGAACTATGTCCCAAACTTGGATGTTAAGCTTTTAAAGTAATCGATAGAATGTGGAGGAACCCTCGTAAACCAGCTAAGGGATCCTCCCTTCAGTGCTGTAAGGAACACCCGACATAAAACTGAGTCATCTCATGTAAACAAGCTCATATGAGTGGTGTAGATGTCCATGTGTTTGTCCGGATCTATGGTTCCCTCATACTGATCCATGTTTAGTCCCTTCCAGACTGGGGGTAGTTGAGTCCCCATGATCTCATTAGTAAAAGGGTGTCTCTTGGGTCCACCCATAGTGTCAAACATCTGGACGGATTGATTGATTCGCGACTCACTATTTTGGCTTTTGTTTTTAGTGAGTTAAGTCGTGATTGATAGTTCCTCTAGATTCTCCTCCTGTTGAGAAACCTTAGTATCACTCGGTGGCTTCTCAATTGAGTTGTTTAGGGTTAGTTGTCGCTTCATCTCTTCATTCTCCTTCCGGAGGACACGTATCTCCTCTTCATTTTTCTTCCTTATCTCGCTCATCTCTCTTTGTAGGGATAGGAGCAATGTCTTCTGCTCGACTTCATTCATTCTATCGTTAGACAAGTTTCTTGTTGATACCATTTGCTTTACTTTTGCTACTCTCTGGCCCCACGATGGGCACCAATTGTACTTGTAAGGGGCCTAGACAATACCTGTCACCGGTTGGACAATTGATTCTTCTCCCTCAGTTGTGCTTTCCTTTCTCTCCTTCTTCTCGTGTTCAGGCTTCGACTCTCGGCCGAGAGTGCACCTGCAAAAGGTTCTCCGATGCTGAAGTAAGTATTCAATATTTGGGTATTGTTAATGTAGTAATAACTATGTAGCACAGACACTGACACTAATACGACATGGACACGGATACGGAGATACGTAAAATCTCTAAAATGTAGGACACGGGAACACGAATCTATATATTATATAATTATGAATTATATAAATTGACAATAAAGATTTATGTGCATAAGTATGTTCCATATTATTTTTTGGAGCGGAAAGATGTTTTTCATGACTGGTTCACAAGGATTTGTTTCTTATTTTTATAATCATAATAACAATTTATACAATAAAGTTTGAATTTTGATAAAATTAATGTATTTTTCCTTTCTAAAATTGTGTTAGAATCATACTAGAATTGTCAGAAATCTAATAAATACTTTTTGAATTGGACATTTCACAGATACGTGTCCTATAGGTGTCATATGAGTGTCGGTGTCTGAAACGAGTATCGGACACCGACACGCCATTTAAGAGTAGTGTTCGAGCTTCATAGAGTAATAAAGACATATATTTGCTTTGTTTATACAATATGTAATTGATTATATCATTGATAGGTTGTATTTAGTGTGTATAATTATAAAAATGGAATTACCATATTTGTCGCCTATTGTTTATATAGGTTGTAATGGATTATATCATTGATAGGTTGTATTTAGTGTGTATAATTATAAAAATGGAATTACCTTATTCCTCGCCTATTTTTTTTACCTTGAGATTTTTACACTATTCGGTTTGACGACCTCTGATCCTTTGACGACCTTTGATACAAGATCGTTGGGCCTTGATCGATACATTATCTTTTCCTTGTCCCAATAAAGTTGGAGTTGGGTTGTTTAGAATAATGGGAATTGTTTAGAGAGGAATTTGTGAATGAAAAATTGTTACTGAAGTTTTTGAAGGACAAGAATTTGTACTGTAAACTTTATTCTCAACCACATGGGTGATGATGGAGAGTAGGGGTGGCAATGCGGGCTGACCTGTCCCGCATAGGCTCGTCCCGCATTTGGCCCGCAAAATGCGGGCCGGGTTGGCCTGCCCCGCACTAGGAGTGCGGGTTCATTTCACTAGCCCACTCCGCATAAGAAGTAACCCGCAGGCTTACGGGCCAACCCACATAATTTTTTTTTTAAATTAAAATTTTATTAATTATAAAAAATGTTATTCCTAGTATTGCAAAATTAAAATTTTATCTGTATTTCATTTCATTTAATTAAGATAAAAATATAAATTCAAGTATGAGAGTTGTTAGAAGATTTGATTAAAAATAATTACAGTTTTGCTTTGCATCAATTTTTTCCTATATATGTATCTAAATGTATAAGAGTATCTTATCAAAGTTTTGTTACAAAATATTCGAATGAAGATGACTAATTTTTTAATTATCCTATTGAAATCTCTTATTTATATTATTTTTTTATTAACAAATTTGAAATATAAAATTGTACTTAAAACTAAATCCACTATCACTCTTAATAGTATAACTCCTTTAGATGATTTAAATAAAATATTCATTTTTTTAGTATATTAAATTCAATTTTTTTAAATAAAATAAAAGTCACTGCAATAATGACTAAATGGGATATGATTTAATTTTACAAAAAAAAATTAAATAATTATTTTTTAATTTACGTGGACCAGCAGGACAACCCGTCCTTTTCCACTGCAGGCCCGCACGGATGACAGGTTATGTGTGACAGACCAAAGTGGATCAACAAACTAAATTAATGAGTCTGTCCCACACTTTTTGGTCGCAAGCCACGGGTCAGCCACATGGCCTGCCTCGCATTGCCACCCCTACAGGGAGACTATTTTCATTATCCCACGTGTTTAAGTTACTCTCTCACATCTTATCTTGAAAAAATCTACATTGTCCTTTTTTAAACAAATTTGGGATCAAATTAAAACTTTTTAAAATAGTAGAACTAAATTCAAAAAATTAACAAATAAAAGAATAAAAAAAGGCCATTAATCCAAATAAATAATGACAACTATCACCCTCTGCATGTTGTATATTATGAAGAACAAAAAAAAATCTCAGTCCGAAAAACAACAAAAATAACAAATACTAATGTGTTTATGATCTTAAAAGGAACTACCATTTTAGACAGCCACAAAACCTGCAGTCAGCATGTACAGTACAAAGATAAATAAAATCATAAGCCTTACTTCTGCATTAATGAGAAAACATTTATATATTTATCTCTTTCTTGCTTTTCTCCTTCTGGACTCTGCCTTCTGCCATTTCTTTCTAGAAACCAGTTTACTCTTTGGTTTCAGTTTTAACTCAGGCGAGAATTTGTAATTTGGATCTCTCATACGGGCTTGTATGTCCTTGAAAAACTGAATATTTAGTTGTTTAGGTCCTCCTTGTCTAAGCTCTTCATATTCTGGTCCTGAAACAACATTTTCAAATGCTCCTATTAGAATATCTAAATCACTCATAACCTCCCACACATTACTGTACCTCCCATCTGGACCTTTCTTTAGTTTCTTTAAGGCATTATCAACAGCAATCTTCCTAGCTTGCTTTCCTGGTGACAACTCCTCAGGTTCTTGTTCTGCTTTCAACATTTCTGAGATGGTTCTGTATTTGGGAACTTCGTCAAACTCAAACAATTTATCTATATACTTGTCACTACTTTCATTTGGGTAAGCTGCAGTAGGAATATCATCATCACTATCCATTTCATCACCAGTCCACAATGTCTTCTCTTCATCACTGCCAGACCAGACACTTCTTAACTCATCACTGTCATCTGCATCAATCAAGTCTGAATGTTTTTTAGCTTCCAATCTTGCTTTCTTGATCTCCTTATCTACATTACTCTTAGACCCCATTTCTTTATCAGTTTCATCCTCACTTCCTGTCCATAGAGTCTTATCTTCATCCATCTCCTTTGCCCAGGCTTTCTTGAACTCTTCATCCCCTGGTCTTCCCCGGCCAAAGAGATCATAGCCTCTACGTGTGTCACGTGCATATGATCTCAAGGCTACAAATCCAATTCATTAGCTCAAAGGAACTCATACTATATACTAATTGTATGTGTGAAGCCCACAAAAGAAGCCTTCTTCTGAAGATTAAATTATATATTTTAATTAAAACAATGTCCATAGGGTCAAAGCAATAAATAAAAGTAGGATCTAGAGAAATGAATGATAAAGAATGTGTATTTCCTTATATTTTCTATGTTTAAAGAAGACATGAATTCCATTCATGATTTTATACAAATACTTCAACCATGGATAACATGTTAAATGACAACAGAAGCAAGATTTTACACGGGAAAGAAGAAACATCAATAAAGATGCATTCCAAAGTCCTCCTGACCTAAAGGAAATATACAGATACGTTTAATTTAGTGCATAAAAATCAATAAATAGTTTCTGTAATTAAATTAAAACATGACTGTTGTCTTCTATCAGAAATTCAGTAATGAAAATATAAAATGGTACTTCTAATTGCCACACTACCATAATCAGTTCAAGCCAGCACGGGTTAAAAAATTTCTAACGCAAAGATTACCTTGAAAGTTCATCAGAGAACCACTATTGCAACAATGTTGTAGTACGCTTGGACCTGAATCATAAAAATAAAATACTTCTGACCTGAAATAACAACAGAGATGAGGTAATTCAGCTATTGCAACAAAAAGTTATCTAAAACTAGTATTTCAACAAAATATAAATCACCAAAAAGGCAAAATGATAGATCCGGAAATAATCCTAACCTTTGAGAGAGTGGCAACAAATGTGACTTTGCAACCCTTAGAAGAGATGGAAAAAAACTATTGTAGGAGAATGACCTACATCCCATCAGGAAGAACTATGATCTGTCACTAATAATTTTTTTCTCAGTCCAGAACATTTAGCCACACTTAAACAGGAAGAAATAATTAAAAAAAATATATAATCCTAGGCAGTCCATGCCACAATTTCCAAAATTAAAATCACTAGTGCTATCTTTCAAGGCATGTTTGGATGAAACCATACATTTTCGTAGAATAAGCTGACATTTAATCAAACAGTTAGAGGGCATTGCAGTTAAACCACTAAATCCCACATTTTCAGTAACGAGAACCATTGTAGCACATTCTTCAACTGAGAAAACAAGCAACAAATAGGTTTCTTAGTTCACGGAGTAGAATGGTTTTCTGGGTGCTATAGATTTCTAAAGAGTGGTGTGAAGAAAATTGGTTACCTGGCAAGGAAATGCAGAGAAGCGAGAGAAAGAAAAAGAAAGAACGACAATAGTAAAAAAAGACCTTGCAATAGTAAGACAAATACGACGTCGTCAAAGGCTGAGGAGTGACCCCGGCAAATAGTTGAAGATGGAAGAACAACAAGGACAATGGTTTAAGGGTTCAGCTTCGACAGATAGAAGACAAAAACAAGTGCAATGTTTATACATGAAAAAGATAATAATTTACATGTGGATTTTATGCTAAGTGATTAAATATATTTTAATTTTGTTTGGACAAAACTCTTTGGTCAGACAATCTATTCTTGTAAATTAAGGGTAAATTGTTTTTTCTAGGTTTTATAAAAAAATTGTATCCATCTTGTACTGGTAGGCACCGGACGAACGCACGTGGCCGACCGGCCATATACACAATAAATGGAAACGAACGCACGTTCCGACCGGCCGTATACACAATAAATGTAAGGGCATTTATGTGACAAGCTAAGGTGGTTAAGATACACCTCCGAAGAATAAGGAATATGCGTTTAGAGAAGATATGTTCCCCGGGTATTCCGGAGCACGACTGACAAGACATATCCATAACCACCCTGAGCCCAAGGGATAGAAAGCATGTTCCCCGGGTATTCCGGAGCACGACTAACAAGACATATCCATAACCACCCTGAGCCCAAGGGATAGAAAGCCCATTAGGCAATCCTATAAATACTGTGCTCAAGCCAGAGAAAGGTACGTTTTCATTCACTTACGAAACTGCGCTTAGAATCTCATACTTACTTGAGCGTCGGAGTGCCTTCGCAGGTACCCTCCCCGCCCGACCGAAGTGGATAGCACGAAGGGACGACCGACCAAAGGAGACAGCGAGAAAGGGCAATCGACCAGAGGAGAAGAAGATCAACACGTCAGCAATTACACCACGTCAACCGACCGTGTCTGGGCCCCATCTCTCCACTCAGGTACAATTGGCGCCCACCGTGGGGCCGAGGCAAATCTTCAATTTTTGAAGCTATAATGGTTGCGACAAGAAACAACAACGACGCTATGGCAGAACAGATGACTATGATTCAAATCCTCCAAGCTCAGATGGAGGAACTGCGACAAAAGGGGATGGAAGACCATCGTCAACATGAAGAAGATAGACGCCTCCAAGAAGAAGATAGACGCCGCCAAGAAGAAGAAATCGCCTTATTAAGAGAGCAGAATGCACGACTCCAACAACAGGTCGATAATCCCGAACGAGAAGGCCAATCCCATATGGCCGACCGAACCGCCTCTCGCATACCTACACCTGCTAATACCAATCCTGCTTCCAGAGCTGAAACAGTCGAAAGAAAGTCAAGTAAAAGGGGTCATCCTTTTACCGACGAAATTATCACCACTCCACTTCCTGACAAATGGAGAGGCCTCGTCATTAAACTGTATGACGGCTCGACCGACCCGGACGAACACTTAAATGTCTACAAGACGCAAATGACTTTGTATACCACAGATAACAACGTGTGGTGTAAAGTATTTCCCACGTCGCTCCAGGGAGAACCTCTTACCTGGTTCACAGAGCTGCCTCCAAACTCCATTAACGATTTTGACATCCTAGCCGCAAAATTCTCCACTCAATATGCCACTAGCCGACCGCATCACATGTCCTCCATGTCTCTCCTAGCGGTACAACAAGAAAAAGGTGAATCTCTTAGAACCTTTCTAGATAGGTTCAACAAAGCATGCATGAACATCCGAGGGCTCAAACAAGAGGTTGCATTGCACCATTTGGTCTCGGCCATCCGACCGAGCCGTTTCACTGAAAGTCTCATCTAGAAACCACCTCAAGACATGGAGGACCTTCGAACTCGAGCAACCAAATTCATGCAAATCGAAGAACACATTGATTACCATCAACGGTTCAAAGCTGTCGGATTCGGAGCCCTTAAAGACCAAACTCAAAGTAAAGAAAGAGAAGTCGAAACCGAACGAACCGTCCGAACCACTCTGAGGTCCGACCGGAATAGGGGAGGCCGAATCCCCAGGTTTAACAGTTACACCCCTTTAACTGTGCCGAGGGGACGAGCCCTAGATGAAGCACTACAAACGGACCTAATCCCGACATTGAAGCAGTATCAAACACCACCGAATGCAGATACTGCTAAGCGTTGTCAATACCATCAGAATTTCGGTCACACGACCGAAGGATGTCAAGCTTTGAAGGATAAAATTGAAGAACTCATCCAAGCTGGCCATTTACGGCAGTTCGTCAAGAGGACAAGGAGTTCAAGATCCCCACCACGGAATACTGACCGTCCTTCCCGTGGTGTCGACCGGTCGTACCGTAACGATTACAAACGCCACACTGACCGTAGCCAGACTTCGCGAAAACGCAGCGAAAGCCCCGTTCGGCGTACACGCGCCCGTAGCACAAGTCCCGACCGAAACGCCCGACCTCGCCAACGAGTCCGCGAAGTCATCAACATGATTGCTGGACCCGTTAACTTGGGCGAACCGAACCACGAAACAAATTATATAGCTGGAGGATTTGCCGGTGGCGGGTGCTCAAATTCTGCCCGAAAGAAACATCTCCGTGACATCCAGTCCGCTCATGCTACCACGAGGAGGCGTCCACATATACCTCCGATTACTTTCACTGACGAAGACTTTACAGCCATAGATCCAGCCCAGGACGACCCCATGGTCATCACTGTAGAAATTGACAAGTTCGCAATTGCCAAGACTTTGGTAGATCAGGGTAGCTCGGTCGACATACTGTATTGGGACATTTTCAAGAAAATGCGCATCCCAGAAGCACATATTCAGCCCTATAACGAACAAATTGTAGGGTTCTCAGGTGAACGGGTCGATACTAAGGGGTACATAGACTTGTACACAACCTTTGGTGAGGAAGACGGCCTCCATAAAACAATAAACGTACGATACCTCCTGGTTAACGCACAAACTTCCTACAACATCCTGCTCGGTCGTCCGTCCATTAACAGATTAAAAGCCATTGTTTCCACTCCACACTTAGCCATGAAATTCCCCTCGGCTAACAACGACATTGCAACCATCCATGTCGATCAAAAAACCGCTAGGGAATGCTATGTAGCAAGTTTGAAAAGTGAGCCAACTCGACGACTCTATACAACCAATACGGACGACCGAGTCCCGCAAAAACGAGGACGTTCCCCCACACGGCGTTCCGAACGACACATGTCCCGTCGTCAAATGATAGCCCTTGTTGACCTCGACCCTCGCATGGACGATCCCCGTATGGAAGCAGGAGAAGACTTGCATCCATTCCCGCTTCGCGATGATCGCCACACTATGCACATCGGTACTTCGCTGAAATCGGACGACCGAGTTGCCATCGGGACGACACTTGTTAAAAATTCCGATCTTTTCGCCTGGACGGCCGCTGATATGCCTGGCGTAGACCCACAGGTTATCACTCACCGATTATCACTGTATAGAGAAGCTAAGCCAATAGCTCAAAAGAAAAGACATATAGGCGAGGAACGACGTCAAGCCGCACGTGAGGAAGCCGACAAATTGTTACAGGCTGGATTCATTCGGAAGGCCCATTACACCACATGGCTAGCCAACGTGGTTATGGTGAAGAAAGCGAACGGAAAATGGCGTATGTGTGTTGACTACACAGACCTCAATAAAGCTTGCCCAAAAGACTCGTATCCTCTGCCTACCATTGATCGTCTCGTCGACGGTGCAGCCGGGCATCACATCCTCAGCTTCCTTGATGCCTACTCTGGCTATAATCAAATCCAAATGCACTCGGCCGACCGGAAGAAGACGGCCTTCATGACTGATTCCGACAATTTCTACTATGAAGTGATGCCCTTCGGACTCAAAAATGCCGGAGCCACTTATCAAAGACTAATGGACCACGTATTCCACGACATGATTGGTAGGAATGTTGAAGTCTATGTCGATGACATCGTCGTCAAGTCCGACTCATGCAAACAACATATTGCCGACCTAAAAGAAGTTTTTCAGGCCCTCCGCCAACACCAGATGCGACTCAATCCGGACAAGTGTGCGTTCGGCGTCGAGGGGGGGAAGTTCTTAGGTTTTATGCTAACTCATAGAGGCATAGAAGCTAACCCCGAGAAGTGCAGAGCTATCTCCGAAATGCGAAGTCCCAACTCCATTCAGGAAATTCAGAGACTTATCGGCCGACTCACCGCACTATCCAGATTTGTTCCTAAACTCGCCGAACGAACGAGGCCCATCGTCCGACTACTGAAAAAAGCATCCCGCTTCGAGTGGTCGACCGAATGTGAGGAAATTTTCCTCGATTTGAAAACTTTTTTATCAACCCCGCCGGTCATCCAGAAACCGGACGCACGAGAACCCATCATAGTCTACCTCGCCGTTTCACATGAAGCCGTCAGCTCAGTCTTAGTGCAAGAAATTAATTTTGAAGAACGGCCGGTTTACTTCGTCAGCCGCGCCCTTCATGGCGCCGAAATCCGATACCAGACGATCGAAAAGGTAGCCATGGCCCTCATCATTACCGCCCGACGAATGCGTATGTATTTTCAGAATCATCGGATTATTGTTCGGACAAATTACCCTATTGTAAAGATCCTCACCAAGCCAGATTTAGCCGGACGAATGATCGGTTGGACGATCGAACTATCCGAATTCCATATTCAGTACCAACCACGCGGAGCGATCAAGTCGCAAACTCTCGCCGACTTCGCAGCTGAACTCACTACTTCTTCAGCCGAGACCGAACATTCATCATGGATCTTATATGTTGATGGCTCCTCCAACGAGAGGTCGTGCGGCGCTGGAGTTGTTTTGGAAGGCCCCGGCGAGATTGTCATCGAGCAAGCCCTCAAATTCGAATTCAAAGCTTCAAACAATCAGGCCGAATATGAAGCCATATTAGCCGGTCTACGTCTCGCTCAAGAATTAGAAATCACTAAGTTAATTTGCAAAAGTGATTCCCGGCTTGTCATCGGTCAGCTTAACGACGAATATGAAGTCCGAGAAAGCTTTTTACAGCAATACTATCACTTAGTCAAACAGTCGATGAGCACCTTTTCTGAAATTTCTATGCAGCACGTTCGACGCGATCACAATACCCGCGCGGACGCCTTGTCCCGGTTAGCAACCACGAAGTGTAAAGGAATGCATCGGTCGGTCATCCATGTTACGCTTGCACGCCCAAGCATCGACCTACAGGAATGCCTGACGACCGACACGGAATCTACTTGGATTACCCCAATCAAGCAATATTTACTCGACGGCACATGTAGTCCTCTCGGCGAAAAAACCATGAAGCTGCAGGCCGCCCGTTTTGTCTTAATCGGCGACGACCTTTATCGCCGAGGTTATACCCAACCACTCCTTAAATGTTTGACACCAGACCAAGCTTCCTATGTCATCCAAGAGTTGCACGAAGGAATTTGCGGAACTCACTCCGGCGCACGGACAATGGCTGCCAAAGTATTCCGGGCCGGATACTACTGGCCGACCGTCCAGGGTGACTGCACCAATTTCGTACAAAAATGTCTTAAATGCCAAGAGTTTGGCACTTTGTCCCATCAAAAGCCTGAGGAACTCCATTTTATGTTATCACCTTGGCCGTTCGTCCAATGGGGTATGGACATCATTGGTCCTTTCGCCCCCGGTAAAGGCCAGTGTAAATTCTTACTAGTCGGCATTGATTACTTCACCAAGTGGATCGAAGCCGAGCCCCTGACTGCAATCACCGCCCGCAATGTTCAAAATTTTGTATGGAAAAATATCGTTTGCCGCTTCGGGCTTCCACAAATCATCATCACCGATAACGGTCGGCAATTCACCGACCGAACGTTAGCTGAATTTTACGAGAAGCTCCACATCAAACACATCGCTAGTTCAGTCGAACATCCGCAAACAAACGGATAGGCAGAAGCTGGAAACAAAGTTATTTTGAACGAACTGAAGAAACGTCTCGGCCCAGCAAAGGGCAACTGGACTGAAGAACTCTTAGAAGTATTATGGGCATATCGCTGTACTCCTCAGACGACTACACAAGAAACGCCGTACAGCCTAACGTATGGCACCGAAGCTATGATCCCCGTCGAGATTGGCGAACCCTCTCTCCGCCGGCAAACCCTTGATCTTGATCTAAACAAGGAAAGCCTCTCGGTCGGTCTCGATCTCATCAACGAACTCCGAGACAAGTGTAGAATTAGAGAAGAAGCATGCAAAATTCGGGCGACCAGACGATACAACTCCAAAGTTAAACCAAGATTGTTCCACAAAGGCGACTTAGTATGGCGAATGCGGAGCAGCGCACGGAAGGAAGGAGGCAAGTTCTCCAGCAATTGGGAAGGACCTTTCCGCATAGCAGATACGGCAGCCGGTGGAGCCTATTATTTAGAATATTTATCTGGGAAGGAAATACCGAGAACGTGGAATGCCACACATCTCAAATTTTATTACAGTTGAACTTTAATAATAAAAGTGCACTCTTTCCTCGCTCGGTCGGTTTTTCCCTAAGGAGGGTTTACGACCGGGAAGGTTTTAACGAGGCACTAAATTAAAATCCAACTCTCCTAGTCCTTTACTCAATTCATATCTCGTTCGGTTTCATAGGTATTTAACGAAATCAGAATTTACCGGATTTATATATGCCTCGCTCGGCATCAGAATTATTTACTCAATCTTATGCCTCGTTCGGCATCTGAATTATTACCTTAACGTAATCAGAATTATTATGCCACGTTCGGCATCAGAATTATTTACTCAATCTTATGCCTCGTTCGGCATCTGAATTATTACCTTAACGTAATCAGACTTTTTTATGCCACGTTCGGCATCAGAATTATTCACTTATATATGCCTCGCTCGGCATCAGAATTATTACTTTTTACGTAGTCAGAATTATATATGCCTCGCTTGGCATCAGAATTATTACTTTTAACGTAGTCAGAATTATATATGCCTCGCTCGGCATCAGAATTATTACTTTTAACGTAGTCAGAATTATATATGCCTCGTTCGGCATCAGAATTATTACTTTAACGTAATAATAATTATTTATGCCTCGTTCGGCATCAGAATTTATCGGATTTATATATGCCTCGCTCGGCATCAGAATTATTACTTTTTACGTAGTCAGAATTATATATGCCTCGCTCGGCATCAGAATTATTACTTTTAACGTAGTCAGAATTATATATGCCTCGCTCGGCATCAGAATTATTACTTTTAACGTAGTCAGAATTATATATGCCTCTTTCGGCATCAGAATTACTACTTTAACGTAATAATAATTATTTATGCCTCGTTCGGCATCAGAATTTATCGGATTTATATATGCCTCGCTCGGCATCAGAATTATTACTTTTAACGTAGTCAGAATTATATATGCCTCGTTCGGCATCAGAATTTATCGGATTTATATATGCCTCGCTCGGCATCAGAATTATTACTTTTAACGTAGTCAGAATTATATATGCCTCGTTCGGCATCAGAATTATTACTTTAACGTAATAATAATTTATGTCTCGTTCGGCATCAGAATTTATCGGATTTATATATGCCTCGCTCGGCATCAGAATTATTACTTTTTACGTAGTCAGAATTATATATGCCTCGTTCGGCATCTGAATTATTACCTTAACGTAATCAGAATTATTTATGCCACGTTCGGCATCAGAATTATTTACTCAATCTGATGCCTCGTTCGGCATCTGAATTATTACCTCAACGTAATCAGAATTATTTATGCCACGTTCGGCATCAGAATTATTTACTCAATCTTATGCCTCGTTCGGCATCTGAATTATTACCTTAACGTAATCAGAATTATTATGCCACGTTCGGCATCAGAATTATTTACTCAATCTTATGCCTCGTTCGGCATCTGAATTATTACCTTAACGTAATCAGACTTTTTCATGCCACGTTCGGCATCAGAATTATTCACTTATTTATGCCTCGTTCGTCATCAGAATTATCTTATTACTTTAATGTAATCAGAATTATTTATGCCTCGTCCGGCATCAGAATTATCTTATTACTTTAATGTAATCAGAATTATTTATGCAAGTGTGCATTGCCCACATGTCGGGTCCAGCAATTTTCTATGCCACATTGTTCATTAACTCTTCAAAAGAGGCGTCAGGCTGTGGGCCAGGGGTCTCCCCCTCGGCCTCCTCATTTAAATTATCATCGAGGTTGACCGGCACCAGCTTTCCATCAACTATTATTTTTTCTGTCGTACTGGTCGTCCTCCAGGGGTGCTCCATGCAGGCAGGCCGCTTGTCCGATGCCTAACCGAAAATATTCTTCGCTAATGCGAACGTCCCGTCATTCCGTTAAATTTAATGTCTGAAATCGAAAGGCACAACAATTATTACGACTCTTCGGCTTTTATTCACCTCGAGCCTGGGGGGCAAGTGTACTGGTAGGCACCAGACGAACGCACGTGGCCGACCGGCCATATACACAATAAATGGAAACGAACGCACGTTCCGACCGGCCGTATACACAATAAATGTAAGGGCATTTATGTGACAAGCTAAGGTGGTTAAGATACACCTCCGAAGAATAAGGAATATGCGTTTAGAGAAGATATGTTCCCTGGGTATTCCGGAGCACGACTGACAAGACATATCCATAACCACCCTGAGCCCAAGGGATAGAAAGCATGTTCCCCGGGTATTCCGGAGCACGACTAACAAGACATATCCATAACCACCCTGAGCCCAAGGGATAGAAAGCCCATTAGGCAATCCTATAAATACTGTGCTCAAGCCAGAGAAAGGTACGTTTTCATTCACTTACGAAACTGCGCTTAGAATCTCATACTTACTTGAGCGTCGGAGTGCCTTCGCAGGTACCCTCCCCCGCCCGACCGAAGTGGATAGCACGAAGGGACGACCGACCAAAGGAGACAGCGAGAAAGGGCAATCGACCAGAGGAGAAGAAGATCAACACGTCAGCAATTACACCACGTCAACCGACCGTGCCTGGGCCCCATCTCTCCACTCAGGTACACATCTCAAAGTGTTATATTTTAACCTACAATAAGTCTACATTTCTCTTCATATTTTTATAAAAAAAATATTCATATTTATTTCTTATGTTTTGATAATATCCAACAAAAACTAAAAAATTCAATAAAATATTTAAATGAGGAAATATAAAGCATAAAACACATTTAAAATATATATATATATATAACACATAAAGTATGATTTCATTGTAATAATTCAGATTTAAATTGACGTGATATGTTCTATTTCATTTTATTTTTTTAAAATATATGTTTGGTTTTATGAAAAGGAACAGGAGAGAAATTTTAATTATATATTATTTTTAGTTTGAAGATATGGTCAAGTCTAGAAAGATGTTTGAAAAGTTTTTAAAAATATTTTGAAAGCGTTTTTTATAAACTATTTTAATTCGGTGCAGTAAAAATGTTTTTAACAAAACAAACTAGTGTGAGATCTCTAAGAGTAAGTTTACAATTATTTTAATAAAGTTTTAAGATGATGGCCAAAAGAAATAATCTAAATAATAAAATAGAAAAGAAAGTAAATACTTTTGTTTTAAACTACTTTATAATTTGGATTAGATCTAGTTCTAATTTACTTACAAAAATTACAAGTATTATTTTGTATAATTTTTACTACAAGAGTAGATAAAGTCTCCTTAGGTTATATATATATATATATGTTAATTTTCCCTTAGATTAGACATTGAATGTACTACAATATACAAAGTCTTTATAAACTACATTGTTTGGTGCTTACAAGAAACTCTCACTCGTGAGGGTATTAAAATTAACACTCCTTACTTTAAGAGTCTTAATTTCACTCATGAAATATTTACAAAGATAATCTCTCTCTAAGATATTACTATCAGACACATTGATTCTTCTAAGCACTTGAAGCTTTTTGACTTTCTTTACATGCAAGAGTTTATGTTAGAGTTTGCATGCTTTTTATACGTTCATTCATTAGTTGATAATACATATGGATACTTTCTTGTATATGTATCTTAAAAATGGTTTATTGAAACTTGTGTGTTGTAGTTTCTCCTTGTGTTAGCATAGTTTCAAAACATGTTTGACTTTTGGCTGACACTTTTTACTGTTATACTCAAGGAACCTCATGAAGGACTCTCCAATCACTCGATGCCATGTATCAACTCTTGTGTGGAAAGTTTCTTACACTTAGGATAGCCACATGGCAAGCTAGGAATGGAGAGTATTCTTATAAGTCAATAGTCATCTTAGGAGTCTCCTTAGCCTATGATAACTATTTTACGACAAGTGTACCGTGTCAGAAGTAATAAATTTGTCTCTTAAGGACAGATATCAAATCAACAAGGAACAATTAAATTCTCAAGTATACTATTCACTAACTAGAAAACAATATATAAAATTTTGTTGAAAAGTTTTAATATATGTCAAATATTTACAAAATTATCATCATGTTTTTATTTACACTGATTCTCAATTAACCGACCTAAAATGTCGTTGTAGAATGCATTATTTACACTAGTGCTAACATGACATGTTTGTAAGTGAAATCTCTCCTAAGCAAGATTTGTCTCGCTTGAGCGAGATTACTTTAGAGAGCATCTCTTTTCAAATACTTAACTTGCCTAGGCGAGCTATATCCCGTATAGGTGAGTTTCCCTGCTTAAAATTTATAAACTTATGCAAAAACATGGATTTTATCAACAAAATTAAAAACAAAAATTAAAATAAAAAATCAACAATAAACGAATAAAAATTATATGGGGTTGCCTCCCAGTAAGCGCTTTGTTCAGCGTCATGTAGCTTGACGATTGTTTTTATCAAGGTGGTTGAGCTTTTTGTTGTAACAATTTCCTTGTTTCAACCTTAGTTCTTCTAGAATATTGGATTTCAAGTTCCATAGTTCCATTCGTCCTTATTTCTTTGATACCCATAAACTTGACCCTTTTGTTTTCAACCTTTTAGGTTGAAATTTTAACTTAGCACCATTATTGGTTTCCCCGTTCTAAAATCATCCTTCACTATAATTGTCTCCTATTGAACTTTGTCTTTCTCTTTTGTACCTAATGTTGATGATTCTTTATTAGGGAGTGGTTTTTCTACAAATTTTGGTACAGGCTTTTTCTTCTTTTCCTCTGCTTTTGAAATGAAATGATGTATAACTTTCTCAAATACATTTGAAAGGTCCAATCGTTCTTTAGTTTCAAGAAAGGCTTCCTTTGTTGCATCTCTTTGTAAGCAATATTCCCCTACATTAGAAATATTCAAACCATCAAAAACATTAAAAGTTACCTCATCATTTTGAGCTCTTACTTTAAGCTTTCCCTCATCAATATCAATAACAACTCTAGGTATTTTCATAAAGGGTCTGCCAAATATGAGAGGAACCTCATTGTCTTCTTCTATGTCTATTACAACAAAATCTACATGAAATATGAATTTACCCACCTTAACAAGAACATCTTCAACGACACAATATGGATATTTGATTGCTTTATCAGGTAACTATAATGTCATCCTGGTGGTTTTTAATCTCTAAATAACCTATTTTCTTCATCATAACTAAAGGAATTAAATTTATACTTGCCCCTAAATCCAATAAAGACTTGTCCACAGATAAAGCACTTATGGTTATTGGGATAGTAAAATTTTTTGGGTTTTTAGATTTTAGGGGCAAGTTTTTTCTGAATGATAGTACTGCAACCAACCTCCAGCTTTATATTCTTTTCATCAATGAAACTCCCATTTTTTGTAACCACTCCTTCATAATTTTTTCATCAGTTGGCCTTTGCTCCAAAGCCTCTACAAAAGAAATATTATAATACAATTATCAAAAAAAATCCTCTCTTTATCTTTTCTTAAAGGAGAATGAGGATATAGTAAATCTTTTAAAGGAACCTCTCTCTCCTTCACTCTTTTTCTTTCTTTTCTTCTTTTTTCTCATTTTTTTCTTCCTCAATCCTATTCTTCTCTCTCTCCATCTCATTTTTCTCTCCCTCAGTCTCATCTTTTCTTTCTTTTTCGACAACTAAATTATCATCACTCCCTTCTCTTGCTACTTTACCACTTTGAGTGGTAATTACATTGCTATTTTCCTCTAGGTTGGTCTGTGTGTTGGCTGAAAAATGACCACTTTGTCGCTCTGTCAATTGTTTAGGAATTTGTCCCACCTGCATTTCTAAATTTTTTATTGTCGCCTTATTATTCTCTTGACCGGTCAGAGAAGCTTGCATGAATTTTTCTAAGGTATCTTCAAATTTGTTTAGTCTTTCTAAAACTAAAGGATATAGGGGTTGTTGTTGTTGGAAAGGACATTGCTTGTTAGATGGACCATGATGGAAGAGGCCCCGACACCAATCCATTGAAAGGCCACCAAAATGTCAAATTGAGGCAACCACTAGAGTTATGGTCAAAGAGGGGTCAAGAGGACGCATTCTACATGTCATAAACTCTAGTGTAGAATAGTTTTTACATTTTTTGTCAAGAGTAGCATAGTTTAATTCTTTTGTATTTTTGTTGAAACATGCAAAGTGGTACCTAAATGCTAACCTAAGTTTAATTAGAGTTTCATACTCCTAATTAAACTTAGGTCCAGCCCACATTTAGCCTAAGTGGAGCGTAAGGTTCTAGAACTCCTAGCACATGGAAGAATTCTAGAACTTACCTCACATGTGCTGAAATTTAGGAGCCACCTTCCCATGTGCCAACATTGAATTTCCCTCCAATTCTCTTTTCATATTCAGCCCACTCTTGCTATATATAGAAGAGCTTGGGTCATGTAAATTCAAGATTAATTCATTAGTGAAATGCTGCCAATTTTGTGTCATTCTCACTTTTTGCCTAAACTCTCTTAGGATTAGGCTATTAATCTTCCGAAATTTCATCTTCAAGAAGAGTAGGCCTCACCAATCTCAAACCACACTTCTCATGCACCTCCAAGGCTATCATCACTCCTAGGAGAGCCTTGTTCCGCCAACAATTCACGGAGCTTCCGCATTCATCAACAAAAACCGCAAGAAATGAGACACAAATCCATCATTTGGTAATTAAACTTAGGCTAAATGCGGGCTAGACCTAAGTTTAATTAGGAGTAGGAAACTCTAATTAAACTTAGGTTAGCATTTTAGGTACCACTTTGCATGTTTCAATAAAAATAAAAAATAATTAAACTATGCTACTTTTGACAAAAAATGTAAAAACTATTCTACACTAGAGTTTATGACATGTAGAATGCGTCCTCTTGACCCCTCTTTGACCATAACTCTAGTGGTTGCCTCAATTTGACATTTTGGTGGCCTTTCAATGGATTGGTTTCGGGGCTTCTTCCATCATCCCCTCCCTCTTGAAAAGGATTTGTCCTCAAATCCAAGGCTTCGTCCTCGTCATTAGTAGGGGGATGTATATGGCTGGATGGTGTCCATCATCTCCTCCTTCTTGAGAATATCTATCCTTAGATCCACATGGTTGATCTCGGATAACAGCCTCTTGCTTTGACAACTATGCTCGTCCTCCCGGATCAAACGTCCATCTATGAGAGTCATCAAATAAAGCAAATGAGTTAGTTTGAGCAGTTGTATAAAAATCAATTCTATTAAGTTGCCATGCCTTTTGTTTTTATATTGTTTTTGGCAACTTAGCATAATATTTCTCTATTTGTTTTTGTATTTGTTCTTTAATCCTCTCATGCATCTTTTTAACAAATTCAGTTTTTGTTATTCCTTCCTTAGGCACAAATTCTTGTGGATTAGGAAATGGTAACAAATCAAAAGGGAAAAGAGGATTAAGCCCACATACAACCTCAAATGGAGAAATATTAGTACTTATATGAGCTACCCTATTGTATTGAAACTCAATATGAAAAAGATACTCATCCCTAGAGTTGTGGTTGTCTCTCATGATTACCCTAGGCATAGTAGAAAGAGCTATATTTTCAACTTTGTTTTGACCATTCGTTTGAGGATGACTAGAAATTGAAATTTTCAACTTAGTTCTAAATATTTCCAAATGAGTCCTTAAAGGATGGCATATAACTTTTGGACCTCTATCAAAAACTATGCTTTTAGGTAATCCATGAAATCTTACCACTTCTCTAAAGAAGAGCCTATTCACAACCATAAAATTGGAGTCAAAACCTTTGTTTTCCTAGGAAGTTTTAATATAAATCTTATGCTTATGTCTTCCCATGGGGTACTTGCAAAAGGTGAAGGAGCATAGAGTTCATGAGACATTGCCTTAGAGTTAGTTTTAAAATAAGAAATGCATCTATGGTAATGTCTTTGAACATCTTTCCTCATGGGTGACCAAAAGAATTTTCCTTTTAAATCTCTAGAGTTTTATCAACTCTAAATTGGTCCATGAGTTCTCCTTCATGAAGAATTTATTTTTTATATGTGAAGGTAGTCTCGTTGGTACAACCATGGAGCATGAAATTTTCAATACTTTGCAATGGTCGTCTCAATAAGACATGACAAGTTTCTTTAGGCACTACATCACATAAAACTTTATCTTTGTAGGTGCCTATAGATAACTCGACCTTCACTTGTTGGTTATTTTCTATTTTCATATTTTCTTCACTCCCACTAGTTTCTTTGTCTTGGCTACTATTGTTATATTTGTCCCTTAAGATTATAGATCTTTCATTGGAACAATGTGATGCTAAATGATCATTACCAAAACATTCAAAACATGGAATTTCTCTAGTTTGAGTGTGTGAGATATGTGCATATTTGGGTAGGTTTTAGGAAGGTTCTAGAGATGCTTCTTTTATATGCTCTTCCCCTCTTTGGACCTCTTCCTTGTCATGAGATATAGAGTTTGAACTTTGTTTTTGACTAGATTGTTTTCTCAAAATTTGTTTTTCAACTTTAATGTTAAGTTGAATCAAGTCATTTAAATCTTTATAGGGTAAAAGTTCAACTTTGTTTCTTATCTCAAGTTTGAGACCACTTAAAAACCTAGATATGGTGGTATGGTTGTCCTCATTAATCCCTGCCCTTATTATATATAGCATCATCTTTTGCCACTATTCTTCTACACTTAGATTTTTTTGATGAAG
Organism: Phaseolus vulgaris; assembly: GCF_000499845.2. Lineage (NCBI taxonomy): Eukaryota > Viridiplantae > Streptophyta > Magnoliopsida > Fabales > Fabaceae > Phaseolus > Phaseolus vulgaris. The sequence goes on from NC_023752.2 coordinate 44,181,331, forward strand.
TCCTTAGAGTTTGTCCATTGACTTTCTATTGTGGTAGGAGGGAATATGGCGGCGTCTTAAAACTCCCCTAAGATCATTCCAATACTCTATGGGAGGGTCCTTATGAAGGCGCCTTTTACTCTCAAGGGCATTCCACCAATACATAGCATTATCTTGAAAACTTAGGGTGGCTAAGGGTACCTTTCTTTTCTCACTTACTCTATGGCAAGCGAACAATTGTTCTACCTTCATTTCCCAATCTAGATAGGCTTCTACGTTTTCTTTTCCATGAAAATGAGGTAGATCTACCCTGACCTCTCTTGGGCTCTCTTGTTCTTTTCTTTTTCTTCTAGTTCTCCTAGGGGCTGGTTGATAATATTCATTTATCCTAAGACTTTCTTCCCCAAAAGATTCATGATTGTGAGAACTAGATGCATGTGAATATTTTTTAGATCTTTCATCCTTTTCTTTAGCCATTTTCAACTCTTTGATTTGTGCCTCATGTTCCAATTGTCTATATGAGAATGATGAAAAATCCTTGGCTAATTGTTTTAAAAGAGTTTTAATGGACTTTATATCACTTTCACTAGATTTAGAAGAGTGAGTTGACATGACTAAAGCTTTGTGTTAAAAGTATTTTACCTCAAGAAAGAAAAGGAAAGTAATGAAGGTAGCTTTTCAGGAAAGAGAAGTGAATCACTAGGATCTCTTAAGTACCAAGTCTTTCCTTGCCAAAACCTATCCCTTAAGACTTCACACAATTCTTTTTCTAAGTAATTTACTTAGATCACAATTAGGAATGAAAAATCAATTTTTATGCAAAGGAAAACAATGCAAAGCAATTAAACAAACAAAGCAAATAAGCAATGCAAATCAAGTTTAACAATACAAAACAAGTAATTAAAGCAAAGCAATTAACTAAGCACAAATTAAAGATTGCTAACTACAAAGCTTTAAACTAGACGAATCCTAAGGTGAGGCTTCTAGACACTTGGAGCCATTGAAGACACACTCACCGTCTACACGTGATTAATCCACTAATTAATCAAGGTTGAATGTAATTACAACTCAAAGAAATACAAAGAAATTGAATTGTGATTGATCTTCCTTGTTGTATTCTAGAAAGTGTATGTGTTTGTATTTATATTTGCTGCAGCTCCTTGCCTTAACCTCTTATGGTTAGCCAATTAAAATCTTCAAAATAGTACCTACTAAGTAGGGATAGACTCACCACAAGGTTAAGTCCACTTAAAAAGCACCAATTTAAATTTTGTTCTCCAATTAATTTTAGAGGTCAAGAAATGAAAGCAAGAAATAATTCAAATTTTAAAAATAGGACAACAGCAATTGGATTTGATTTATAGGACACAACTAGAAGGAGTATTGAATAATATTGGACAAGCAATAAAAATAGGCACTAAACAAAAGGTAGCACACAAATGGAACCTAGAGAATGGCACTAGAATTGATTAGAAAAACCAAAACAGTACTACTGGAAATTTTAGGTCCAAAAAGCCTGACTTATAAAATTTATGCTGAGCTGGCTATTTGAAATTTGATTCTGAAATTTGAACCACAAACAATTCAAGGTCTTAGCAACTTTTGGCGTTGTAATCACACCAAAATTATGCACCAAATTATTGTGATAAATTTTTCAAAATTCTTGTCCAACTACCGTATATTTTGGCGCCAGGATGCACACTTGTTTTGTTTTATTTATCATTTTTTCTCTATTTGTCTTTTGATCTGATTCTTTTTTTCTTGATTTTCTAATACATCAAACTGTATAGATCCAGATTTTCATAATTTTTCTTCAACGTATTTGAAATTCATAACAAAAAATGGCCAACACAGAATTTGAAAAATAGAGTAATCCTAATTCTGGAATTTAAAAACAGAATGAAGAACTTCAAAAACACAATGGAGTGAATGTATATGAATTTGTATGGATCTAACATACAAATATGAACTCAAACTAAAAGAAAAATGCACCAAAGGATCAACAAACACAGAATTATAGATCTGGACTCAAATTAAATCAAGAAACCAAAATTATCAACAAAATCAACACTACATGGATTTGATGACAAATTAGGAGAAACATGACTTGACAAAACATAATTGGATTCAAAAATCAAAATGACTCAAATGAACACAATATGAACCAATTAAAATTGCAATAAAGACTCAAATAAACCTAAAACAGAACATCAACACAAACTATATGGAATCCTACACAAAATTGCACAAGGATTGCTCAAGAACAATTGAACAAGATGCACCGATTGGAATTTCCAAACAACACACCAATTCAAAACGAAAATTAAAAAACAGCAAGACAATATGGAAGTGATGAACAACAAGGAATCCAGAATCAAACACAAAAATTAAAATGAAAAGAAGAAGGCACACTTAGCTCTTGAAGAACCATAGCTCATGATACCAAATGATGGATTTGTGTCTCCTTTCTTGCGGTTTTTGTTGATGAATGCGGAAGCTCCATGAATTGTTGGCGGAACAAGGCTCTACTAGGAGTGATCATACACTTGGAGGTGCATGAGAAGTGTGGTTTGAGAGAGGTGAGGCCTACTCTTCTTGAAGATGAAATTTCGGAAGATTAATAGCCTAATCCTAAGAGAGTTTAGGCAAAGAGTGAGAATGGCACAAAATTGGCAGCATTTCACTAATGAATTAATCTTGAATTTACATGACACAAGCTCCTTTATATATAGCAAGAGTGGGCTGAATATGAAAAGAGAATTGGAGGGAAATTCAAATGTTGGCACATGGGAAGGTGGCTCCTAAATTTCAGCACATGTGAGGTAGGTTCTAGAATTCTTCCATGTGCTAGGAGTTCTAGAACCTTACGCTCCACTTAGGCTAAATGTGGGCTGGACCTAAGTTTAATTAGGAGTTGGAAACTCTAATTAAACTTAGGTTAGCATTTTAGGTACCACTTTGCATGTTTCAACAATAATACAAAATAATTAAACTATGCTACTTTTGACAAAAAATGTAAAAACTATTCTACACTAGAGTTTATGACATGTAGAATGCGTCCTCTTGACCCCTCTTTGACCATAACTCTAGTGGTTGCCTCAATTTGACATTTTGGTGGCCTTTCAATGGATTGATGTCGGGGCCTCTTCCATCAGACCAATATCTTATTTCCACCTAAAATTTTGATTATGGTTGCTTATCCAACCTTGAGGATAATTATTATTGTTGGAGAAATCGCCTTGCCTTCCCCGGTTTCCCATGTAATTTACTTTTGTTTCAGATGAATTATTTTGGTAAGAACAATGACGATTGGATGATCACCTTCGCAAAAGTCACACCTTATTGGTTGATTCTAACTTTGAGAAGATTGCATAACTTGAAATTGTTGTGGCAGTTTAGCCATTTGTTCAGTTAATGCCTCAAGATGTTGTGTTAGAATTTTATTCTAAACCGAAATTGCATCTAAAGTATTCAACTCTAACAACCTTTTCTTCTGAATACCTTGTCTATCATGTTGGGCTTGATAATCTATTGATGTCAATGCATCAATAATATTTGTCGCCTATTCTACATCAACAACCATCATTGTGTCACCAGCTACAACGTCTAAAAGCATTTTGGTATCAGATCTAAGACCATTATGAGAGATACTCAATTTATCAATGTCTTTAAACCCATGATTTGGGATTTTCTTAGCATCACTTTGAATCTCTCCCATGTCTCATAGAAGGCTTCATCTGACCCTTGTTTGAACATAGAAATATCATACTTTGCTTTGATGTAGCAAGATAATGCAAAAAAAATCTTTGTAAACTTTTTCCCTCTACATCCTTCAAACTAGTAAGGCTCTAATTTGGATATGATTTGAGCCATTCCTTAGCTTTTCCTGCCAATGAGAAAGGAAAAAAATGCAGATAAACAATTCCAATATCACCTGATTGGAAGCCTATTGTTCCCACCAATTCATAAAATGTAGACAAATGTCTATATGGATCCTCATGGTCCATTGTTGTAAATTGATGGGCATTGATCAGACTGGGGAATGCAGGTGTCATCTCCAAGGCCTTAGTGGTAGTAGGTTTTGCAATACTATAAAAATGTCTTAGCCCCCACTGCATAGCATAATCTCCAAGTGTTATCATAGGATGTGGTGGTTGCTCTTCAGCCGCAATGCTTCTTTGAATAAATTCAATGGGATGAGAAGAAGCAGTTGAAGATTTTCCCTAAGTTCTCCTTGTTTTTCTTTTCTCTTTGTCTCCCTATTTTTCTAAGCTTCCTTTTCAATCTCTTCTTCAAATAGTATTTGGTCTTTACAAACCTGACCTCTTAATATCATAGACAACTCACTCAAGGGTTAGCACAAGGAGTAACTTGCAATAAAAATAAACTTTTAAAATAAAAATTTAAAATTGTACTGATAGGTCAAAACCGAGAGGTTAAGCTGAAAGCTAATACCGAAATAACCTCTCAGTTATAATAATAAATATATTGTGCTGATAGGCAAAAACCGAGAGGTTAGGCCGAAAGTTAATATCAAAATAACCTCTCGATTATAACAATAAACATATAAAATAAAATTAAAACATATATATATATAGCAAGGCCCAAATTACATAAGAAACCTATGTTAGAGGGTGCGTAAATAATAAAATGGTGTAGAAAAGCCCATTAAGGAAACTCTATAAATAGGAGATCAACATGAGAGGTAAGTAAGAGTGAATTTTATCTGATGAACATTACATCGTTTCTGACTTTGGCATCGGAGCGACTTGCAGGTACACCCCCCCATCTGTGGGAAGGAGAAGCCGAGAGCACCTAGCTGAGCGAGAAGCCGAGAGCACCTAGCTGAGCGAGAAACTGAGAGCACCTAGTTGAGGAGAAGCCGAGAGCACATAGCTGAGCGAGAAGCCGAGAGCACCCAACGTGAGGAGAAGTCCAGAGTATCCAGCCTACGAAGAAACCGAGAGAGTCCAGCCCAAGATTAGAAGATTTGTATAAGAGTTAAATCTTGTCAACCTGATTCTAGTGTTCTTAGTCCTTGTTGTAAGAACATTTTGGCGCCCACCGTGGGGCCGAGAAGTAGTTGAAAAAGGTTGAAGACAAGATGGATCAAAGAGGAGAACAAGGTGGAGAACAGGAAGACAATGTTAACATGCCAATGGCAATGTTGGTACAACTACAAAAAGAATTTGAGATGTTAAAAAAGAATAATGAAGAAGAATTAAGTATTTTGAGAGCCGAAAATGCACATATGAGGAGAAAATTGCAAGAAGAAATAGTTTTGAATTCGTCCTTTGAAACCATTCAACCTAGAGCACAAATGATTGAAAGACTTCATCACAACGAAAGTTCCCAAACCAAGAGAAGATTGCTTGAAAATTCTGGGGTTTTTGCAGGAGCATCTTCCAGAAAGCATTCGTTCTATGATGTTATAGTTGATACTCCATTACCTGACAATTGGAAAAATTTGACCATTGACAAATATGATGGAAGTACAGACCCTGATGAACACATTGCAATATATACCACTCAGATCAGGTTATATACGTGGAATGATGTTGTTATGTGCAGGGTGTTCCCTACAACGCTGAAAGGAGCAACATTGAGTTGGTTCACGCGTCTCCCACCTTTGAGCGTTGATTGTTTCGATACATTGGTGGAAAAGTTTGGTGCTCAATTTGCGACTAGTCGCCCTCATCATTTAACATCAATTGCCTTAGTAAACATAAGACAAGAGAAGGGGGAGTCATTAAGAATGTTCATGGAACGCTTTGGAAAGGTCGCCTTGGGTATTCGAAATCTCAGCCCAGAGGTTACCATGCATCATATGATAACAACGTTAAAACCGGGACCATGCCTTTGCAAAAAACCTGCAACTAATTTGGATGAACTAAGGCAGCGAGCATCAAAATTTATGCAGATGGAAGAACTAAGAGAGTTCCGAAACCAGGTGAGGCTTGATGGAGGTGAGAAGAAGGTGATAGAAAGAGAAAGCGGACCTATGGTCAGAAGAGCCCGAGAGAGTTTAGAAGTCGAAAATTCCAACAATACACACCTTTGAATACAAACAGAGCAAGAGTTTTACAAGAAGCCATGGCAGCTGAAATAATACCACCACCAAGAAAAGCAAGAACACCAGAAAGAGCTGATCACACCAAGCATTGTGAGTATCATAAAAATCATGGTCATCATACAGAAGAATGCATTGGGTTGAAAGATAGAATAGAAGAATTGATCCAAGCAGGGCAGTTGAAACGTTTCATCCGAGGGGGAAATGCAAGAATAAGGTTAAGTCCTGAAAAAGGATTGAAAGGGGGAGAGGTAGGACAGAGAAGAGTGGAAAGATTTGAAAGAAGAGAAGATAGAAGAGTTGAAGAAAGAGATGATAGAAGGGATGGAAGGCCAGAAAGAAGAGGTGATAGGGTTTATCAAAACACTCAATCAGTAAGGCGAAGTAGGGAACGAAGTCTGGGGAGGCCAGTCAGAGGGTTTATAAATACAATTTCAGGTAGGTTTTCTGGAAAAGAATCCTCGTCAGCAAGAAAACAGCATTGGAGAAGTATCAGAACCGTTAATCATATTTTTAAAAGAAGAACTTTGCCACCAATGCTTTTCACAGATGAAGACTTTCAAGAAATTGATCCCGATCATGATGACCCTATGGTGATAACAGTAGAAATAGCCGAGTATGTCGTCATGAAAACCTTGGTTGATCAGGGGAGCTCAGTTGATATTCTGTTTTGGGATACTTTCAAAAGGTTGCACTTGAGAGAAGAAGATATTGTACCTTTTCGAGAACAAATCATTGGCTTCTCGGGCGAAAGAGTTAGCACAAAAGGATATGTTGATTTAATGACAACATTCGGAAGAGGCAGTAAGACTAAAAAGATCAAAATCAGGTACTTGGTAGTGGACGTTTCCACATCATACAATGTGTTGTTGGGACGATCTTCTTTGAATAAGTTGGGAGCAATAGTATCAACACCGCATTTAGCCATGAAATTCCCAACAGAGAAGGGGGAGATAGCCACAATTTATGTCAATCAAAAAGATGCTCGGGAGTGTTATGCGGCAGGTTTAAAAATGAATTTGAAGATGGATAAAGATACTGAAAAATTGGTGGCCATGGAGGATTTGGATCCTAGGTTGAATGATGAGAGGTTGGAGCCGAAAGAAGAAACAACAGCGGTGGTGTTAGGCCAAGACGAGAGACAATGTACTTACATAGGTGGAAGTATGTCTGAAGAATTATTGAGCAAACTCATCACAGTGTTGCGTAACAACAAGGATTTGTTTGCCTGGAAACCGTCTGATATTCCTGGGATTGATCCAGAGGTAATTTGTCACAAGTTGTCTGTTTGCCGAGAAGCAAGGCCGGTATCTCAAAAACGAAGAAAGTTAGGAGAAGAAAGACGAAAGGCAGCAATTGAGGAAACCAAAAAGTTAATACAAGCTGGTTTTATCCGAGAGGCTAAGTATACTACATGGTTGTCTAATGTGGTATTTGTTAAGAAACCGAATGGAAAATGGAGAATGTGTACAGATTATACAGACCTGAACAAAGCCTGCCCAAAAGACACATATCCCCTACCCAACATAGACCGATTAGTTGATGGGGCGTCTGGCCAAGAGATGATGAGTTTTCTTGACGCTTATTCGGGGTATAATCAAATACAGATGTATGGACCTGACATCCCGAAAACACCTTTTACCACTGATGTTGCAAATTACTGTTATAAAGTCATGCCTTTCGGTTAGAAGAATGCCGCAACAACGTACCAGAGATTGATGGATAAAGTGTTTAAAGAACAAATTGGAAAGAACATGGAGGTTTATGTCGATGACATGGTTGTTAAATCAGGAGAGATACAGAAACATTTGGAAGATCTTGAAGAAGTGTTTGCACGAATAAGAAAATACAATATTCGTCTCAATCCAGAAAAGTGCGTTTTCGACGTAAAAGGAGGAAAAATTTTGGGATTCATGTTAACAAACAGAGGAATTGAGGCAAATCCTGATAAATGCGAAGCAATAATGAAGATGGGAAGTCCGAAAAAACTTGAAAGAAGTACAAAGGCTGGTGGGAAAACTGAATTCATTGTCAAGATTTCTACCAATATTGGCCGAGAAAACTAAACCGATAGTAAACTTGTTAAAAAAATCCGAAACCTTTGAGTGGAATGAGCAATGTGAGCAAGCCTTTTCTCAGATCAAAAGCATAGTGGCCGAACCCCCAATCTTAGTTAAACCCATGCCAACCCAACCCATCATAGTTTACCTAGCAACTTCAAATGAAGCCATAGGAGCTGCCTTGATCCAAGAAAACCCAGAGCAAAAACCGATATATTTCGTAAGTAGATCCCTTCAAAATGCTGAAACCAGATATCCCAAGGTTGAAAAAATTGCCTTAACATTGGTGTATGCCGCGAGGCGTCTTCGACCATATTTTCATAATCATCAGATAATTGTGAGAACAGATTATCCAATATCTAAAATTTTGAGAAAACCAGAACTTGTAGGTAGAATGGTGACGTGGTCAATGGAGCTTTCAGAATATGGAATCAAGTATGAACCAAGAGGACCGATCAAAGCCCAATCCCTTGCGGATTTCATTATTCAGATGCCGACAACAACACAACAGGAGCAGTGGACATTGTATGTAGATGGCGCGTCAAGCAAAAGAGGAAGCGGAGCAGGGATAGTACTTGAAGGACCAGATAACTTCCAAGTAGAGATGGCGTTAAGGTTTGAGTTTAGAACATCCAACAACCAAGCCGAATATGAAGCTCTTGTTGCAGGGTTACTATTGGCCAGAGACATGGGAGTCGAAAATGTCATTTGCAAAAGTGACTCTCAACTTTCAGTGGGACAGGTGCAAGGAGAGTATCAGGTAAAAGATCCATTATTGATGAAATATTACCATAAAGTATTAAATATTATGCAATGTTTTAATAAGGCCGAAATGAAATATATTCCGAGAGAATTAAACATGAAAGCAGACTCGTTATCCAAATTAGCAAGCCAACAACGACAAGGGCAACATAATTCAGTCATACAATAAACCCTCAGTCAGCCAACAGTGAGTTTAGAAGAATGCTTCAATATTGCAACGTCAAAAGATGAATGGATAAAAACTTACATAGAAGTAATCAAGAGCCAAGAACAAGGTGTTGAACCAGATGCAAAAACGACAAAGAAAGTAGCTAGTTTTGTTTTAATTGGTGATGAACTTTACAAAAGAGGATATTCTATGCCTTTGTTAAAATGTCTATCAAGAGAACAAGCCGAATATGTAATTAAAGAACTCCATGAAGGAATTTGTGGACTACATTGTGGAGCTCGAACAATGGCAACAAAGGTCTGCAGAGCTGGTTACTATTGGCCAACAATCCGAGAAGATTGTGAACTTTATGTTAAAGCATGTAAAAAATGTCAAGAATTTGGAAGTTTAAATCATATACCAGCGCAAGAGTTGCAAGGAATTATTTCCCCTTGGCCATTTGCAAAATGGGGAATTGATATACTTGGTCCATTTCCACTTGGACGAGGACAAACCAACTTCATGATAGTAGCTGTGGACTACTTTACAAAATGGATAGAAGCAGAAGCATTGACTAAGATAACAGCTCAGCAGGTTCAAACGTTTGTATGGAAAAATATAATATGTTGATTTGGAATCCCACACACCATTATAACTGACAATGGCCGACAATTCATTGACAAAAAACTTATGGAATTTTATGCAGATTTGGGAATCAAGTCAACAAACACTTCAGTTGAACATCCGCAAACGAATGGACAAGCTGAGGCTGCAAACAAAGTTATTCTCGGACAGTTAAAGAAGAGGCTAGGAAGCGCTAAAGTTTTATGGGCAGAGAAGTTGCCAGAGATATTATGGGCATATAGGTGCACACCACAAACTTCAACTGGAGAAACACCATTCAACCTCACATATGGAACAGATGCAATGTTACCAGTGGAAGTTAGTGAACCAACATTACGGAGGCAAATGGAAGATTGGAATATCAACAACGAATGCTTAAGGACTGACCTTGATCTTATTGAAGAACTTAGAGAACGAGCAAAAATAAAGGAAGCAGCAGTAAAGAGAAGAGCAATGAAGAGGTTTAATGCAAAAGTAAAGTTAAGAGATTTTAAGGAAGGGGATTTGGTCTGGAGAATGCGAACTGATGCTCGAAAAGATCCACGACATGGAAAGTTAGCATCCAATTGGGAAGGTCCTTTCAGGGTACTGGAAAATTTGCAAAATGGAGCCTATAGATTAGAAACTCTGGAAGAGAAAGTAATACCAAGAACATGGAATGCGAGTCATTTAAAGTTCTATTTTAGTTAAAATAGAAGATGTAAAAAGAAGACTTTTGTGTACATACTTATCGTCTAATAAAGAAGCATTACCAAGTGACAATTACCAAGTGACAACAGTCATCTTGTTAACTTTCATTTTTTTTTCAGTCTTGGATATTTTTTCTAGGAAAAATCCCACAATGCTTTCACTTCAGGTGAAATCCCTCCCGAAAGAATATTTCCTTATGATCCTTTCGGTCTTGGATGCTTTCACTTCAGGTGAAATCCCTCCCGAAAGAGTATTTCCTTATGATCCTTTTGGTCTTGGATGCTTTCACTTCAAGTGAAATCCCTCCCGAAAGAGTATTTTCTTATGATCCTTTCGGTTTTGGATGTTTTCACTTCAGGTGAAATCCCTCCCGAAAGAGTATTTCCTTATGATTCTTTCGGTCTTGGATGCTTTCACTTTAGGTGAAATTCCTTCCGAAAAAATATTTCCTTATGATTCTTTCGGTCTTGGCAGCTTTCACGGCAAGGGAAATCTCCCGAAAGAGTATTTCTTTATAATCCTTTCTGTTCTTACAAGGACCTAGAAACAAACTGTCTTCGTCTTCCACCTGTTGACCTCTCGGCCTTCGCTTCCGGACTCCCTTCTCGGTGTGATCTTTCGGCTTACTCGTTCTTGGTTTGTATTTGGTTTGAAAACCTTTCACGTTTTATTGAATTGCTTGACTGACACTTCCCGGTCAACTTTAATTTACTCCATTCGATCTTTCGGTTTTTGGTCTCGGCATCCTCTCACAGATGGGTGTGCGTACCTGAAAGGTGCTCCGATGCCAAAGTTAGATTCAGTTTTACAGGATATTAAAATGATTTCAACAACCCTTACCTCTCAGGATGACCCTCTATTTATACTACTCTTTTATTGGGCCCAGAAGTTATTTGGGCCTTTTCTTTTTGTATTAAACATTTACTATACATACCTACATATTTGGGCCCCGTTTCATGGGCTTTTGCTTAATAATAATTTCCATTCTATTTTATTTCTTTCGTTATTTAGTTTACTTTCGGTCGGCTTAGTACACCTTGCTTTCGGTCGGCTTAGTACACCTTGCTTTCGGTCGGCTTAGTACACCTTGCTTTCGGTCGGCTTAATACACCTTGCTTTCGGTCCAATCTCTTGGCCCAGTACACTAAGCCCCCCAGGCATAAGGAGGTGTAGACGACGAAATGTCTATTAGAAGATAAAATGCTACCTCTTGTATTTGTTGGAGGGAAAATCAATTTTGAAAGAAAAGAGAGAAAAACTTAAATGGTGTATTAACTATGAAAAGACAAGCTGATGAGACCGCTTGACAGGACAAGCTGGAAGTGCCAACCATCGGATGTAAGTAAATCTGATGGTCACTATGCCATGACTCTTCAGATTTCACCACTCTTCCACCACTATAAATCTTCACTTCTATTCACCTTATTTCACAGTTTCTCCCTACATTATATATTAAAGCTGAAGCAAATATTCGCGGAAGGTATAATGTCCTCATCAAGTTCTGTTTCCGTTTCTTCTGAGTTTACGGAATTTTCGAGCACGAGTAATGAATCTACTGGGAGAGTGATTGAGACCAATAAGAATGCCAACCCTGCTTTGTCACCTGAAACGGTTTCGTGTCTGAATTCGTCAAGCAAGGACGGCGTAGATGTTGAGGTCGAGGAAAAAGAAGTGGCCGAACAAAAATTAAGCCTTCGGCCCGGGTACGAATGGGTTAATCCAAAAGTTCGGGAATATTTCTCTCGGTACCAATTTACTTCAACCCTTCGTAACTTCCTTTCTAAAATTTATGTGTATTCTCCTGATGCCACTGAGGAAATCATTTCTTTTCGGCGAACTTGTGCCATTGATAATGTTTGTCATGGCCGTGAAGGCGACGAACACGAATTTTTTTATTTTTATGAATGTCTCTTTACTGATCTCCATATTCGGTTTCCGTTAAGTGAATTTCAGATGGGTGTCCTGCGTTTTCTTAATATTGCTCCTACTCAACTTCACCCCAACGGCTGGGCTTATATGCAAGCTTTTAGTATTTTGTGTAGATACCTTTCTTTAATTCCGAGTCCGAAAACCTTTTTATATTATTATAGCTCTCGGCCCGGTAAGAAGCCTAGTTGGTTGTCCCTGATCAGTAAGACAAAAGTGTGTTTCCTTTCTCCATTTACTTCTTCGTATAAAAATTTCAAAGGAGGCTTCTTTAAAATTCTAATTGAGGAAACCGGGAGAAAGTACTTCTTTGATGGTGATATTCCAAAATTCCCTTTTTACTGGACCCGTGCTCCTGTGAAATTCAACTCTTGTTCTTACCATTCGATGACTACCGAAGAGAAGCATAGTATTGCGGTTCTAAGTCACTTCTCCCATAAGATTCCAACTCGTGCTCTGCTTCGGCTATACGTTTCTCGTAAACCCCAAAAGGATTTCATGGGTATGTGATTCTTTCGGATTTTCTCTTTTAGTAATAAGAATTTTAACTTTGCTGAATCTATTGGTGATGTCCAGGTTTAATGGCGGCCACAAAACCGAAGGATCGTGCTTATTTCTCTAAGCTGTTTAATCAGGCTGGAGGTTCAACTCCTCGTTTCGAGAATGAAGCTCCAGGAACAGGAAATGAAGTTGTTGAGCCTACCCCTCGCTTAGAGGTTGAAATAGCCGCGGACGCCGGAATAGGACCTTCTAGAAAGAGTAGGAAACGAGACAAGAATAATAGAAGGTCACACTCCTCTAAAAAGCATCGTCATGGTTCTGGGAGTTCTTCTGAATCGCTTTTTGAAACAATGTTCACATCGTCCACACGCTTTTCAGACTTTGTTGATTGCAACCTTGATTCCTCTGCTCGGGATATGTTCAAAGTGGTTTCTGTTCCTTCTCTAGCTGATTCAATGTTTGAATTGACTAGCCGTGCTTTTTTGATTAGTGAAGCGATAAAAGAAAAAACAAAGAGCCATGTTACTTCTGCTGAATTTGAGAAATTGAAGAGGGAAGCAGCTGAATCGAATGAGAAAATCGCGTTACTAAATTCGCAAATTGATGAACTCTCTGCGGTTAATAACCGACAAGAAACTGAGAAAGAAAAATTGAAGAGTGAAAACGTCCAGCTCTCGGCCCAAACTTTGGCACTTAACTCGGAGAATCAAGAATTGAAGGTAGACGTTGCTAAACTCACTGCTGCGAAGAAAATCGATGCTGAAAGCATTTCTCAATTGGAAGCAGAAGTAAACAAGTTAAAGTTGAGAGTTGGTGAAGCTGAGAGTTTTGTTATCCAACAACACCAGTTGGGTTTTGAGAAAGCTCTTCAACAAGCCGAATATTTCTACAAGATCCCGTTAGATGCCGGTAACTTTGATGTCGGCAAAGACTTCTATAAGGACAAATTAATTCCAGTTAGTGATATTCCTTATGACGGATCTCCAGAAGATGAGAGGGAAAATGAAGGATGAAAAATGAATGACGAGGCCGAATAGTAATCTAATTAGGATGTTTTTTGTTTTTTGTAATAGCTCCGAGTAAAAACTTTCGGACTTTTTAGGACGTTTTGTCTCTGTAGTAATAGGAATTTTGGATATACGGCATCAAATTATATGATAATATTTGATGTACTTTGTGTCTATCTTACGTGATCAGTTCCAGCTATTTATTATCTTAATTTCATACGATAAATGTATTCTATTTAATCGAACAAGAACGGGCGATCGGCCATTTAATTGTGATCTTTAAGCGAACAACTAAGGATAGGTGGCCAGCTTACTTGCGATGTTAATCAAGCAAATTTGGTAAGCGTTCGACCGGCACTTGAGATGTTATGTTCAGCCAATATTTGCGATGTTAATCAAGCAAATTTGGTGAGCGTTCGGCCGGCACTTGCGATGTTACGTTCAGCCAATATTTGCGATGTTAATCAAGCAAATTTGGTGAGCGTTCGGCCGGCATTTGCGATGTTACGTTCAGCCAATATTTGCGATGTTAATCAAGCAAATTTGGTGAGCGTTCGGCCGGCACTTGCGATGTTACGTTCAGCCAATATTTGCGATGTTAATCAAGCAAATTTGGTGAGCGTTCGACCGGCACTTGAGATGTTACGTTCAGCCAATATTTGCGATGTTAATCAAGCACATTTGGTGAGCGTTCGGCCGGCACTTGAGATGTTACGTTCAGCCAATATTTGCGATGTTAATCAAGCAAATTTGGTGAGCGTTCGGCCGGCATTTGCGACGTTACGTTCAGCCAATATTTGCGATGTTAATCAAGCAAATTTGGTGAGCGTTCGGCCGGCACTTGAGATGTTACGTTCAGCCAATATTTGCGATGTTAATCAAGCAAATTTGGCGAGCGTTCGGCCGGCACTTGAGATGTTACGTTCAGCCAATATTTGCGATGTTAATCAAGCAAATTTGGTGAGCGTTCGGCCGGCATTTGCGACGTTACGTTCAGCCAATATTTGCGATGTTAATCAAGCAAATTTGGTGAGCGTTCAGCCGACACTTGCGATGTTACGTTCAGCCAATATTTGCGATGTTAATCAAGCAAATTTGGTGAGCGTTCGACCGGCACTTGCGATGTTACGTTCAGCCAATATTTGCGATGTTAATCAAGCAAATTTGGTGAGCGTTTGGCCGGCACTTGAGATGTTACGTTCAGCCAATATTTGCGATGTTAATCAAGCAAATTTGGTGAGCGTTCGGCCGGCACTTACGATGTTAATCAAGCAAGCTGGCAATCGTTCTTTCGGGAAGGATTTCACCTGGAGTGAAAGCGTCCAAGACCGAGAGTTTCTAGTTAACACTTAGAACTTTCAACAAAAGATCTTAATATACAATAGTTAGTGTTCTTAAATACAAGCCTTAACTGAAATAAAATTTTAAGTGACTCATATTCCAAGTTCTGGGCATTGGCTTTTCGTCTAACGTTTCCAACCTATAGGCTCCATTCTTCAAGTTTTCTTTTACTCTGAACGGTCCTTCCCAGTTTGGTGCTAACTTCCCTTGTGCTGGATCTTTTCTTGCATCAGTTCTCATTCTCCATACCAAATCTCCTTCACTAAAAGTTCTCGGTCTTACCTTCGCATTGAACCTCTTACATGCTCTTCTTTTCACTGCTTCTTCTCTGATTTTGGCTTTCTCTCGAAGTTCTTCAATCAAATCTAATTCTGCCTTTAAACATTCATTGTTAGCACTCCAATCTTCTATTTGGCTTCGCAATGTTGGTTCAATGACCTCTATGGGCAACATAGCATCTGTTCCATATGTGAGATTAAATGGTGTTTCTCCAGTTGATGTCTGCGGTGTGCATCTATATGCCCACAATATTTCAGGTAACTTCTCGGCCCACAACCCTTTCGCACTTCCCAATCTTCTCTTTAGTTGACTGAGAATGACTTTGTTAGCTGATTCTGCTTGCCCATTTGTTTGCGGATGTTCAACTGAGGTAGTTGTAGACTTGATTCCCAAATCCGCATAGAATTCCAGAAGCTTTTTATCAATAAACTGTCGGCCATTGTCGGTTATAATAGAATGTGGAATGCCGAATCTACAAATTATATTCTTCCACACAAATGTTTGAACTTGTTGAGCTGTTATTTTTGTCAACGCTTCAGCTTCTATCCATTTTGTGAAATAATCAACCGCAACAATCATGAATTTTGTTTGTCCTCGGCCTAAAGGGAATGGGCCGAGGATATCCATTCCCCATTTAGCGAATGGCCAAGGAGAAGTAATGCTCTGCAACTCTTGTGATGGTATATGATTGAGGCTTCCAAATTCCTGACACTTCTTACAGGTTTTAACGTATTGATTGCAATCTTCACGTATTGTCGGCCAATAATATCCGGCACGACAGATTCGTGTTGCCATTGTTCGCGCACCACAGTGCAATCCACATAGTCCTTCATGAAGTTCTCGGATTACATGTTCAGCTTGCTCATGAGAAAGACACTTTAACAAAGGAGTTGAAAACCCTCTCTTGTACAGTTCATCCCCTATGAAGATAAAATTAGCGACTTTTCTAGCCATTCTAACATCAATTTCAATTCCTTGTTCTTGATTGTTAATCACTTCTTTGTATGATCGAATCCAATCATCTTTCTCTGTGGTAACAATCAAACATTCTTCCACTCCAACAGTCGGATTGTGCAAGGTTTGTTGTAAAATGGAGTTGTGCTGAGGTTGTCTTCGTTGACTTGCCAACTTGGATAGAGAATCTGCCTTTGTGTTTTGTTCTCTCGGAATGTGTATGATCTCGGCTGTGATAAAGTTTTCCATAATGCTTAAGACTTTGTGATAATACCTTAATAGCAAAGGATCTCTTATCTGGTATTCACCTCTCATATGTCCCACCATTAATTGAGAATCACTTCGGCATATAACATTTTGTGCACCCATGTCTTTGGCTAAAACCAACCCTGCAATTAAAGCCTCATACTCGGCTTGGTTATTTGAAGTTTTGAATTCAAATTTCAGAGCCATTTCCAAATGAAAGTTCCCTGGTCCTTCTAGCACGATTCCTGCCCCACTCCCCTTCTTGCTGGATGATCCGTCAACAAATACAATCCACGCTTCATGATCAGCTTCCATTGTCGGCATTTGGATAATAAAGTCTGCTAATGCTTGTGCTTTGATTGCTCCTCGCGGCTCATATTTGATTCCAAATTCTGACAACTCTACTGACCATGCTACCATTCTTCCCGCAAGTTCAGGTTTTCTTAATACTTTGGCTATCGGGCAATCGGTTCTGACAATAACCTGATGATTCTGAAAGTATGGCCGAAGTCGCCTTGCTGTGTATACAAGTGTTAAAGCAATTTTTTCAACCCGTTGGTATCTAGTTTCGGCGCTTTGGAGAACTCTGCTCACGAAGTATATAGGCCTTTGTTCTGGATTTTCTTGTATCAAGGCTGCTCCTATGGCTTCGTGAGAAGTGGCAAGGTAGACAATGATAGGCAGAGTTGACATAGGTTTGACCAGGATGGGAGGTTTAGCTATCGTCTCTTTGATCGTTGCAAAAGCTTGCTCACATTGTTCATTCCACGTGAACGTTTCGGCCTTCCTCAACAACTTCACTATCGGTTTGGACTTCTCGGCCAGTATCGGCAAAAACCTTGCCAATGCATTTAACCTTCCTACTAACCTCTGAACTTCTTTCAAATTTATCGGATTCCTCATATTCATTATCGCTTCGCATTTATCTGGGTTTGCCTCAATTCCTCTGTTAGTCAACATGAAGCCGAGAAACTTCCCACCTTTGACTCCAAAAACGCATTTTTCTGGATTCAATCGCAAGTTGTACTTCCTTATCTGTGCAAATATTTCTTCAAGATCTTTCACATGGTTATCTACCGCATGAGACTTGACAATCATATCATCCACATACACTTCCATATTCTTTCCAATTTGTTTTTTAAACACCATATCCATCAATCTTTGATATGTTGCTCCGGCATTTTTCAAACCGAAAGGCATGACCTGATAGCAATAGTTTGCCATATCGGTAGTGAATGCAGTCTTCGGGATGTCAGGTTTATACATTTGTATTTGATTGTAACCGGAATAAGCATCCAAGAAACTCATCATGGCTTGACCAGATGCCCCATCAACCAACCTGTCAATACTCGGCAAAGGATAGGAATCTTTCGGACATGCCTTGTTCAAATCTGTATAATCAGTACACATTCGCCACTTTCCGTTTGCCTTCTTGACGAGAACTACATTTGCTAACCAAGTCGTATATTGGATTTCTTTAATGAAACCCGCCTGTAACAATTTTTCAGTTTCTTCAAGAGCAGCTTTTCGTTTTTCCTCTCCCAACTTCCTTCGTTTTTGAGCTATCGGTCTTGCTTCTCGGCAAACAGATAATTTGTGAGAAATGATGTTATGATCAATTCCCGGTATGTCTGATGCCTTCCAGGCGAACAAATCTTTGTTCATTCTTATCACTGCCACTAAGTCATCAATCATTTCTTCGGGCATACTACCCCCAACATATGTACATTGCGTTTCATCTTCGCCTAATTGAACCGATGTAATTTCTTCTCTTGGCTCTATCCTTTCATCATCATTCATTCTGGGATCCAAGTCCACCATTGCAACCATGTTTCTTGCTTCCATACTTCCGGTCGCCACTCTCGGCTCTCGGACCATCTTCAGTCCGGTCGCATAACACTCTTTGGCTGCTTTTTGATCAACATATATGGTTGCTATGTCTCCCCGTTCAGTTGGAAATTTCATTGCCAAATGCGGCGTCGACACTATAGCTCCCAACTTATTCAACGAAGATCTTCCTAACAAGGCATTATAGGAAGTACGAGTATCTACCACCAGGTATCTGATTGTAATTGTTTTCGTTGCATTTCCTCTACCAAAGGTTGTCGGCAAATCAATATATCCCTTGGTGTCAACCTTTTCACCTGAAAACCCAATTATTTGCTCCTTCAAAAGAACCATGTCTTGTTCTTTCAAATGTAATTTTTTGAAGGTTTCCCAGAACAGAATATCGACTGAGCTCCCTTGATCTACTAGAGTTTTCATTACCGCGTACCTGGCAATTTCAATTGTTATCACCATTGGGTCTCGTTGATCAGGATCAATATCTTGGAAATCTTCATCAGTAAATAACATAGGTGGCAAACTTCTTCTTTTGAAAACATAATTCACGGTCATGGCACCTCTCAAATATTTCTTTCCTATCGTATTATATGTTTCCTTTTCCGGAAAACCTCCAGAGATGGTATTAATGAACCCCCTGACTGGCCTTCCCAAACTGCGCTGTCGGCTCCTTCTCTCTTGAGAATGGAGGTGGCTTCCTCCACTTCTTAGATCTCTTTTTTCGTCTCTTCCTCCTCTTCTCTCCTTTCGATCGTTTTGTATATCAGTCGTTCTTCCAAATTTTTCTCCTCTACTCCTGACATCTTGTTCTGGACTTTGACTAGCCTTCATTCTTCCGACTCTAACAAAGCGTTTTAATTGCCCTGTCTGAATCAACTCTTCAATTCGGTCTTTCAGCGCTATGCATTCTTCAGTGTGATGGCCATGATTTTTATGGTACTGGCAACGTCTGCTATGGTCAGCTCGATCTGGGGTTCGTGCTTTCCTTGGTGGCGGTATTACTGCGGTTGCCATCGCCTCTTGAAGTATTCGGGTCCGAGTTGTGCTCAATGGTGTGTATTGTTGAAACTTTCGGCCACGGGGTTCCTCTCTGAAACGTCTACTTTGATATCCTGCCTCTCTTTCATTTGTTTTCTTCTCGTTCTTCACGTCCATCCTTGCCTGATTCCTAAAGTCCCTTAACTCCTCCATCTGCATGAACTTTGCTGCGCGCCGTCTTAATTCATCAAGGCTTACGGCTGGTTTTTTGCATAAGCTATCGGCAAATGGTCCCGGTCTCAAGGCAGTTATCATATGATGCATAGAAACTTCCGGACTGAGGTTTCTAATACTTAAAGCCATCCTTCCAAAGCGTTCCATAAAAGCTCGCAGTGACTCATTCTGTTCTTGTCTTATGTTTACGAGAGCTATGGATGTTAAGTGATGTGGTCTACTTGTAGCGAATTGAGCTCCAAACTTTTCTATCAAAGTGTCAAAACAATCAACAGATAAGGGTGGTAGCCGGGTAAACCAGCTTAGAGCCGCTCCTTTCAAGGTAGTTGGGAAAACCCTACATAGAATGGCGTCGTTCCACGTGTACAGACTTATTTGAGTTGTGTATATTGCAACATGTTCATCTGGATCTGTGCTCCCATCATACTTCTCTATTGTTAAACTCTTCCAATTGTCAGGTAATGGGGTCTCTATTATAGTCTCAGAAAACGGGTGTCTTCTGACTGGCGTTTCCACAGCGACACCGGAAAGTCTCAGGTATCTTCCTTTGTGTAACCCCGAAACTCTCTTCCATTAACA
Source organism: Phaseolus vulgaris (assembly GCF_000499845.2). NCBI lineage: Eukaryota > Viridiplantae > Streptophyta > Magnoliopsida > Fabales > Fabaceae > Phaseolus > Phaseolus vulgaris. The sequence continues at coordinate 44,201,551 of NC_023752.2, forward strand.
AAGTTTCATTAACAAAGTTTCTCCATTCAATCTTTGTCTCAGGTAAGCATTCTCAGCTCTCAACATGCTCAACTCCTCTTCATTACTCTTCTTCAGTGTCTCAAATTCCTCTTGCAATTGCATTAACATGGCCATAGTCATGGCGTTCTGACAATCTTCTTGTTCTCTAGAATGTTCTCCTCTTTCGCTCATTTTGTTTCTCGGCCCCACGGTGGGCGCCAAAATGTTCTTACAAGGACCTAGAAACAAACTGTCTTCGTCTTCCACCTGTTGACCTCTCGGCCTTCGCTTCCGGACTCCCTTCTCGGTGTGATCTTTCGGCTTACTCGTTCTTGGTTTGTATTTGGTTTGAAAACCTTTCACGTTTTATTGAATTGCTTGACTGACACTTCCCGGTCAACTTTAATTTACTCCATTCGATCTTTCGGTTTTTGGTCTCGGCATCCTCTCACATATGGGTGTGCGTACCTGAAAGGTGCTCCGATGCCAAAGTTAGATTCAGTTTTACAGGATATTAAAATGATTTCAATAACCCTTACCTCTCAGGATGACCCTCTATTTATACTACTCTTTTATTGGGCCCAGAAGTTATTTGGGCCTTTTCTTTTTGTATTAAACATTTACTATACATACCTACATATTTGGGCCCCGTTTCATGGGCTTTTGCTTAATAATAATTTCCATTCTATTTTATTTCTTTCGTTATTTAGTTTACTTTCGGTCGGCTTAGTACACCTTGCTTTCGGTCGGCTTAGTACACCTTGCTTTCGGTCGGCTTAATACACCTTGCTTTCGGTCCAATCTCTTGGCCCAGTACACTTTCGGTATTGGATGCTTTCAATCAAAATGAAATCCCTCGAGAATATTTTCCCCATAAAAATCGAAAGGTACAAGTCAACAAATGCTTAATAATTTTATGCCTTCAAAACCGCAAGGTCCAAAGCAATAATTTCATAATTCAAAAACAGAAAGGTAGTTAATAAGTATTTAAAAAAAAATATATTCTATAGTTCTCATGTTTGTCATATTCCAAACATACTAAACCGAAAGGTCTTGCTACAAAACCGAAAGGTTTTGCTACAAAACCGAGAGCTCCAACACATTCGCGTATCAATATCTCCAAACTATTCAACCTTAACAATTGAAGGGCTGGCTTAATAATTTGATACCTTAAACAATTCAAAGTGCTACTTCAGGATATATACTAAATCAATTTTTCGTTTTCCAATAATAATATCAATCTCATCATCATTAAAGGTGAAAACGTAACCTGAATTTATACTAAATGGCAAAAATAAAATCAAAGATAAAAACTGCAAATATTATTTTATTAGCTAAAACCGAAAACAAAGAACTAAAAGCGTTAGTTACGTATACATCGACGTTATGCTTTCAAAACCCAACCGAAAGATCCCTGTACCGAGATCATTAATAATTTTATGCCTTTAGGTTTAACCGAAAGATCCAATTAAGATTTATACCCAAACGACGTTTCAAGCATTCAAATAAAATTCAGTTAAACTATGAATGCATGATATCAAGATATATAAAATGTTTTAATAAAACCGAATGGATTACTAATTGATAATTTTAATAGCAGCAAATATGAATGGAGGATGCAGTTTTAGACAACCTAATATAGTTAATGGGTCCAATTTCAATTTTCGGTTTTAGTATTGATTTTTAGTTAACCGAAGTAAAACAACTTCCTTGGGATTTAAATTTTGATTTGTTTTTGCAATCAAAGATATTCTAATCCCCTGTTTTCGGCTTCAATATTCGGCCTATTACGTTGTTAGGTAAATCTTAAGTCTAATTTATTTTAATGTAGCAAACATTCATGACTTGCTTTTTCGGCATTAATATTCGACAATTATTTTACTTGAAGTAAAAGCATTTGAAACCGAAAGAATTCTTTGCACTTCGAACGAAAAATCCTCCATTTAGAACACTATAAGATAGAAACCGAAAGGTAGTCATTGTTTTGAGATGACAAAAACCGAAAGGTAGTCTTGTAGTTTTCAGGTGATAAAAACCGAAAGGTAATCCTCTTGCTTTCAGGTGATAAAAACCGAAAGGAAATCTTATTGCTTTGAGGTCACAAAAATCGAAAGATAATCTTATTTACTTTGAGATGACAAAAACTAAAAAGTAATCTTATTGCTTTAAGGTTATAGACACTAAGAACAACACTTAAAAAATTCTTAACCAAAATGTGGCATTTAAAGCATTTAAATTAAATAACTGAAAGGATAACATTGGCAGAGCAAGACCGAAAGGTTTATGATAATATATAATTATAATAATAAATAAATAAATAAATAAAAAACAAAGTTAATCATGCAACCGAGAAGTCAAAACCGAGAGGTTTTGTGATAACATTCAATGTTAAACCGAAAATAACAATGAACTTTATACATGCTAAAGTTCCAAAAAGGAATTACATTAAGGATGCAAATATCCATACATGGATCAAACGTCATAACATTTCAAAACAAATTCGCTTCTCGTTAACAAAAAACCAAAAGCTACAAACAAAAAATGAGAGCGCATATCCATCTAGCTCTCGGCATCAACACCATCGGTATCATCTTCAGGAATTTCGTTAACAGGCATTAACTCACCATTATAAAAATCTTTCTCAACATCAAAATTGCCTTCATCAATAGGAATCTTATAGAAATACTTCGCTTGTTCCAAAATGAAGCTTTCGCAAAACCTAACTTATGTTGTTCCAAAATGAAGTTTTGGGCTTCAAAAACATCCACCTTCAATTGCTCAATCTTCTCCTCCATAGCCTTGATAGCATTGATATTAGACTCCTTCACGGAAGATAATTCCGAAACTCTTCCATCAAGCAATTGATTCTCATTACGAAGTTGAGTGATCTCCTCACCAGCCTTCAAATTCGCGACTCTTAAATCAGAAATTTGCTTTTCAAGACTTTCTGTTTCTACCTCTTGTTCCTTCTTCTGCAAACTCAACTCTTGTAATTGCGAAGACAAAGCGGCATTTTTATCCTTACTCTCGGCAAGTTCACTCTTTAACTTTTCAAACTCGGCAAGTGACACGCAGCTACCATTCTTTGCTTTCACCATCTTTCCAATCAAAAGAGTTCTACTCGAAAGTTCGATGATAGAATCAGCCAAAGAAGCAGCACTCTCAGCTTTCAGCATATCATAAGATGACTCAGTAAAAGAAGTTTGGACAAACTTAGCATATTTGGTAGCAGCACCAAAAATAGATTCAGGAAGAGATTCCGTTGAGCCACCTTCACAATGACGATGGCGCCGAGAAGAGGAATGTGATTTTTTGCTACTTCTAGCACGTTTCTTGGACTTTCTTGAAGGTCCAACATCATGATCATCCTTCGCAGGTTCAGCAACTTCAATACGAGAAAGAGGTTCCACAGTTCCTACCTCCACTACCGGGTTGACCACATTTTTTCGCCGAGGAGTAACATCACCAGCTCTGTTAAGAAGTTTTGTAAAGTATGAACGACCTTTCGGATTTGTGGCCGCCATTAATGCTGAAAATCAATAAAAAATTTAGCAAAGTTAAAAATCTCATGCTATAAAACAAGAAAAAGCCGAAACAATTAAATACCAATGAGATCTTCTTGTGGACTTTTTGAAGTATACAATTGTAGTAAAGCGCGAGTGGGAATTCGATACGAGATGTGACCAAAAACTTCAATAACACGACGATCAGCAGCATTCATTGAGTGGCAAGACCACGAATTGAACTTTAATGGATCTTGCGTCCAATACAAAGGAAATTTCGGAATGTCTCCATCAAAAAAATATTCTCTTCCTTCAGGCTCTATTAAGATCTTGAAAAAACTCCCCTTAAAATCCTTATACGACGACGTAAAGGGCTTAAGAAAACAAATATCCGGCTTACTAATCAGAGACAACCAACTTGGTCGTTTACCTGGCCGAGAACTATAATAATACAAAAAAGATTTGGGGCTGGGAGAAAGTGACAATAATTTACACAAAATGCTAAAAGCTTGCATTGCCGCCCAACCATTAGGATGAAGCTGGGTAAGAGCAATATTAAGAATATTAAGAATACCCATTTGAAAATCATTCAAGGGCAACTGAATATGAAGGTCCCTAAAGAAACAAATAAAAAATTCATTACTATCACCCTCTCGGCCATGACAGACATTATCAACATCACCCACACGCCGAAAAGAAATTATATCATTCTCAACATCAGAATAATAAATCTGCGAATTAGAAACAAAATCACGAAGCTCATTAGCAGAGCGATACCGAGAAAAGAAGTCTCGGACCTTAGAATTAACCCAGTTGTAACCTGGACGATGTTTCTTCTTTGGAGAAATCACTTTGACTCTTTCGGCAACAGCCACAATAGCAGCTTCATTTGAATCTTTCATACAAGAAAGAGTAGCAGAAGAAGACTTTGATTCAAGATCTTCTTCTTCTCGTACCACTCGACCGGTGGATTCACCACCCGCGCTTGAAAAACTACTCAGACCATCGGAACTAGAAGAAGATTTCGAGATAGACATTGTTACCTTTAGAGGAAGAAGAAAGCTTCAAACGTCGTAGCTCTCCACAAGCAATAAAACTCGTATGAAAAGATAAACAATTTGAATGGGGTACCTATTTATAAACAAAACAAACCCTAGATACTGAAAAGTCACAAGCCCTTCCAAACCGTTCAAAAAATTATTCATCTAAGGGTTCAAATAATACCTCTGTCAAATCATTCAGTAAACACGGTAAACGAGGCATTTAAAACACATCAAATCATATCTTGAAATTCTCACACCATATCAGACATAAACACTTTTTTATTATTTTTAAACAAAAAACTTTATTCCAAATTCTTTATGCCTAGGGGGCCAGTGTACTGATAGGTCAAAACCGAGAGGTTAAGCCGAAAGCTAATACCGAAATAACCTCTCGGTTATAACAATAAATATATTGTGCTGATAGGCAAAAACCGAGAGGTTAGGCCGAAAGCTAATATCAAAATAACCTCTCGATTATAACAATAAAGATATAAAATAAAATTAAAACATATATATATATAGCAAGGCCCAAATTACATAAGAAACCTATGTTAGGGGGTGCGTAAATAATAAAATGGTGTAGAAAGAAAGTCCAAAGGTAAAGTGAAAAGCCCATTAAGGAAAATCTATAAATAGGAGATCAACATGAGAGGTAAGTAAGAGTGAATTTTATCTGATGAACATTACATCATTTCTGAGTTTGGCATCGGAGCGACTTGTAGGTACACCCCCCATCTGTGGGAAGGAGAAGCCGAGAGCACCTAGCTGAGCGAGAAGCCGAGAGCACCTAGCTGAGGAGAAGCCGAGAGCACATAGCTGAGCGAGAAGCCAAGAGCACCCAACGTGAGGAGAAGTCCAGAGTATCCAGCCCACGAAGAAACCGAGAGAGTCCAGCCCAAGATTAGAAGATTTGTATAAGAGTTAAATCTTGTCAACCTGATTCTAGTGTTCTTGGTCCTTGTTGTAAGAACAAAAACAAATCTGAAAATGAAATAAAATAAAACAAAAAATAAAAACAAGAAACAATAAAAAAATTAAAATATTCACAATATTTAGGAATTTATGCTTAAAAATAAAAAAAATTCCTCGACAACAACGTAGAAAACTTGATGACTATTTTACAATAAATGTATCGTGTTAGAAGTAATAAATTTGTCCCTAAGGACAAATATCAAAACGATAAGGACCAGTTGAATTTTCAATTATACCATTCAGTAAATAGAAAAAAAAATATATAAAAGTTTGTTAGAAAGTTTGTTGATTGATATTGATATGATTCCAATAGCACAATATGAATGATTCTTGACATTCTTAGGAATCATCTTGAGTTGGATATGAGATAGGCACTTTAAGATAGAATTGGATCAAGGTTCTATGTTCAAGAACTCACCAAGACTAGTACCAAAACCCAAACTCATATGGAAGTTCCATGTATAGTCAAATTGAACCGAACAAATTGATTGAAAAGGCAAAGGTACCGAACCAAAAGTGTAAGAACAGAAATGCACCGAACAATTAAGCAAGAAAATGAAGAAGAAGCAAAGATGAACGGTAGAAATTGAAATGAACCGAAGCAAAACACAATTGACTGAAAATGCCGAACTGAAAAATGCAAAGAAGCAAGCTAAGACATGAACATAACAAGAGAAGGAAGGAAGGAGAAGAGAAAGCTTATGAAGATGGAGGAATGGTTGGATGATCACGCCACTTAGAGGATGGTGACTCCAAGATGAGTGTGCAAGCCGCCACTTGAGGTAACCATAGAACTCTCAAGATAAGACTAAGTGAGGAAGGCATAAAGCTCTCCAATGCTCTCTCAAAAATTGAGTATAGTTTCTCTAATCAAAATTCAAATCTGAAAAATACAAAGGCAGCACCTTAATTTATAGCCTAGAGGTGCTGAAAAATAGGTGGGAAAATTCAAATAAACTCATTTGAAATTCCCGCCAAAAACAAGTCACATGGGAGGTGTGACCTTTTTCTACTATGACACCTCCTAAAAACTACACCTACACCTACTCTCCTAAGTCACATGGATAATGTGACTTTACTTTACATTTTCACACTTCCTTATTTAATATCCACACCTCCTACAAGAGTAAATCAAATGATGCTCTTTTATTTAATGTTTGGCCTTGCCCCTCATGGGATGGACTTGGGCTTTTTGGGCTTTGGCCTTCTTAGGCTTGGGCTTGGGCTTGGGCTTGGGCTTTGGGCTTGAGCCTCATCTTTATTTTATGTCTTCTTTTAATTTTGAGAAGACTAGAAGGAAGAACTTCAAATGTGAAGGCGAATGTCCTCTTCCTTCATTAATAAAAGCCTCCTTTATTTGATTCTCATCAGATATTGATGCACATATAAAAATCATTCATATTGATTCCTCGCATACAAAATTATTAAGAGAGTCTCTTAAATATTGATTTCTCGCATATTTATAAAAACTCCTTATCATTACGAACGAATGTTATAAAGCAATTAACATTTAAAATCTATTCCTAGCATTCAAATATGTTAAGCATTATCATTTAGGTCAAATTCTAGAACTACTTTTGAGTCAAATCTAAGGATCAAAATCATGAATAATTCAAGCTTTGAGAATAAAATGATAATATCAATCATCAATCAGGAAATAAAATATTATATATAAATATCACCTCAATACATAAGAGTTTAAACATGTTAATCTCAAACCCAAAAGGAAGAATTAGCCACTCACGTTGGTCATTACAAGAATGGAAAGCAAGAAAAGAAGATCTAGGGTTTTTCTCCTTGACAGCTGCCTCCTCTAGGGTTTTCTATCTCTCTCTATTCTCCCAATGATGTCTAAGGTTATTCCTCACGCCTTTTATTTAACCTAGTTGGGCTTGGGCTAAGTGACTTCTCACCTAGGCGAGTTATTACTTGCTTGGGTGAGTTTGACTAGAAATAACCCAACTTCACTTGAGTGAACTCGCCTGGGCGAGTTCTTCTAGACTGAGCTTTCTTGGGTGATTTTGGGCGAGTTTCCAAAGTTTCAACTTTCCCTTTGCATCTTGTTTATTCTCTTTTAGCCCTTTCATCTCCATTTTCCCTTATCATCATGAAATTAACACAAAAAATGTGAAAGTATTTAAATTCCTAAATTAGGGGATTATAGCTATTTTATCAATAAGCAACCATAAGTGTTTGGTTTGTAATATGAAATATTACCAAAATATGACACTTATCAGCTTAGAAATAAGACACTTCCCTTTTGTAATTTGTAGACTTGATTGATATATAAAATTGTGTTTCCAAAATTCTCAACACACTTTTATCCAAGTCTATCTTCTATGATGCTCATTTGCATTCTAGAAATTCAAGGAAGTTGACATAACCTCTTCCTTAGCCTTTGCAACTTATAAACTCATGCCCAAACCCATAAACATTCATTGCCATTCGGTGCTTCCTTCATAAATCTACAAGTCTTCCACTGCCTTCCATCAATTCCATCCAACACTCAAGAAGAATTGCATCACAATATGTGTATTTATATGATATAATAAAATAGATCATTTCACAAGCATAGTTTTAACTTTTCCTCCTTATTTAGTTAGATTAATAATTGAAACATGCAATATAAAAGATCAAGCAAAGAAAAGATAATCAATATTTTTGTAGTGGTGCATCTGATCACACAAACTACGTCTAGTTCTATCTTTCGACATATATAATGGTTAGGCTTACTCAACTAGTTTGTTAGGTTGAAAACAAACAATGTTCTTACAAATCTTTTAGGGGGAAGTGAGAAAATAGCAGAGTTTTGGCACTTTCAAAAACAGATAGTTCTTATTCTTTCTTCTTAAAAAATATATTTATAGAAACTCAAGAAGAAGTGATCGTTGCAAACCCTTTTCTGCCTGTTGAGTAGCTTTGAGCTCACTTGAATATCTTCTTCTTTCTACGATCGTCTGTCAAACTTTTATGTTCAAAAAAATTTAATTTGTTTCATGCAAAATTAATTTATCTTCTCTTCTTTGCGCAACTTTTCTGATAGTGGGCAGTACTTATCTTTCTAGATTGCATAATTTTTAACTTCTAATATCGATAAAAGCCCACGCCGTACTAGACAAATAGCAAGGGCAGGGTTGACATATGCTTGTGTCAGGTAAATTTGGTAGATATTTAATATTTAACTCAAATTCCCATAGATATTTGAATGAGGCTTGAACTTGGGGCAAATCTCTTGATAACTAATGGTGAAAACATTTTCTACATTACACTTAAGCTTTAGAATATTCTCTAAGTTCATGTTTTTATTAGACAAGATGCTCTATCGTCTGTCAAACAAAACACACTCATGATCTTATCAACGTCCATCTGACGCAATTCCTTCGTGCCTAGAGCTTTAACCTTTCTTTTATTTAAGCGCTCAATTAAAATAACAGGTTGTTGGACTTTCGCTCTACGGCTTGACGTTAAGATTATGACTCGCTTCTTATTATAAAAACACATTTACGTCTTAACAGTATCTTTTTTTTTTATTATGATAAATAGATATGAGTTTTATGAGAATAGATAAAACTAACTAAATGTTCATCTAACTAGTCATTTTCATTACTTTGATTTTGTGAAAGGTATAAAAGATATTTGAGTAAAGACACATTTTTCCAGAGCTTTAGATTAAATATGTAATCAAATAAACTTTTAATAAGACTTTATGATGAAGTAGGATTGCAAACATGTTAGATCAAGGAAAAAAACGAGATTATTTCTAAGTCTAGTGAAAATATTATTTTCTTCTTTAGTTTCATTTGACTATGCTAGTCTATTTATTAGAACAAAAGATAGGTTCAAAAAAATTATAAGAATATAATGATAAATATATAAGTATTAAATTGTCAGAGAAATAAATATGTAAATATTAGACCAAAGAAAATATCATAGCAATAGAGTAATTATATAAGCAATCATCATAGCAAAACTTCATACTTAGAGATAGAAAGAGACATATGTATATGAATAAGATGCTCATATTATTATGATCAGATTCTTTAAGAGTATGTATATGTATGAGAACATAAACTATTGGTATCAAATTAAGAAATTCACACACAGAAATTCGTAGAAACATTAGACAATCTAGAGTAACAAGAAAAATATCGCGTAAAGGAAAGACTAAAGCAGAAAATTTTATATATCTACTAATCAATATTTGATGAAAACATACAAGAACTGAATACAAATATTCTTAAAGTATTACAATAGATTACACCGTTCAACTTGCTTAAACCTCTAGAACGTTAGAAAATACCATATTATATATAGGCTAGTAGAAACATAAATAACACTATAATAAGATGATTCGTGGTGGGCTAATTTAAATCATTTCCAAATCAGTTAAGACCCTAATACTTTTACTCGACAAGCGGATCGAGACGGTTGTAGTACAACTGAGGGTTGTGTATCCACGGGGAATTAATGATATCAAAGTATAATTATTTTTTAAAATGAAGTGATACATGATTTGAAGATGATTTTCATGTAATATCTATAAATAACAATTATAAATAATAATAATAATATTGCTAGATATTTAGATCGAGAGGTGAAGTGTTAGACAAATTACTAAAGCAAGGAAGTAACAATATAACACATTTGTTGGAATTGGAACAACTTTATGTTTCCTTTGTTATTTTTATTTATAAATTCAATGTTCTATTCAAAATCCATGTTCCTATTTTGGCCAAACCAAAAAAATTCCTCATGCAAGGTTATCTAGACCAATAAGCCACCGTTATCACTTACCTCTGCATTAAGATGGAATAGTTCAACATAGTCTTAGCTTCGCGCTCTACAACCATTGAGTTCTATAGTTGGTTGAATAGGATTCAGAAACATGAAATCATCTTCCGGTAACATTCATTCCCTATGGAAAATCAATGGTTGTTCCTCACCATTAAGCATTAAGCACACTATTGTTAGAATTATAGGGCTAAAACAAGAGGGGGGTGAATTGTTTTTGAAAGATTTTCACAAGTATTGAAGGTAGAGTGTAAAGCTATGAAGAATTAATCAACAGAAAATTTGTTCAGCAAAATACAAAACTGTTTTTAAGCTTGATGCAGAAAATCAACCTATTATTTTTACGAAACAACCGGTTGTTTTTATCAGCAGTTTATAAAAACAAAGTTAAAGCAGTTTAAAGAGTGTAAGGATAGAGAGATTCACACAAAATGTTTATACTGGTTCACTCAACACCTGAGCTACATCCAGTCCTCAGAAACCACTGAGAATACACTATGTAATCAACCCTAGATTACAAGCTACACACACTAACAATGATGATCTTGAACCCCTCAAGAACACACACCACTCATTGGCAAAAACTACACCAAGAATGTTGATCTTGAACCCCTTAAGAACACACAACACTTCTTGGAAACACCAATACTGACATACAATTTTCAAGAAGGAAGGGAATAGAATACACCTGGGTAAATCACAAGATCAAAGATCATAATATGTTCTTGCCGATTGACTTGGTCGCCGGTTGACTTTAAAGGCAAGCAGTGGCTCCTCCTATTTCTGGTGGATTCAATGCTTACTCTTGGATGTTGGAAAGCGACTCCACTGAAACAGAGGGGGCCCTACCTGTTGATTTCACTCCGACAATCAAGTCAATACTGGGGTAAGAAACAACGAGTAAATAAGATAGTAGTTTCAGTCTTAGAAATGGTGTACCTTTGCCAGGGATCTCAACTCCCTTTTATAGACTGCTTTTAGGTCACCTCATTGTAACGACCCCTCTCTCACCAGAGCCTTATCACTAGTGAAATTAGGTTTACTAGGAGGACATTTTGTTACGTTATTACACAATCTTAGCACAACAACCGCACAGAATCTTCCTCTTTGGAGTGCACAATCTTAACAGCATGGCCGCCAGGGTACCAACTCATGTACCAGAGTTGCGGGGCCCATCTGTTTTGTAGGTGCCCTAGTCGCTTACGTATCATGCATGCAACTTTTCCCCAAAAAACCCTAATGCTCTTAGGGGTGTCTTCAAGGGATATTTACTTGTGCTAGACCCGAATGTACTATACACACCACCTGCATGCACTTTCTCGCTGACTAGGCCTTTCATATATACGGGTTTCAACACACGTATCTTTGGGGGCCCACTAACACCGAGTCGATCTGCTCCATAGGTGCCGATGTCTGATGCCGACGCTGATGTCCAAGGTCTGGTCCAGTACAGAATACAAGACCCAATCTTATTCCACACTTGAGATGATCCAAAAAGCTCTTTGAAAACTTGAAAACTATTTTTTATTGATCTCTCTCACTTAGTTCATGAATAGGAGCGTAAAACCACCTTTTTATCTTTCAATCAAATGGTTAAAACACTTACAACAAAAGCCCAAAAGGAGTTGGAATCATTTAAAACAGAAAAACCACTTAATAGAATTATGTTAAGGTTTTCAGCAAAACAATCGGTTGATTTTTCAAAATAACCGATTGATTTTTATTTGACAGCATTAAAATCCACTAAGTGTCAAATAACCTGTTGTTTCGAAATTTCAACCTGTTGAAATTTCACTTCCTTTTAGAAAACCCATCTTTTCAAAATGTTAAAGATTCAATTAAGTTTGGATCATCTTAAGGAGTAAATTAACAAGTTTCAAACAACTAGACACACACACACAACAGCAGCAAGGTCTTCAAGCTTTCCACTTGGATTTGGAGACATCAAAGCATCTTATTCAACAATAGAGTCAAGTCACTAGAAGAAGAGTTGGAAAAATCAAAAGATGATTTTGAAAACCTTGATTTGATTTACAAGAACTCTACTTGCAGTTGTGACTCAAAGTTTTGTGAAAATCTTTAAAGGAAGATTCATTATCTTTTGAAAACTATGGATAAACTTAAAACTGGAAAATCCAACTTTGAAGATGTTCTTGCATCTCAAAATTGTGTTTTCGGAAAAGTTGGTTTAGATTTTTATCCACAAAACAAACGAAATGGAATTTCAAAACTTTTTTCATCAGTGCTAGAAAAACAACCGATTAAAAGAACGATTCAACCAATTGTTACATGTTTTTACTGTATGAAGAGAGGTCATTCAGTTAGATTCTGCAAGTTTCGCAAATCTCTTGTTCCTAAAGGAATCTTTAAGTGGATTCCAAGATGTTTTGATGGTTCCAAGGATAAGTCTAACACAAAAGGTCCCAAGTTCTTTAAGGGATCAAATCTTGTGATTTAACAAGTTTTGTTTTGCAGATTTTTTACTCCACTTGAAGGGTCAATAAGATCAAGATCTCAAGAAGACTTATTTGCAAGACAATGCCTTGTCCAAATACTATGTACTGCTTACATATGTGTACCTTAAATCTGAAAGATAACTCTTTGTTCTTCTCATTGTTGAACATTTGATTCAAAACCCAATTATGAATTTTTCATTATGTTTGTACTTGGATTATATCTAGCTTGTATTCCTTCTATTTTCATACAAATCCATGTGCCTTTTAGACCTGAATGTTTGTATATAGCATGGCTGTTAAAAGAATTTAATTTTCTCAAATTTTTCATTAATGCAGAAATTCAACTAATTGTTTCTTCTAAACAACCGATTGTTTTCACTATGTTAGCACTGGTCAAATCTGTTTTTTATTCAAAGTGCTTCAATCCGATTTTTTGTTTAAACCCAGTGATGTTTGTGGTCAACAATGTCCTAATTACATCTTTGAATACAAAATATCTCTGTAATAACTGCTCTTTATGAATCAGATTCCTCTTAATCTTGGAAATAAAAACTACTTTTAAAGTTTGGTCAAATCAACATGTGATTTTTTGTACTTTCTTTTATGATTGACAAATGGTTCAGATTTGATTCTCTTTTTTGTTTTGAAAACAACCCACTTAATGTCATCTTTGACCAAAGGTTGTGGCTATATATGTGAAGTTATTAGTTGTTGTTTTCACATAAGAACAATATGTTTTCTTCATTTTTCTTTTAGCTCTAAGTCTTTTTCTGCAGTGTGTTTGCTCTTCTCTTATTTGAGTAATGGCTACAATTCTTCCATCTGCTAAGAGGATGAAAACAAGAGCTGTAAGGAGTGGTGGGAAACTGGATGGTTGGTTCTCAAGAGAATCAGAACTAACTAACAAGTACCTACATGAAACAAGTAGGAAGATTGTCAACACACCCAAGCTTGTCTCTTTTACATGAATGAAGCAACAAAACTTGATTGTTGTGAGAAGCCTTTTCAAGGAGCAAAGGCTGAAAAGATTTCTTGACCTCTTTGGAAACATCTATCCAGACTTGGTAAATGTATTTTATACTAACCTTCAATTCAATGGAGACACGTTGATCTTTCATGTGAAGGAAGTAGACATGGTTATCACCAATGATGTGTGGGCTACCATAACTGGGCTGAAGTTCTCTGAAGTAAGGATTAACAAGGGAAACCTAGGGGTGATAGAAGAGTTCAACAAGCTGCAATTCTACAAGAATTGTCTTAAGAACCCACTCTCAAAAGTAAGAAACTTTTCTGTTGGAGGGCTAAAACTTGATGAAAGGCTCATAGCCTTCATTGTGTCATGGATCATCACACCAAGGGGCAGCAATCACTCCACTCTCTTCGAGGAAGACCTGTTATTGATCTTGTTCCGGCCGGTTGACCTGGGTCGTCTTTATGCGTGGCTTGTCCTAACGAGCTAGGGCACCTTCGTTCTGCCTTGTCTGTGAGTACCTGAAAAAGAAGAACAAAGGGGCGCCCTCGCGGCCGTTTGCACTCCGACGATCAAGTCAGCTAGCGAAAAACATCGAAGTGACTAGAAACTGTATAATAGTCTCAATGACCGAAACTGTGTGGCTAAAACTGTGTTGCCCTAATTGCCTTGTGCTCACTGCGGGGTGCTGCGAAGACAACTAGGGTTTGTGCTCTGTGTAACTACGAGAATTAGGTTAAAGCTTGTAAAAACTGTGAAAGCGTCCCTTACTAGGGTTCTTCGTGCCCTTTATATAGGTGAAAACTAGGGTTTACCTTTGCGCTGCTGCTATTACCTAGGGTTCCTTGGAGAAGGTCCTTGCGCCGCTATCCCTTGGATCTTAACGTATCTGACCCATGGACTTTCCTTATCTGGAGTGCAATGAATAACCTTGTGGCCGCTTGGGTTCTAACTTGAGCGCTGTCTCTCTGTTATTCTTCAAAAAAACCTGGGAACTTTGATAAATTTCGAAACCTTCTTTATTAGGTGGCCTCATTAAAAAACCCTCTTCGGGGAAAAAGAGTGCCCCCTTGAAAATTTTTTAACTGTAATAAAACTTGAGATGGGTGGCGTTCCAAGTGCGGGGAATCGCCCCTCCTTCCAGTGTCTCTAGGCGGTAAGCGCCGTTTCCGAGCGCTTCGGTTATTCTGAATGGTCCCGTCCACTTGGGCGACAGCTTATTCTGCATCTCGTACTGGTGGGCCTTCCTCATCACCAGGTCGCCATCTCTGAATCGCCTCGATTTCATCCTGGAGTTGTACTTGCGTTCAACTCTTCTTTTTACTGCTTCGGCCTTTACCCTTGCCTCCTCCCTGACCTCGTCCAGCAAATCCAAATTCATTCTCCTTTCGGCGTTTGAATCTTCTGTCACGAAGTTCTGGAATCTTGGCGAGTTTTCCTGGATTTCGACTGGGATCATCGCATCGCACCCATACACCAAGCTGAATGGGGTTTCGTGAGTTCCCGATTGTTCGGTGGTATGATATGCCCATATTATGCGGGGGACTTCCTCAGCCCAAGACCCCTTGGCTTTCTCCAACCTCCTCTTCAGTCCTCTCTGCAAAACCCGATTGGCCGACTCTACTTACCCATTCGTTTGTGGGTGCTCTACAGAAGCAAACACCTGTTGCGTCCCAATATCCTCGCACAGCTTCTTCAGTAGGTGACTTGCAAACTGGGTCCCATTATCTGATACCAAACACTTGAGCACACCAAAACGATACACAATGTTCTTCCATACGAAACTCTGAATCTTGTGTGCGGTGATCTGGGCTACTGGTTCCGCTTCAATCCATTTTGTGAAGTACTCGATCGCTACAACCAAGTACTTCATTTGCCTGATCGCCAATGGAAAATGTCCCAGAATATCGATTCCCCACGTATGAAACGGCCAGGGGCTGTAGATTGACTTTAGTTCTTCTGGGGGCGCTTTGTGCCAATCGGCGTGTTGCTGGCATTGTTTGCAACGCTGTGCGTATTCCTTGCAATCTTCCCTTATGGTTGGCCAATAATAGCCCGCGCGGAGGGTTCTCGTTGCCAGGGCTCGACCTCCGATGTGGCTCTCGCAAATCCCCTCGTGGAGTTCAGTCATAATTCTTATGCACTTCTCTCCATGCACACATACTAACAGGGGGTGTGTAAATCCGAACCTATACAGCTCTCCATCGATTAAGGTGAACTTGCTGGAGTTTTTCTTTACCTTTCTGGCCTCCGTCGGTTCCACTGGGAGGACGTCGTTTGCTATGTACCGCTGGTATGGTGTTATCCATGTATCTGGTTGGTAGACAGCGCAAACCCACGTTGGCTATCAGTACTCTCGCCCCCATCTCCTTTGCCAATAGAATATCGGCAATCAATGCTTCATATTCCGCCTAATTATTACTAGCTTTGAAGGCAAACCTCAGGGATTGTTCTATTAACACGCCGTTGGGTCCTTCCAGAATGACTCCAACCCCACTACCTAGCTGGTTGGACGATCCATCAACCGAGAGCACCCACCGATCATTACTTCCGGCACTATGCGTCGTTTCAGCAGATAGCTCGACCACAAAGTCGGCGAAAATTTGTCCCTTGATCGGTCCTCGGGGTTCATAACTGACGTCGAACTCTGACAACTCCACCGCCCATTTTACCATTCTCCCAGCTACATCCGGTTTCTTAAAAACCTTCTGGATGGGCAAGTCAGTCATCACCCATATCGCGAAGCTCTGGAAGTAATGGCGCAGCCTTCTTGCCGAAAACACGACCGCCAGTGCTGCTTTCTCTAAGGCTTGGTATCTCACTTCAGGTCCTTGCAACACCTTGCTGACAAAATAGATAGGTCTCTGAATTCGATCTTGTTCTTGGACGAGCACCGCACTCAGAGCCCTCTGGGTAACGGCGAAGTATAACCTGAGGGGCGTTCCCACTTGAGGTTTGCACAGCACCGGCGGGCTCGCCAAGTAGTCCTTGAGTTTCACGAAAGCATCTTCACATTCTTTCGTCCAGACGAACTTGTTGTTCCTTTTTAGACACTGGAAATACGGGTGGCCCCTTTCCCCACTGGCGGATACAAATCGCAACAACGCGGCCATCCGACCTGTAAGCTGTTGCACCTCCTTGACAGAAGCGGGGCTTCTCATTGCCAGGATGGCAGGACACTTATCAGGATTCGCTTCGATTCCTCTTTCAGTTAAGAGGAAACCCAAAAACTTTCCCGCTTCTACACTGAAGATGCACTTCTCGAGGTGTAGCTTCAGCTTGTATTTGGCTATCGTAACGAATAGTTCTTCTAGGTCAGCGACGTGCCGATTCCTTTCCGAGGATGTCACGACCATGTCATCGACATAGGCTTGCACGTTCCTCCCTAGCATAGGAGCGAGCACTTTATCCATCAGCCTCTGATACGTGGCTTCCGCATTCTTCAGCCCAAAAGGCATCACCCTGTAGCAATAGCACGACCTTTCCGTCATGAAGGCAGTCTTTTCCTCATCCCTGGGGTGCATCTTGATCTGGTTATACCCCGAGAAGGCATCCAGGAAGCTTAACAACTTGCACCCTGTTGCACTGTCCACCAGGGCATCTATACTGGGCAAAGGGTAGGAATCCTTCGGACACGCCTTGTTCAGATCTGTGAAATCGACGCACATTCGCCATCTCCCGTTGCTCTTCTTCACCAACACAACATTAGTCAACCACTCCGGATACTGTACTTCCTTGATGTGGCCTACAGCGAGGAGTTTCTGTGTTTCCTCTTTGATCGCCTGCCTCCTTTCTTCATTGAACTTCCTTCTTCTTTGACGGACCGGCTTGACTTGGGGGTCTATTGTCAAATGATGGGACAAAAAGTCAGGATCAATTCCCGGCATATCTGATGCGGACCACGCAAACGCATCCAGATGTCCACTTATCACTTTGACGATCTGGTCCCGCGTTTCGTCATCTAAGGTTTTTCCTAGCTTGAATGTCTTCCCGCCGATCTCCTTCTCGAGCCAATCCTTGACCGACTGGGGCCTCCTTTCACTGGCGATGACCGTCTTCGCAATTCCTGACTCCCTGTTGTCTTCTGGGTGATTCTCAACATCTAACATCATCGTATCCCCTTCGGCGACTACTTCAAGCGTTGTGTCCCCAACTCGCTGGTTTTGCTGTCTGGGTTCCGCTCCGGGGGGTGGCGTTGTGCTCACGTGGCACACCGATCGTTTATTCTTAAGGCTGTTTTCATAGCACTTCTTTGCCTCCTTTTGATCAGAATGGATGGTGATAACCACCCCTTCCATCGAAGGTAGCTTGACCTTCATATGCCTAGTGGAGGGCACTGCTCCTACCCTGTTGAGCGTTGGCCTCCCTAACAGGATGTTGTATGATGAGGGGGCATTTACGACCAGGTACCTGACCTTCTCTGTTCGCGAAGCCGCCCCATCGGTGAATGTCGTTCTTAACTCAATGTATCCCTTGACCTCCACTTGGTCGCCAGCAAAGCCGTATAGGCAGCCCCCATACGGTCTCAGATGGTTTGGGGACAACTGTAACTTTTCGAAAGTTGGCCAGAACATCACGTCTGCTGAGCTCCCTTGATCAACCAATGCTCGATGAACCATCCTTCCCGCCGTGACGAGCGAAATCACGATGGGATCGTTGTCATGGGGCACAACGTCCTTGAGATCTTTTTTGGTGAATGTGATGTCCACGTCGGGTGAATGATCCTCAAAAGTCTCTACTGACATTATGGACCTAGCATACTTCTTGCGTTGTGACGCAGTACACCCACCGCCCGAGAACCCACCCGCTATGGTATGGACCTCGCCGTGTGTCCTGTCTGCTTTTCCACCAAGTAGTCCTTCAGGAAGCCATTCTTTACGAGTTCATCCAATTGGTGACCCAGCGCCAAGCAATTGTTAATATGATGCCCAAATGCCTCGTGGAATTCGCACCATGATTCTTTGTGGGGTCCCAGCGCCTTGTCAGACTTCACCGATGGCCTCAACCTGTCGGCTATGTTGGGCACCGCAATCAGATCTTTGAGTTCCATCACAAAGTTGTGCTTCGGTGGCCTGTTTCCTCCTCTCCTTTCCTCAGCTCGACCCCTAGGTTGGGTTCTCCTTGGCTCGTAGGCGCGCTTCCTTTCTGAGTGTTTTCTCTCTGTGGCGGCTTGGTGAACCCGAACAGGTTGCGTACGTATCTGTGCCTTGGGTCGCGCAGGCGCAGCGGTCGTGCACTTCTCGTATGTCTCACCTTCTGAGGCAATATGCTCTACCGCTCGTCGCCTTATTTCGGCGAAAGTTTTGGGGCGACTGCAGTTAAGCATTCTACTGAAAGATCCGGGACGTACCCCCTTCCTGAACGCATACACAATCATGGGCTCCTCCGTGGTGCCTACTTTCACCACTTGCGCCCCAAAACGACTTATGTATTCTTTTAGGGTCTCGCCTTGGAGCTGCTTGACGTCGAAAAGGTCGTACGAGACTGGGGCGGGAGTTCTATTGGCTAGATACTGCTCTCTAAACAGTTGTGAAAGTTGGGCGAAGGACGTGACGTGGCCCTCTGGGAGGCTGATGAACCAATCCATAGCCATCCCCATCTAGGTACTCATGA
This sequence comes from Phaseolus vulgaris, assembly GCF_000499845.2. Classification (NCBI taxonomy): domain Eukaryota; kingdom Viridiplantae; phylum Streptophyta; class Magnoliopsida; order Fabales; family Fabaceae; genus Phaseolus; species Phaseolus vulgaris. The sequence continues at coordinate 44,220,899 of NC_023752.2, forward strand.
AAAGCTTGCACTTCGCAGCGTCTGAATCGCCTAAAAGCAACATCTGTGTGTGGAACGCCGTGAGGTGTGCCTCGGGATCCTCTACCCCTGTGAAGGTCGTTTTGGGTCCCGTGAACGTGTTGGGAATCGCTGTCTCCAGAATTGCCTGTGAAAACGGTGTTGTGAATTCCCTGGGTGGGGATGCAGCCTCAGGCTCGTCTCTGCCACGCCATCCACGGCGTAATTCCTCATTGGCGTGGTGGAGCTCGTCGTTTCTTGCTTGAGAGGCTGCCAGATCCGCCTGCATGCGCTCCTGCTCCACCCTTGAGGCTGCCATTGCGTCCTGCACGCGCTCCTGCTCCACCTTTGAGGCTGCCACTGCGTCCTGCAGCCCTTGCACCATACCCATGAGTGGTTGCAGGGTCATCTCTTCACTCCTGGCGCGTGCTGGTAGGGTGGTCATGGCTCTCTGGAGATCCTCTCGATTTATCTGGGTTTTGAAACCTGGAATTGAAAACTTGTGTGGTGGAACCAATGTTTATTTCGGCTCCACGGTGGGTGCCAAATGTTCCGGTCGGTTGACCTGGGTCGTCTTTATGCGTGGCTTGTCCTAACGAGCTAGGGCACCTTCGTTCTGCCTTGTCTGTGAGTACCTGAAAAAGAAGAACAAAGGGGCGCCCTCGCGGCCGTTTGCACTCCGACGATCAAGTCAGCTAGCGAGAAACACCGAAGTGACTAGAAACTATATAATAGTCTCAATGACCAAAACTGTGTGGCTAAAACTGTGTTGCCCTAATTGCCTTGTGCTCACTGCGGGGTGCTGCGAAGACAACTAGGGTTTGTGCTCTGTGTAACTATGAGAATTAGGTTAAAGCTTGTAAAAACTGTGAAAGCGTCCCTTACTAGGGTTCTTCGTGCCCTTTATATAGGTGAAAACTAGGGTTTACCTTTGCGCTGCTGCTATTACCTAGGGTTCCTTGGAAAAGGTCCTTGCGCCGCTATCCCTAGGATCTTAACGTATCTGGCCCATGGACTTTCTTATCTGGAGTGCAATGAATAACCTTGTGGCCGCTTGGGTTCTAACTTGAGCGTTGTCTCTCTCGCGCCATCATACTCCGTGGGTGCCCTAATTAATCACGTGTCCTGCATGCAGCCTTCCCTGGAGATCTTTAACGAGCACGTGATCATTGCCACGTGCCCCTTTGACTCAATCGTTCGTTATGTGCGGAGGGTCCCACAGGCCGCCACCCAACTCTAGGGCGACGTCTTACTTTGGGCGACGTACCTCTATGTGTTGACTTTGACTTTGACTTTCGGTTGATCACCCCGGGACGGTACAGATCTACTGCATCATGAACAAAGTGAAGCTTAATTGGATTCACATCATCAAGGATCATATGCAAAAATCCATAAGGTTAAGTGACTTCCACTATCCCTATGCTATTTTAATCTCTAAATTTCTACACTATTTTGAAGTGGATATTGAAGAGGAGTTGGCTGAAATTATCAAACCTTCAAGTGAGATTAATAGTGGATCCCTAAGCAAAATGGGATTTACTAAGATTGGTGGGAGATGGGTTAGCAAAGATGGTGACCAAGCTGGCCCTAGTGGAACCAAAGATTGTGATGAACCTGAAGCTGCAGCCACTCAAGAGGAACCTGCTGCTGAGACTCATGAGGTTGGTCCTAGTGATGGTTACATGGGAGAAAGGATGACTTCAATATCTCCTTTTGAAAGGCTGATGATAAACCACATTGCCACATTTGCTGAAAATCAGAGGAATCTCCATGATTTGTGCGAGTCAAGGTTCAACTATACGGATTCAAGGTTTTCAAACCTGGATGAACAGGTAAAAGAGGTTCATAATCAACTTCTGGAACTACAGTTTGAGAGGGATAACATTCCTTCATTCTAAATTGTTGGTTTAAATTTCTGAACAATTTCTCTTTTCATTTTTATGTTGTTTTTTATCCTTCCTTTTGTCTATTTGAGAAGACAAATATGGGGAGAAGTGTTTGGGATATGTAATATTCTAATATCTACACTTATTTATGATTTTAAACATTGCTATAACTGGTTTATGTTTGAAATTTGAAACTTATTTGAAACTCTGATACAAAATTTCAACCGGTTATTTCTGTGAAATAACCGATTATTTATCTGTGTTGCACCTTTGTATGTTTTATTGGTTTCTCACATTGATTTGCTTGATGTTCCTCTTTGGAAATCACCTATTGGGAACTACTTTGTGGTGCCTGTTTGAATGGAATAGATTATCCTGTATGTCTATGTTTGCTTATGAATGCACGTTATACAGATTCTAAACAATAACATTCCAAAAAGCATCCCAAGGATTTGTCTCCATCAAATAGGGGAAGATTGTAGAACATGAGATCTTTGATGTTTTAAATCCATGATGAAGATTGAAGTTGTGTTGCTTTTGGTTTGGGTTTAGTCTAGAGTGTTTAGAATCTTTGTAATATATTTTCTAGTCCCTTGCCCAAGCTTGCTCAATCTGTTTTGAAAGAGAAAACTGTTTTTCTAAGCAAAGAGAAAAACAATCGGTTGAAATCTCAAAATAATCGGTTGTTTGCCACTTGGCTTGTTTGAAGGTTTTAAAACTATTTTTGACTTGGTTAAATAACTGCCTAACCAATTCAACCGGTTAAACTGACTTTTCAACCGGTTGATTGTGACATTTCATAACATCTTTTTGAAAACCTATTAATTTGTTTTGGATGTGAATCAAAACTGTTTTGGCTCATAAATGCTACCTAGAACGACTAGTTTTGAGTGCTATAAATATAGCTTTTCTTTTAAAATAAAATACAGAAGTTTTATATCAAATATAGTGAGATTGGTTTTGAAAGAAGTTTTCAAAAGTTTTGCAAGATTGTTGAATAGTTGTGCACTGGTTCAAGGTAAGATCATAAGAGCTTTATGATTCCTGTAAACTCAGGTGTAATCTGTTGCTTTCATTATTCTTGTAATTGTTCTTTCATAAACTTGTAAGTGTGCGTGAAATCTTGTAAAGTCAGAGGTTGTTCTGGCTAGAGGTGTGTGTTTGCAAAGAGGGTGAGTGGTTCTTGTGGTTTCAAGATCACCTCTTTGTGGTTGTGTAAGTTGTAATTTGTGAGTGATTACTAGGGGAACCCAGTGGTTGTTCTGGGAACTAGATGTAGCTAAAGTTTGAGTGAACCAGTATAAAATTGGCTGAGTAAATTTCTCTCTCTCACACTCCTTATAACTGTTTGTTTTAATTCTGCTTTTGTTGCTGCTATAAACAACCGGTTAAAACGAAGTTTCAACCGATTGAAATTCTGCAAACAGTTTCTTAATCATTGTTTGATTGCTTTTCTTGATTGATTAATCTGTGAATTGTGTTAAAGCTTCATTCTTATTCAATCTTTGCGAAAATATTTGATAAACAATTAACCCCCCTCTTGTTTTAGCCCTATAATTCTAACAACTACCAGACCTAAAGAATTTGAATATAAAAGAAACATGCATCTATAAACAACAATAACTCCAAAAATATCACATTGTCATCCAATCCCAACAAGATAAAAAAATCTTAGAATGATAGTTCAAGTATGAGAGCCTAAAGTACAACAAACATAGATCCCTGAATGTTGTGGTCGGTGTAGGCTTCAAGATTTCCTTCTACAGAGGTTAGCCTTCACTTTTTTTAGGTTTTGGCTTTATAGCCTGATTGATTTTGAGGTTCAAACTCTCTGAGTCTAAACTAATAGAACTTATTTATCTAATCCTCTTTCTAGATCTCACTTGATCCTTTAAACCTCTATGTTTCTCCACTACCTTTATGTTTCATCATCCGCTCAGCGCAGGTCAATTTGCTCAGTGGATTGGCTTTCCTCATCCTTAAACATTCTTCATGGGCTTCTTGAGATTCCAAAGTCAAGGATTTGTTAAAGATTCGCTCCAAATTCATTTTTAATCATGAGTTAAGTTTAGCTTGACTTAGGCTTCAAGCAAAATTTCCTTTTTCCCAAACTTGGTGTACGTGGGCTTGAACCCTTTTTTAGTGAAGTTGGTTTCTTCATGCTTAAGTATTCTAATTTGCACAACCATTTGGTTTTCGCTCTACCTTTTTTTCTCTTTTATTATTTGATCTACTGGCCTTGATTCACTGAGTGTATGTAGATGCGCTCAACATTTTGAGTTTTTTCCATGGAGCTTTCTCTCTGGACTCAATCCGCTGGGCCATTCTACATGTTCTGGGCGGATTGGCTCTATTTCTCCATCCTTGTTTGTTTATTTTTATGAACTTTTCTACAATAATCTCTGCATTTTTCTTTTTTTCCTTTCTATCTTCATGTGCAACTATGGTTGGAGATTTTTGGCATGATTCTTACTAACATTTATACATATTTTACCTAAGCTACATGTCTTTTTGTCTATCAAAATAACTACAATTGAGGACTTATAAACTCCCCCCAACTTACTCTTTGCTTACCCTCAAACATAGTTCTTATAGGTGTAGTCCTTGGATTAGTAATGACTAGTTAGCCGTTGTTAAATTCATTCTGGAATTGAGGCTTCCATCCATATGCTTTCAACACAAGTCTTAGTACACTGAATTGTGTTACACATGGAATTAAATCTATTCAAATCATATGTCACGTATAAGTTGACGGGTTCAGCTACTGATACTAAAAAGTTAGAAAAAAATGTTAAACATGATGGTTAAGCTCTATAACTAACTGCTAGTTGTTGTTGAATATGCTTTAAAGTGTCTTCCATCCTTTGATGAAGTTGAGTAGTTGCAGGTATGGTCTGCTCAGCTACAAAACCCTCTCTTGTTGGAGTGGCTACTCTCATCCTTGGCATTTGATTATGAGTTGAGTTGGTGCAATGAGTCAAGATATAAGCTTTGTTAATGGATTTTCTAATGATGCTCTTTGGATAACTAGGCAATCATACTTCATATTTGGTGCAATCCAAGTTCTTGATTATGGAGTTGAATTGAGCAAGGCAGCAAAGGGATTTGAAGAGAATGGCAATGAATGGTAATGAAGGTTTTAGGGTTTGGTGGTTGAAGGTGCAATGAAGGGGAAAAAGGTTTGACCAACCTTCCAAGGTTCACTTACCAACCACTCTTCAGATTCACGGCTTCGAACAAAAATACATCATGTCTCCTCATCAATATTGGTGCACTTTAAACAAGGATTTTGGCCTTTATAATGTCCAAAAACATAATTCTTCATCAATTGTGACTTGAACTGATAGAATGAGTGGTGATATTAGATATAACCTTCGATCTAAGCGGTTCCACATTAGGGATCTCAAAATGCGTATAAAAAAATATCATGAAATTAAAATTGATCAATTAATATTAAAAAACAATATATGATAACAATAATAATGTATACATTACCAGGACATCCTCCCAAAGCACATTCTAGTCGACCTCAGTCACTTCATCCCATGAATTTTTCGATATAGAGATCCTCTCACGAACAACGACTCCAAGATAGTTGCTAAAAGTGTCAGCATTTGGACTAGAAGCCACTCCAATGTTGACGTCAATGTTGAGTGGTGTCTTCTCACCACTAGCACGTCTTAATGAGAGACACCTTAGTCTAGTAGGCCCTCTGGTGGATCTTCCAGAAGGGGGTTAGAAGAAATCGGAGTCTGATCGTCAACCATATCTATGTTAAAAAAATTAGGTAACAGACATTAGTTAAATTGCATCGAAATAAAATCATATAAAACAAATACATAAAACTTTAAATTCGCATTATCAAAATTATTTCTAAATTTGTACATAGTGGGTGGAATGTTCATATGTAAATTTTCTCATTGTGATCTTTTCGGGTTACTTGTGCATCATCAACTACATCGTCATCTTTATTCATTATTATTGGTGTGAATGAACAGGGGTCACCATTTTCAATATCATCAATATTCTCCTTTGTTTTTTCCCGTGTAAAACGACATACCTATGTTCTGATGTAGGATCTTTGACGTAGAAAACCTGAGATGCTTGTTGAACCATTATAAGTGGCTCATCCCGATAACCTATCTTTCAAAAGTTCACTAATGTAAATCTTGATTCATCTATTTTAACCTCACTCTTATTGTCAACCCATTTACACTTGAAAATTGGAATAAAAAACGTAGTATAGTTAACCTCCCATGTCTTCTATAATACCGTAGCATGTCATTGATCCAACTACAGGATTTGTATCTTTCGAAGTGGAAAACTGAATTGACTCAACTTCAAGAGTAACACCACAATTTTGAATTGTACTTTTTTCATCCATACAACTCATGTAAAATATATAATTGTTCATTTCGTAACCTGTAGAAGAAATGACATTAAACTTCAATCCAACAGCCAACCAGGTCAAGGTCTCCGATGTTGTTGAATCCTTTAACACCTCGACTTTAAATCAAGGCATGAAAGTTTTATTATGTTCCATTAAGACCCATTTCTCTGGTTGTCTTGGGTTATTTTTCTTCATAATGGTTTTATGACCCTCTATGTAAGGTATAACCTCATATGTGTTATTCAATATATACAAATGTGTTTCCAAGACTTCTGATCGATATTTTCTTACCACATGTACATCACATAAACATTTACTTATAAAACAGTTGTGGTGCCATGAGTTGGCTAGAAAACCTATTGGATGTGCTTTTGACATGTACTTTGAACAAAATTCAATACGTTCTTCAGTTATGTAACTTTCAATTATTGAAGCTTCTAGACGATAATGATTTTTGACATACCCTTTCAAAATTTTCATATACCACTCAACATTATATATCCATCTTAAGTAAATTGGTCCACACAATCTAACCTCTCTTACCAAATGCACAACTAGATGAACCATGATGTCAAAAACGAATGGAGGAAAAAACATCTCCAATTCACAAAAGATAACAACAATTTCATGTTCAAGTTTATCTAACTTTACTGCATCAATGACTTTACAACAGATAAAAGAGAAGAATGAGCACAAACGGGTTATGGTATATCTAACATTTCTTGGTAAGATCCCGCAAATAGCTACCGGCAGTAACTTTTGCATCATGATCTGACAAACATGAGACTTCAACCCAATTAGCTTCAAATCTTGCATTGATACTAGGTGATGCAATCCTAGCTTGCATTGTTATGAGTCTTTTGTTTTGTATTTTGGGGTGCGTAATTTAGTGGGATTGGGTGGCACAAAAAGACTCAAACCACATGGATATTCATTGTAAAAACCAAAAACAAAAAATCAAACAAAGGACTACTTGATTTTATGACAAATATGGAAACAACATGAATTTAGACAACTAGAAATGGATCAAAAAATAAAAATTAAACCAACATAAATTGTTTTTACCAAAAGAAAATGAAAGAAGACTCAACAAAAATCAAAAGCACACAAGATAAACTCAAAAAGAACTCCTAAACACCAATATAGATGGTTCAAGAAAGAACAAGTTATTTGAACCGATTAAACTAAACAAAAACACATTTAAATGGTGGAAACACATTTAAAGTAGATTCAAGACATTCTAAAAATTAAGGAACAACACGAAAATGGAAGAACAAAAGTTAGAACGACTTATCTCTTGAAGACCTACCAGATGATGCAAACCTAGCTTGCATTGCTATGAGTCTTTTGTTATGAATTTTGGGGTGCAGAATTTGGTGGGATTGGGTGGATAAAATGAGTGAAATAAATTGTTAAGATGATGATGAAGCTTAAGAGAGGTTAGGCCAACTCCTAAGATTCAAGAAAAACACTAATAAAAATGCAAACTTGAGAGTGAGAATTTGAAGACAAATGAGCTAGCAACTTGGGCAGCATTTCATTATCAATTCAAATCTCATTTTCAAGGGGGCTAGCACTTGTATTCATAATGTTATGGGCAGCCAAGGTGCAAGCTTTAACCCTAAAAAATCTTCACTCATAGAAAACACTTCATGCTTTCTATTTGCATTCTAGTAATTTATTTATGCACCCTAGATGGTCTAGAGTCGCATTGGGTCCAAGGAGGCCCAATTGTAACTCTACCTAGATTCATTCTTTTTCTATTTACACCCTACTCTAATTGACCCAATACATGGCCCATGAAAATTGGTCCAAAACATAGCCTAAGATAATGGTTGTAATACAAGCCCAAAATAAAGTCTATACTACTTTGTACAAATTGATGAAAACTAGCTAACAATGGAAGAGCAAACAACACTTAATTCTCCCTAATATTAGAGTCTTCTGAGATCCTTTTCTTGCTTCCAATCTTCTTAGCCGAATGTTTCGAGACTGGACGGGTTTTCATCACTAGGCTCTTCACATTTAAGGGATGTCCTTGTAGCCCTTTAGACATTAACAAAAAAATAATTTTTTTTCATCTTTTGACATGGTGTAACAGGCTGGGGGCAAATATGTACGCTTATCCATTTGTATTGGTGTTGACTCACCTCGTATGTTCATCTCAATCAAATCTAAACGAGCATTTAGGTCATCCTTTGTCTTCCCGTTAATGTTAAGAAGTGTATCAATTAAAGTTTCACATACATTCTTCTCAACATGCATTACATCTATACAATGTCTGACTTTTAACCTCGACCAGTACGGAAGATCAAAGAAGATTGATTTTTTCTTGCATATGTTTGTCACAGATGACTTCTTTTTCGACTTACCGAAGGTATAGTCTATGTTATTTACCTTTTCGTAAACCTCAACGACAGTTAAGGGACTTGGTGGATTGCCAGTCTCTTGATGTCCATTAAAGGCTTTTTTCAACCTCTAGTAAGGATGATGACTTCTAAAAAACCTTTGATGTCGAAGATATATTGTCTTCCTTCCATGTCTCAATTGTTGAGAAACGATGTCTTCTTCACATATTGGACATGCTTTATGACCCTTAACACTATACCCTGATAAGTTACCATATGTCGGAAAGTCATTGATGGTGCAAAATAACATGGCATGCATCTTGAAAGTTTCATTACCAAATTCTTCAAATACTTCAACACCCTGATCCCATGTTAACTTTAAATCTTCAATTAGAGGGCTTAGATAAACATCTATGTCATTTCCTGGTTGTCTTGGACCGGATATAATCATAGACAACATCATGTATTTTCGCTTCTTGCACAATCTAGGAGATAAGTTGTAAATAACTAGTAAAACAGATTCATTCCGTCTGTAGCTAAACCAAGTTGGATTGACTATTTACCAAACTCTGGAAACTCGTCATCTAAAGCTTAAGTGTTTTCAAATCTTTTAAGTTTAAAGTGTTTTTCAAACTAAGTGAAAAACAACCTGTTGTTTTGTTGAAACAGCCGATTGTTTTATACTTAGGTGTTTTTGGAAAAGTTTGAAAACGGTTTTGGATGGTTGACTTGCTGTCAAACCAAAACAACTGATTGATTCTCTATTTCAACCGATTGTTTGTTTAAAATCCTAACAGAAACAGTTTTGTTTGTTAAAAGAGCTTTAATTGATTTCATAACCGAATACGCTCCTGCTTTAAATGTTTTGACCAAGATTTGAATAGTATAAATAGTTTGTTAATGTTTTATAACAAACAACAAGAAAGAAAAACATATTTGAGTTTTTCAAAGAGTTTTCAAGCATTTGAGTTTTCACTTTGAGCTTTGGTCATTCAAGAGAGAAGTGGAATAGGATTACTCTATATTGATTTCAGTTGATTCTGTACCAGTGTAATTCGTTCTATAGATTTGTGTACATTCTGGTGTTGTAAAGCCAAGAAGGGTTGTGTGCTCTTGAGGTTGTCAAGATCAACATTCTTGGTGAGTGTGTGCTGAGCCAAAGGAAGTGTGTGTCTTGAGGAGATCAAGGTCACTTCTTTAGTGGTGTGTGTATGTAATCTAGATTTGATTACCTAGTGGATTCTGGAAAACTGGATGTAGCTCTTGGGTTAAGAGTGAACCAGTATAAACTGTTTGTGCATTTTTCTCTTCCTTAAACTATTTAATTTCAGTTGTTGTTATTTTTACTGGTATAAACAACCGATTGTTTCTGCGAAACAATAAATTTGTGAAAACCCCCTTTAAACCATTCAGCCCCCTCTGCTCTAATTAAAAGTCATACATTCTAACATTAATTTAAAAAAAATCATCGTGTTCTGATTGACAATGTTTGACTATAAAAGTGACATGTAGTTGGTATAGTAATTGGACTTTTTTTTACGCTAGTGTGTTCTTAGTGTCTAAGTTATACTTCACTTATTAGAAGAAAAAAAAACAAAAAGTATAAGATTATTGTGTCCGTCATACAAAACACTTAGCGTTTTACAAAATTTATTATTACAAAATTTATTTTTTAAGAAAACTTGATAAGAATAAATTTAAAAAAAAAAACGTTTTAATCATTTATACTTTATTGTAAAAAAAGTTAATCAAAATTAGTAACAGTATATTTGACTTTTCTCTAAGAAACGAAAGAAGGAAGAAAAAAAAACTTAAGCCTTTGATATGATTGTCATAAACTTAAAATATTTTCTTAATAAAATTGAGAGTTAATATTTAATCAAATTATTTGTTCACATACAACATAATCTTTTACAACATTTATAAATTTATAAAAAAAATATTAAAATTTGTTATTACTTTAAATTTTAGTAGCAAAAATGTAAATATTTTAAGACATGGAGTTAGATTCACCTAATGACTTGAAAATGGGAAAAGTCTGACTTTTCCTCTCTAAAGTCATTTGAATTTATTTATTAGATATAAAAGCTTATTATTTATCCATCTATTTTTTAAAAAAATAAAATAATATTATTTATTTTCAAAATTATATTCTTACTTCTCATCAAAATTCTAAATTAAGACTTGATGCGGTCACAAGATTGTTGTTATCGAATTAACCACAAGAACCCGTAATTGCAATATGATTTTGAGTTGCCTAAATTTTTACAATCTATGTAATGAATGAAAATGAAAAAAAAAATGAGATCACAGTGACTATTATTAGTTACAAAATAATGACTATATAAATATATTAATAACTTTCTCTAAAAAATAACTAATTTTTGTTCAATCTTATTATTTATTATGTTTTGATACTCAATCACTCTATAAGTATGTTGGTTTACTATTATATTCGCCATCTTCAACCACTTCACTAATCCAGAAGGTGCAATTTCATACCTAAAATAATCAACATTAATTTCATTCAACGACTATGTAAGAAGGTATGCGCTGCCATTATTTATTTATTTCTTTTTTTAAAAAAAAAAAACTCATTAAATTAGTGACAAATTCTTCCTCACCTTCCTTTTTTTTATGGGCTCCTCTACTTCTCTAATTTCTTTCTATACCTTCATATTAATTTTATAATTATATTAATTATGAGAAGTCAATTTTAATTTTTTCAAAAACTTTAAATAATTATAAATAAAGTATAACCTCAACTACATTTCTGCCATATAGAGTAGTTCTATCATTTAAGCGTGTGAGAAAATTAACGAGAAGATTCGTTATATTCGGCGTTCCTTAATGCGAATATAATATTTTTTAATGTTGTACTCCATTTTTGTTTGGATTTTGTGTCTTTCAAAAAAATGAAAAAAAAAAAACGAATGAAAACACAACTACCAACCATAAAAACACCACAAAACTTATCTCAACCACCACAAACAACCACTATCGCTTGAAAATGAAAAATAAGACATCATACTTTATAAGATATTATTAGAATTAAAAAATAAAGTGTATAAATGCATCAGGTGTCCGCAGAATTTGCCGAAATTACTTTACTAGCAATATTTTTCTTCATTGCAAGAATTACACTACAAAATAATACATTACATATATATTTTCCCTAAATCTCTAAATTGTATATTTTTTTCAGTAATATCTACTCATTATAAACTATAACAAAGCCGGAATATAACTTCAACATCATTTTATTCCTACTTAAACAAATTGTTTAATAAATTCTTATTAAAAGAATAAATTTAAAATTAACTTTTTATAGCTAAAAATAATATATAGAGATGAGTTAATATACAGAAACTGTTATATGATTTCTTTAATTTTTATTTTATCTTGTTTAGCGTAAGAAGTTAAATTAATTTTTTTCTATAATTCTTTTATCATATTATGATTTTTATTATACTTATTATTAATGTGTTCCTAATTTTTTTCTATAATTCTTTTATCATATTATAATTTTTATTATACTTATTATTAATGTGTGGGCACGTGAAAATTTTCTTAAATATATAACTTAAATATAATTTAATAAAAATTATATTAAAACTTTCAAACTAATTCAATTCATTTTATTTTAAATTTATACAACAAATAAATAAATTTAATGTATAAAAAACTTTATATAATTTATAAAAAAAATTCTTTAATTTATACAAAACAATTAAATTCAAATTATACCAAAAAAAATAATTTATTTCATTTATACAACAAAAAGTTATTTTAAAATATATAACAAATAATAATCTATATTGTTTAATTTATATATGACAATATATAAATAAAATAAATTTAAAATAAATAATCTTTAAAATAATAAAATATTTTATATAACATTTAAATAATTTAAATACATCTTTTCTTTTACTCAATTAATTTTAAATCAAACACTTAATTAATTTAATAAATTTAATTTAATTAATTTATATTAAAAGTTGATCAATTAAATAATTTATTATAATATTAAAGAAATAATTTTAAAATAAATACAATAAAGAATTAAATATTAAAATATTTGTTATACATTAAATAAATTTAAATAAATAATTTTAAAATTCTAAAATATAAACGTGCGTGGACTGTAGCGGACGCATATGCGTGGGCCGTGGCCGACGCAGACTGGACTTTTTTTCAAAAAAATTAAATCCATAAATGTGTCCGTTTTGCGTCGAATATCATTGTTGCGTGGATTTTTTGCCATTTTAGCAGACGATAGTAGCGTCCGTAAATGGCCTACGCAAAAATTTGGAAGCTAATTGCTTGTTTTCTTGTAGTGACTTAAAGTTATGATGCCTTGGTTAATTAAATAAAGTGAGATAATTGACCAAGTAGTCACTACTTAGCCATCGGTTTAATGGCATGGTTAGACTAATCCATATCAATTATAACTTATTTAAGGGATACTTAAATTTTACTGTACTTTACCTTGTTTTTGATGGAAACTTCAACCTTCTTTTTTAATTTGGGTACAACTTTCCCCCCACTTAATTAAACTTTGGAATTAATATAAGCTTACACAGTCAATTCAACGTTCTTTATAATTAATATTTTAAAATCTTAACTGATATTTTACAAAATTTATTTATTTTGATATTTTTTTTAAAAATCAACATTTCCATAATAAATTTAATTTCTAAATACTTCAATTAACATATTTTTATCATTACAAATATTAAAATTAAATATACTTGTCTGTTAACTCAATTGGTAAAAATAATAAATTATGAAACAAAAGTCAATATTTAATATTCTATTGTTCGTTGGAACTTATCTTTTCTTCTTGCTATCTGGATAATGTATTTCTTTTATTAAATTATTATCTAATAAGTTTTTTGGTACTTGTTTTTTTTTTAAGTTTCATCCATGTAGGATCATATGTAATCACATTCCGTATTAAACAACAGTATTGTCAATCATGGCAATCACAGAGTTCAATGATTGATGAAAACATATAAATTTTTTCGAACGTTTTAAAATATTTCTTCTCATAATCAACAAAACTTGTTATATTAGACTTGTTGTCTTTAATTAAAATGTCCAACTTCTTAAATTGGATATAATATTATTGTTATGTAAGATAATATCATTCAACTTCTTAAATTAGATATAATCTAATGCAGTATTATCAAATATGTAACCTTCAAACATTATATAATAGAATAATATGTAATCATAAAACATAATTCAAAATCTTCTTCAATTTCTTCTCATATTTAATATCAACAAAACTTGTTATATTAGACTTTTTGCATTTAATTAAAATGTCCATTTATTTTGGTATTGTGCATTTGTCATAATTGAATTCTCAGTTATTATTTCTTTAAAGTGCTGCGCACACGTCAAAACGTTGTTGTGTGGGAAATTAAAAGCTTCTGTGCTGTGATTGCAACCTTTTAATACGGGGAAGACGGGAGCGAAGCTGTTACGGTGGAAGCCCAGTGAGGAAAATCGAAGTGGGTACTTGGTGACGGCGACGATTAGGGTTTTTACGGCGGCGATTAGGGTTTTTAGGGTTTTTTTACAGAGAAGATTAGGTTCTTTTCCCACTGCTTGGATCTGCACTTTCCGCTCTTTCTTCCATTCTCGCACGCCAACTCCTTCATATTTGTTGGGTGGTCGAAGGGGGAGAGGGTTCTAGATTGGCGTGGCTCTGGTTCGTCAGAATTGGGTTTTTGGTTTGCTTTCAAAGCCAAATTGCCTCACTTCATCAGCGGAATAGCTGGAGGTGCGGCGCGGAGTTCTTGGCGGCAACTTATTAGCCTTCTAAAATGACGGAGGGTTCTGCGGGTTTTCTCATACCATGGGCTTGTTTGATGGATCGGGAAGTATGTCCTGATAAAAAAATATATTCTATATCCGGTCAAAGAAAGACTTTTGCTCAGGCTTTGGGAAATACTTTTGACATTCCTTTGTCCCAGCTACCTACTCCTTGTATTAAGGGTGACATGATTGTTGTCCGGATTGATGAGGCAGATTACTTGACTGGTCTTGAGGATTGCAAAACCCATCTCCATGGTCGGATTATTCTATCTAAGGGGGATAAACCTCTTACACACCTGGATTTAACTAAAAAGTTGCAGCCGGTGTGGAAAGCTCTTGGACCATGGAAAGCAATTCCTCTTGGAAAAGGTTTCTATGAGTTTGAGTTCGCTTCTATAGAAGACATGCGATGGGCCCTCGGGATGGGTTCGCTGAAGTTATCTCCTGGTTTATTGAGATTGTTTGCCTGGACAAAAGACTTTGTCCCAGCTACCATGAAGAGTACCAAAGCTCAGACATGGGTTAGAATCTACCATTTGCCTTTGGAGTATTGGAAACCAAAGACAATATATTCCATCGTTAGAGGCCTTGGTACTTCTTTGTCTTTGGATGAGCATACTATGAGAAAGAATAGGGGTATGTTTGCTAGAGTGTTGGTGGATATTGATCTACTGTCCCCTCTCTCCGATCAACTTTTGGTTGAACGTCCAGACTTTGCTTTTGTAGCTGGTGTGGAATATGAATGGCTTCCTCCATTTTGCTCTCATTGTAAGATGATTGGGCACGAGCTTGCTCAGTGTCGAGCGATCCATGACCAGGGTCGCGTTCTTGGGCCTCAACATAAACCTTCTCAGAAGGCATCTTCTGATGAACGGGACCAAGGGAGGACCGTGATTCCTAAACAACGTAAAGAATATAGGAAAAAAGATCCGGAGACAAAACTCGTGGAAGGCCTCATTGATAAGTTGAAAGTTGATGAAACAGGTGGAGGGGAGGATGATTTTGCATATATGCCTCCTCTTGAGGATGCTTCAGATCATGATAGGTCCTCACCCAAGCAGGGGTTGTCCACTCCCACTTTGGATTCACTTGTTGTTATGCAAGCTAAGGACTCAGAGTCAAATTCAACAACTTTTATTGATGATCATCATGTGGAGGTATCTGTTCCTGTGATTGTACCATCTCCGTTGCGTACTACCTCTCCTCGGAGGGTTAAATCACATGCGGATACTAATGCACCAGTTCCTAATGTGGAGGTCTCTACTATTGTGACTGTACCATCTCAGTCGCCTCATACCTCCCCTCGGAAGGCTAAATATCTTGGGGATGTTAAAGCAATATCGTTGGTCCTTCAAAATCACTTTTCTTCTCTTGATGGTTTGGAAACTACAGATGTGGGAGGTGATTCTCATATTGGAGCGTCAACTATTCCGCCTACCATTGTTGGAATTAATTCTGATCATATTGAAAATCAGGTTGTTTCAAAATTCTGGGCTGACTCTAATGACACGGAGGAGGATGACAGTGATAATTGGGAGGAAACAGTTCGCACTAAAAGAAAACCAGGGAGACCACCTAAGGGGACTGGTAAATCCAGGAAAACTGCTAAGGCAGTTCTCTCTACAACGTCGCAATGAAGGTCTCTTCATTTTTTTGGAATGTCAGAGGATTGGGAAACCACAAAACTGTGGAGATGTTGCTTAGTTTACTTAACCTACATAAACCTCTCCTGGTTTTTCTTGCTGAACCCATGATGCCGTACACTAATTCTTTCGACGTCCTTTTCAAATCTGTTAATATGCATTTGGTGGCTACGTCTCCTATTGTTAATAAAGTTGCTAAGCTTTGGTGTTTGTCGGTTCCTAATCTTGTCCAAAATTTCTTGGTTAATGATCAATTTATCTCTGTAACTTGTCGTCTGCAGGATAAAAGTTTTAGCTTTGCAGGTGTTTATGGTGCTAACACATACTTGTCTAGACGATTTTTATGGAGGGATTTTAGTTTCTTCACAGGGCCTTGGTGTATTCTGGGAGATTTTAATGTTGTGCTCTCGGCGGATGACTGTAAAGGGGGGGGTGGCTCCTAATCAGGTTTCTTGTAATGAATTCCTGGACGGGATTAATACTAATGATCTTTCTTGTATGCCTTTACTGGATCTTGTTATACTTGGTGTAACGGAAGGAGAGGGTTGCATAGAATTCACAGAAGACTGGATAGGGCTTTACGTAATGGAGTGTGTCTGGATGAATGGGAATCTTGTACTTATCAGGTTCTTGTTAAAAATTGTTCTGATCATTCCCCTATTCTTGCTAGTCTTGCTAGTAATTCTTTGCGGAAGGTTAGCAATTTTCGTTTCTTTTCGATGTGGCTTCAGGACACTTCGTGTCTAAAGCTTATTCATGATTCTTGGGCTAATCAGGTTGTTGGTTGTCCTATGTTTATCTTGCAACATAAGTTAAAAAGGTTGAAACTTGAGCTCCGAGACTGGAATAAAAATTATTTTGGTAATGTTCATAATGGAGTTCTTCTTAAGCAGGGCATCCTTCTTGGGATTCAAAAAAGCTTAGAGACTGCTAGTTTGTCTGATAGTGATGGACTTCTCTGTCAAGAAAAGATTGCTAAGGAGGAGCTTGATCATGCTCTTCACTGTCAATATTTGTTTTGGAAAGAAAGGGCTAGGATGTTATGGTTCAAGGATGGAGATCAAAATACTGCTTTTTTCCATGCGGTGGTCAAAAGGAAAAATAATTCTAGTGGGATTCATCGTCTACGGATTGATAATGAGGTTACGGAGGATCCTAAAATCATTGAGGATCTTATTTTGGACTTTTATAAAAATCTTTATGCTGAGTCTATTTCTAATGTTCTGGATACTGATAATATGGAAGATTTTATTGGTATTTATATTCCTGAGATGGTTTCCTTTGAGGAGAATATGATGTTGATTAAATGTCCAGATTTTTCTGAAATTAAAAATGTTGTTTTTAATCTTAACGGTAATAGTGCTCCTGGTCCTGATGGTTTTGGTGGTGTTTTCTATCATTCTTGCTGGGAAATTATTGGGACAGATGTTTGCAATGCTGTTCAACAGTTTTTTAAACAAAACTGGGTTCTCCCTGGAATGAACAGTAATGTGGTATCTCTTATTCCAAAGGTTCAGGGTGTTGATTCCATTAAAGATTACAGGCCAATTGTTGTTGCTAATTTCAAGTTTAAGATTATTTCCAAGATACTAGCGGATAGGCTTGCACTTGTGGCTGCTAGAATCATTTCTCCTAATCAATATGGATTTGTGCAGGGTAGACAGATTCAGGATTGCATTGGTATTGCTTCTGAAGCTATTAACATGCTTTCTAAAAAGGTTAGAGGAGGTAATGTGGCTTACAAAGTTGATATTCATAAAGCTTTTGACACTCTGAGTTGGAAGTTCTTATTATTAGTTTTAAAACGCTTTGGTTTTCACCCCTCATTTGTCGGTTGGATTAGTACAATTCTCCGTTCAGCTATGCTTTCTGTAAGAATAAGTGGTAGTTTGGTGGGTTTTTTTCCTTGCAGTCGAGGGGTAAGACAAGGTGATCCATTGTCTCCTTTACTTTTCTGTCTTGCAGAGGAAGTTCTTAGTAGAGGTCTCTCTAAGCTTGTGAATGATAAGAAGATTTTAAATATGGCCAGTCCGCAAGGTTATCTCACTCCCTCTCATATTTTGTATGTTGATGACATATTTATTTTTTGTAGGGGGGATATTAAGTCTCTTAGAAATTTGAGTTCTTTTCTTAAAACATATGGTGATTTTTCTGGTCAATATATTAATAACTCTAAAAGTAGTTTCTTCACCATGGATAATTCTCCAAGATTTGTCACCAAAATTCAAAATATTCTTTCCTGTAGTCATGGTTGTTTGCCTTTCAATTATTTAGGAGTGCCTATCTTTGTTGGTGCTCCAAAGTGTCGGTTTCTTCAACTTTGGCTGATAAAGTTAAATTGAAGCTAGCATCTTGGAAAGGTAAATCTCTTAGCATGATAGGTCGAATTCAGCTGGTCAATACAGTGATTACTGGATCTCTAGCTTATAGTTTTAATATGTATAAGTGGCCTGTTTCACTTATTAAGCAAGTTGAGCAGTGGTGTCGGAACTTTATTTGGACTGGTGATATTCTGAAAAAAGGTATTGCTACCGTTAATTGGGGGAAAAAATTTTCACCTCTTGAGGATGGAGGCTTGAATATTGTTAATCTTCATCATGAAAATAATGCATATCTTCTTAAGCTTGCTTGGAACTTTGCTTATAGCGACAAACCTTGGTTTTTACTCTTGAAAGCCAGGGTTCTTAAATCAAAATACGAATTTAGAACAGTTTATAGATCCTTCTCTCTCTGGCCTGGAATTAAGCAATTTTATTCTACCATACTTGACTATACTTCTTGGACTGTTGGTACAGGTTCTTTTATTAATTTCTGGAATGATAAATGGTGCTCTACTACTTCTTTAGCAAATATTGCAGGGTTATCTGATGGTGTTAGCATTCCGGATACAGTCTCTCAATTTTGGACAGGTTGTGATTGAAATATTCCCTTCTCTTTACAGCAGATGCCTCTTTTTTTTAATCATATCATGATTAGAGAGGAACAGGATATTCCTAATTGGATTCTAAATGAGTCTGGTCGTTTCACGCTTAAATTGGCTAGGACTTTTTTCTTGGAACCAGGAGTTCCAGGTGGTTGGGGTAAATTCATTTGGTCTTCATCTATTCCGCCTTCCAAAACTCTAGTACTCTGGAAAAAATTTCATGGGCGACTTCCTACAGATAAACATATTCAGAATAAGGGTTTGCATATATGTTCTATGTGTTCGCTTTGTGAAAAGCAAGAGGAATCTATTCAACATCTATTTTTTGAATGTTCTAACGCATTGCATATTTGGAGTTGGGTACGACAAATTTTTCTTACTTCTCATTTCTCTAATAAGGATTATCTACTTTCTTTTATTAAGAGTGATGGTAGTCCTTTGGTTAAATTGATTAAGCTTGCGGTGATAACTTTTTCTATATGGATGATATGGCGTATGAGGAATTATGCTAGATTTCAGGATAAGATTGGGGTTTCTAAGGCTATTTCAATAATTAAATATTTAACTTGTCTAGTGGGAAATTCGTCTAAAGCTTCAATGAAGAATGATATGTTGGACTTCAACGTGATTAAGTTTTTCGGTATTAAGACTCGTAGTGGTAAAGTTCTTCGTCCTCTTCCTATTAGATGGGAATTTCCTTCACCAGGCAGGGTCAAAACTAATACTGATGGGGCTGCTAGGGGGTATCATGGTCTTGCTACTTGTGGAGGTATTTTTCGTGGGAGTATGGGAGAATTTATTGGTGCTTTTTTAGCGTTTCTTGAAGTTCAAACTGCTTTGGTTGCTGAGTTTTATGGAGTTATACATGCTATGGAGGAAGCTCAAAAAATGGGACTTACTAATGTCTGGCTTGAATGTGATTCTGCCTTGGTTTGTGCTGCGTTTACTGCTAGGACTAATGTTCCATGGATGCTTCAGAATCGATGGAATACTTGTCTTAATTTTTGTAGGACAATCAGGTTTAGGGTAACTCATATTTTTCGTGAAGGGAATGCGTGTGCTGATAAGTTGGCTAATTTAGGATTTATTCATAGAGAATCATTTCATTGGTATAATAGACTCCCAGCTAGTCTGTTCTTAGAATTCTTTATGAATAGGTATAATCTACCTATGTATCGTTTGTGTTAACATATGGGTTTTGGTCTAGTCCCCCCATATTTTTGTATTTTCTTTCTTTTTTCTTTTTTAATAATATTTTTTTTTCATGTGATGGCAGATGATTGTTGTTACTTGAGGTGTCAGCTTAGTTGAGATGTCAAGTTGCATAGTGATGCCTAACACGAAAACTTTATAAAAAAAAAAAGTGTTGTATTCATAAAGCTTTACATTTTTAACCACAAATTTTGTGTTTACATAGAAAAAAATTTATTGGAAACCTGAAGATGGGGAAAGAATTAAAAAAATTTCCACTCAAAATTCATACATGCGTTATCTGGAATGTTCATTGATGATGTGTGGACTTCTTTGCTTTCCCAGTGGAATTCATCTTTCTTTCGTGCCAAGTGTATTAAAGCCCAAATAAACTGAACATCTGACACGGGTGGTTCTTTACACGCAAGTGACTTCATTAGTACATATGAGCATGCCATTCTCATTGTATGTATTCACAAAAAATATAAGTAGCATTGGACTATGTTTGTAATTGATTTTGAATTATGTTTTATGATTATATATTATTCTATTATATAATGTTTGAAGGTTACATATTTGATAATATTGCATTGGATTATATCCAATTTAAGAATTTGTATGATATTATATTGCATAACAATAATATTATTTATGTTTGTTGCTTTTAGGCAACAGAGTTGGGTCGCCCTGCACATATTGATGAGGTATTTATGCAGACTCATCTACGAAAGAGTAATGGTGAATTTGTTGATGAAAGATCAAGACAAACACATGTGAGTTACATTTTGTTGTTTGTTATTTTTCTTTATTTTAGTTATATATTGTACATATGACATTATTTTTATGTATGAATAATAGGAAGAATTTCATAGTTGATATACTCAAGTCATATCGGAGGTTGCATCTTGTAGATCACAATCTGAATCATTCCCCACAGATTCTACAGAGGAAGACAAAATAAGAACTGAAAGTCAACTTCTTACTGTAGAAGGCAAGAAGAAATGTCGAATCTACAGGTTTGGAGACTTGGCTCATAACTTTAAATTTGGTCATACTCTCACCTATCATGAACCTTTGAGTTCCTCTAAGGATTCACCATGTTTATTGTTTCTAGAGGAAAATGTCCAGAATTATAAGGAACATAATGATAGACCCATTGAGCAAGTGAAATCATTAGTTAGTATCGTTCTTCCTTTCCTTCCTCCTGATGAACGAAGTGTCATTCAACAACAATCTAATCAAGTATTGTCGCAACAAGAACCACCAAGGCAAAAGGAACCACTCAAGAAACAACAAGATGACGATAATGATTATGTAGGCTATTAGGATTATGTTTGTAGTTTTTTTTTTAATTGTAGATTATATTACAAGTTCACTTTACTTTTGAATTATGTATCTTTAGTTATGTTTCAAGTTTGTTTAGATTTTTATATATATTTCAAGTGGACTTGAATTTTGTATTATGTTATCTTTCATATGATGAGACTTCAATTATGTTATGTTTGAATTCAAAATTAAATGTGTGTTTTATTTTATGTTAGGTGTACTAGATGATGTTTGGTAATAAATTATTCAATTAATATATCTTGGATATGTTAAATTTATACAAGTGTTAGACATTCATTTAAATGCATGAATAGACATTTTGATGGATGTAGGATTACCTACGAATTTACTCGTGGAATAGAGTTGGTGGATAATGTGTGTATAGATTTTACCTACAGACTAGTGTTCGTGAGTTTTACCTATAGACTGGTGGTCATAGTTTACCTATAGATTGTTATTTGTGGGTATTACCTACAGAGTAGTATTCGCAAGTATTGCCTACGGACTGTTGTTACCCAGATACTCATATTCTGTAGATAAATTACTTACACCAATATTACATACGGATTTCTTTCCATAAAAAAATCTGTGGGTAAAACTGATTTATTTTCAGATTTAGTCCATAGGTAAATCAATTTTTTTAGTGTTACTTGATGGTGGAACACAATTAAAAAATATAAATACTTTGAACATTTAACTAAATTAAATTTTTTAATTGAAACGCAATTTAAAATACATAAACTTTTAAAATACTTAAACTACTTTTTATATAGGCATACAATACTTAAAACTTAATTTTGTTAGTTTGTTATATTACTTGTGGAGACTTATAAGCAATAAGAAAAGAGGATAACAACCACGTTAATAATTGATGACAGAAGAGAGGAACTCAATTTTTATTATTTTTTTGTCAGCAAAGAATTGAAATTAAATTAAACGGGACATTTCAGGGATGTCCCAACCCTTATACATACCTCAAACATCACATATTGTTAAAACCACATGTGAAACAAAGATATAGGTCAACATGGGTACATTAGACAACACAACAAGGAAACCGAAAAAAGTGCAAATTTTTAATAGAGAGGAACTCAATTGATAAAGCTTAAAATTTGTAGACGCTGAATACCATAAATATTTTTAATAGAAAACTTAATTGAAATTAGTGAAATTTATGAGAGAATGATAAGTGAATTAAATCATAATGTAATATGAATTTAGAATAATAATAATAATAATCAATATAATTAAATATAATACTGTGTATTTATTAAGAAAAATAAAGAAAAAAAAATGTGAATATTAATTTTGAGCAAAATGTTGATATGGCAATGTGTATATGTACCTAAACATTACTTATAATATATATTAGACATATGTATGGGGAAAGTGAAAGTTATAAATATAGCAGTAGTTAAGTGTCTTCTTGTCTTTGTTCAAAAATAGGTCCCCCCATGTCAGAAATCCTCCACTGAATTAATTGTGGGAATTAAATTCGTACCTAAAAATAGAAACTCCATGTTAGCCAAAATGGACCGTTAATGAATTTGAGTGATGAAAATAAAATTTGTGTTTCAGGGTTCGTCTTGTATAAACAGTCAACCTTTTTGTTTGGCATATATATATATTTGGAGAGCCAAAGCATAGCTTTGTGCCTTGCCAAATTAATAATAATGTCTCTCATGGAGTTTTGTACCCTTACCAAGGTGTTTCACAACCCTCTTGTGTCTTCACTTGTGCTTTTGTCCATGGCTATAACATCACTCATGATCAACCCTTCAATGGCCTCTACAAAACGCTGTGATTTCCCTGCAATCTTTAACTTGGGTGCCTCAAACGCTGACACTGGTGGCTTGGCTGCTTCCTTCCCTTTTGCTGGACCAAAAGCACCCAGTGGAGACACCTTTTTTCACAGACCAGCTGGAAGGTTCTGTGATGGCCGACTCATCATTGATTTCATAGGTAACATTCATTATTATTTTCTCTTTCATATAACTTACGTGTCTAATGGTAGTATGACATAAAGCACGTGGAATAAATGTAGTGAGTAGTCTTTCTCACAGAAGAACACTTCAGGTGGCCATTATTAGTGTATCCTAACATTCATTTTTCCTTCATGCTTTGTTTCTCTTCCACCCTTATCAGTAACAATTATTTCCAGTAGAATGTGGCAACGCTTCGATGCACTTACTCAAATGGGTGACTTATCAAGGATAGATATGACAAAAAATCTCAAACATATTATCTAAGAAAAATTGAAACCTGATTTGGGTGTTTAATTTTAAGTAACATAAATTTCGTTCATCAACCGTTTTAAAAACTGTACTGCTATATGCTGTGGTACATGATATATTGAGTTGTAGGTTAAATAACACATATTACGTTCATGATCATTTTAAGCACTGTATATGCTAAATGTGATAAAATTGTCACGTGAAGCACTCTTCCTAGTGAAGGATTTGAATTCTAATCTTGTCCCTTAATTTTGTAATTTCAGCACAGAGTTTTGGACTCCCTTATCTCAGTCCATATCTTGATTCAATGGGGTCCAACTTCTCAGGAGGAGCAAATTTTGCATCAGCAGGATCAACAATCAGACTCCAGCAATCTGTAGGGCAGTTTAGATCCAGTCCTTTCAACCTTGGATTTCAGTACTTGCAATTCGAGCGTTTTAAACCAACTTCAAAGTTCATTAGAGACCAAGGTATATTAATAAATTGTTCTGATTTTCAATTAAGAATTTTCCAGCTAATATGCATGATATGGTGTTAGTTTTCATATATGTTGTGTAATGTGTTTTTAACTTTTTTTTGCAGGTGGAATATTTGCAACACTGATGCCCAAAGAAGAATACTTTGATGAAGCTTTATACACGTTTGATATAGGTCAAAATGATCTCACGGTTGGCTTTTTGGGTAACATGACCCTTCAACAAGTTATTCAGTCTATACCTGATATAGTATCGAACTTCACATCAAATATAAAGGTAGTTGCATAATAAATACCCTTTCGACCTATATTTGTACCTAGTAGATTTCATAATTTATTATGCTAAGTTGGTGAATTTTTGTGATGAAGAACATATACAATTTGGGGGCCAGATCATTTTGGATTCACAACACTGGACCCATTGGTTGTGTCCCTATGATTTTGACCAATTTTGAATCTGCTGAAAGGGATAAGTATGGTTGTGCAAAGGCATACAATGAAGTGGCTCAGTCTTTTAACCAAAATTTGAAGGAAGCCTTGGTTCATCTTCGTCAGGATCTTCCTCTGGCTGCAATTACATATGTAGATATCTACTCTGCTAAGTACTCTCTTTTCAGCAACCCAAAGAAATATGGTGAGCCAAATTAAAATGACATTATCTCATTGTCCTCAAACTTCTCGACAATATTTGATAATGTTATTATAATCTCCAGGATTTGAGCTTCCACTTGTTTCTTGTTGTGGCTATGGAGGGAAGTACAACTTCAGCAATAGTGTTGGATGTGGAGGAACCATTAAAGTCAAGGACATTGATGTTTTTGTGGGTTCATGTGAAAAACCATCTGTTAGAGTGATATGGGATGGGATCCATTACACTGAAGCAGCTAACAAGGTTGTCTTTGATCAAATCTCTTCTGGGGCTTTCACAGATCCACCCATTCCATTGAATATGGCATGTAACAGAGAATTGACAATACACCAATGAGCTTCGTATGTTTATGATTGCTGTCCTTTCTAATAAAAATAAAGTGTACTATGTCTCCATTTAATTCTATTAGATTATAGACATATTTCATTTTGTTTTAATGTCTTGGCAATTTTAACCAATTTCATTACATGACAGAATTTATTTTGTTATGGTTGTTACTAAATAATTTATCATCAAGGACAAAGTCTTTATGTTATGGAAAGATATATCATGCTCAAAATAAACATAAACATAAGCAACTGTATAATGCACATCATTCTATATAATATATATATATATATATATATATATATATTCAAGCAACGCCAAAAAATTATATATAAAAAAATTTAATTGATCTTAAAATCAATGAGAGATGTGCATGTATGACATAGAAGAGACATATTAACATTTAGGTGGAAGATTTAAATCATCAATCACCTAAAATATTATGTTTGATTGCAAATGATGAATGTGTCTGGTTATGGCATAGAAGATTAACTCATATTCTTATATCTTATCTAGAAAAATCAATCTCTAAATATTTTTCAATTGGTTTACCAAAGCTAAATTTTCAAAATGACAAGATCTTTTTTCATTTTAAAAAGAAAAACAAGTCAAGCATTCATTAAAAAAAAATCATTAAATAAAAACTAATTTTAGAAATGAAAAATAATTAGTTATTATAGTGACTAAATTAGAAACCATTTTAAAGACTAAAAAAAATTATTGGTTTCTAAATTTGTTTCTATTATTAATAAATAGTTACTAAATTGGTATCTAATTAGCTACTAAGGTTTTAACTACCAAATTAAAACCTTTGTAGCTAATTAGAGATCAATTTAGAAATTGTTTATCAATAATAGAAACTAATTTAGAAACCAATAATATTTTTAGTCTCTAAAATTATTTCTAATTTAGTCACTATAGTAATTAATTATTTTTTATCTCTAAAATTGGTTTCTATTTAATGATTTTTTTTTAGTGATTCTATCAAATCTAAAACTATTTTATCAACTTAGAAACCTCTTGAATGAAGTAACATGGATTTATTTGGTCATTATATAACTAAAAATATTGGTGGAAATTTCTATGCATTAGTTTTGGTTTATGACTTTTCTAGATATACTAGCATATTCTTTCTTGCATCAATGAATGAAGCTTTAAAGCCTTTACTTTGCTAAGGTTATAGAAAATGAGAAGCATTTAAAAATTAAATCCTTGAGAAGTGATTATAGTGGAGAGTTTCAAAATGAGTCATTACAATGTTTTTGTAAAAATAATGGAATCTCACCCAATTTTTGTGCTCAAGAACATCCCAATAGAATGTTATTGTTGAAATAAAATTAAATCTCTAGAAGAATTAGCAAGAACAATGTTAAATGAGAGCAGTTTACCTAACTATTGTTGGACAAATGTAGTAATAAGTATTGCATGTTATGTTCTTAATAAAATTCTCAATAGGTTTGTTTTGAAGCTCATTCCATATGAGCTTTTCAACAGAATAAAAACCTAATATTTCTCATTTGAAAGTTTTTTTGTTGTAAATGCTTAACTTTGAATAATGAAAATGAAAATCTTGGAAAATTTGACTCAAAGGTAGATGAAGCTACATTATGTGGATATTCATCGTATACTAGAGTTTTTAATAAAAGAACTTTAGTAGTGAAAGAATCAATTTATGTTGTCTTTGATGAAACAGACCATGAGGTAACACTCTTAGTCAAATAATTAATCTTCTCTTGATCTTGATGATGCAAGAGAAAGAGATGAAGAAAATTATTCTTTTAAAATTGTTAAGGAAAAGCAATATAACATTAGAAGTGAATATGCACTTCCAAAGGAATGGAGAACTCCAATAAATTTGTCCATTGACAATTTTATTAGAGACATATATAGGGATTGCATAAGAAGAAGAAAGGTTAGTAATTTTTGTTTGCGTGTGGCCTATGTTTATCATATTAAACCAAAGGATATAAATGAAGTTTTGAAGGATGAGAAGTTATTTTTTGCCATGCAAGAAGAGTTACATCAGTTTAAAAGAAACCAAGTATCGGATCGTGTTCCTAGAACTACCACACAATAGGTTATTGGTATCTATAAATAAGTTAATTGAAGATGGTCTTATCATCAAGAGTGAAATAAGATTACTTGACAAAGTGATGAAGCCATGGTCAAGCATCAATTGACCAAGGACCCCAATCTCCCAGGAAGGTTACCAGAAGTATGACATAGGATCCAGGGTTTGGTCACCCACCCCAGTCAACCCAAGACCTAAGCCCAACCATCTCCAAAAGAATCATTAGGAGCATTTCACAGAAGCAAAGGTCAGTGCATCAATTATTCTTCTTATTTTGTCTTTCATTAGAATAGGTATCTTTTGTAATAAATTGGGCTCGCATCATGCCCATATAAAACCCTGTGACTCCACATAGAAACCCTAGGATGCTTATTCTCTTCTCTTATCTACTCACACTTAACACATTAAACACATGTGAAAAGAGTAAAGTGTGACTCCCTCTCTAGATACACTTTTTTAGGTTTTCTTTAGGAGCACATGGGAGAAAATTTGAATTTCAAATATCCCTCTAACCTTTAGGATTCTCGACCACTTCATGTTATAAATAAACCACCCCTCTCTTGTATTTTCACACATTGAATTAAAGAAAAGTTATTATGCTAGTTTTGTGAGAAAAGAGTTCTCTTCTTTTTGTGAGATTTTTATCTTGAGTTGTAGATTCAAGTGGCGAATCCTATCTCACTGATATGGGTTTCTCCTCCAAGTGGTGTGGCTACATGTTATGAGTTGATTTGAGAATTACACTTATTTTTATAGGTTTCACTTTGATTAGGAATTAAATTGAATACTATGGTGACAACTCAGTGAGGATCACCACTAGACATGAACTTAACCAAATGGTTAAATAAGTGTGAAGGTTCTCTTCAAAGAGAAAAAATAAAAATACACGCACACACACACACACTATAATTGATGATAAATTGCGAAAATGAAATGAAGCAACAAGTAAAGACAATGAATAAAAGGAATTGAACAAGACAAGATAGAAAGGATGAAGACACTTAGATGGATGAAAAGTATTCGATGAAGGTGGAAGCATAGAGGTAGTCACACAACTTGGAGGAGGGATCCAAGATAAGTGAAGAGTGTTGATCAAGAGTGATCAAGTGCTTTGAAGAATTCAAATTGTACTTTGAAGAATCCAAATCCTTTGTGTTTGATGCAAGGTTGTGTTGTTGTTGTGTTTTGGGAGGGATCTAGGTAGTTTTATTTGTAATCCACTCCTTTGTTGAATCTAAAGCTAATGTGTTTTAAATCCTTTTTGAAATAAAGTGTTTTTCCAACTATGTGTAAAACAACATGTTTTGTCGAATCAACCGGTTGTTTTACTCTTAGGAGTTTCTGAAAAGTTGAAAACTGTTTAAGTTTGGTTGACTTAACTGCCAAACCAAACAATCGGTTGTTTCGTGGTTTCAACCGATTGTTTCTTTAAAAATCCTAACAGAATTCTGTTTTGGTGGTTGAATGTGTTTTAAATGATTTCCAACTGAATACGCTCCTTCATTAAATGTTTTGACCAATCTTTGGAAAATATAAAAGTTTGTTTATGTTTTCCAAGAAGAAAGGGAAACAGATTTGAGTTTTCAATTGTGAAAGAGTTGATTCCAGATTTGAACATTCGCATCAAAGCTTTGGATTTTCTAAGAGAGTGGAATAAGATTGCATTTGATTGATTTCAGATTGTTCTGTAAACAAGTGTAATCTCTTCTCAACCTTCTGTATTTTCTGGTGTTGTGTTGCCAAGGAGTGTTGTGTGCTCTTGAAATGGTCAAGATCAATACTCTTGGTGTGTGATTTGTCAAAATGAGTGTGTTTCTTGAAGGGTTCAAGGTCACTACTTTGGTGGATTGTGTGTTGTAATTTGGTTTGATTACTTAGTAGATTACCCAGTGGTTTTTTGGGGAATGGATGTAGCTCTTGGTTTAAGAGTGAACCAGTATAAACTGTTGGTGTATCTTTCTCTTACCCTTAAACTCATTTAAATTTGGTTTTAAGTTTTACTGGTATAAACAACCGATTGCTTCGCAAAAACAACCGATTGTTTTTTTTGTTGCTTTGCTGTTTTATTGCTTTTGTTCTTGGCTAACCTGATTTCTGTTCTGGATTCATACAAGGAATTTTGTTAAACTTTAAAAAGATTTTAAAAACCTCCTTTAAACAATTCACCCCCTCTCGTTTAAAGGCATATATGTTGAATCAAGTGTGTTCAAGCTTTGAAGAATCCAAACCCTTTGAAGGTTGATGGAAGGCAGGATGTGCTTGCTGTTGTTGATGTGTTTTAGAATAGGATCCGGGGTAGATTATCTATGTTAAATCCACTCTTGATTGAATCCAAAGCTTAAGCATTCTCAATCCTTTCTGGAAACAACCTTGTTTCTCATGTGAAGGGGGTTGACATGAAGATCACTTATGATGTGTGGACTGTTGTTGCTGGTCTGAAATATGCTGGCCTAAGCATCAACAAGGGAAATCTTGGAGTAGTGGAGGATTTCAACAAAGTCCAATACTACAAGAGTTGCTTGAAGAATCAAAATGCCCAAGTGAGAACTTGTTCGGTTGGAGGCTTAAAGCTAGATGAAAGGGTGTTTGCTCTTATTGTAACTTGGATTCTTACTCCAAGCGGGAGCAACCATTCTATCCTTACAAAATAAAACCTAGTATACATCTATTGCATCATGAAGATGATCAAAATCAACTGGATCCACATCAGTAAAGAACACATGCAAAAAGCCATGAGGTTAAGTGATTATCACTATCCCTATGCTGTTTTAATCTCTAAATTCTTGCTTTATTTTGAAGTGAATCTTGAAGATGAGACATTTAAGTTGGTTAAGCCAACACAAGAGTGTTGAAGCTGGAGGAAGCTTCTTCCCTACCAAGGCTTGATGTGTGTTTGATGAAGAAAATAGCTTGAGTGCTTTGAAGATTGTAATAGGCTTTTAGATTCGTTTGTAATTAGGCTTGTAATTGTGTATGGTTGCCTTTTGCTATGTGACCTATCCTAGATGCCTAACCAAGTCTAGATCAAGCACATGATGTGGTTAAATTGTTTTTGAAAAGCTGTTTAAAGTGTTTTTAAAAGTTTTAAATCAGTACACAAATAAATCTGTTTTATGGAGAAAGAATCGGTTTATTTCTTCTCTGTTAAAAGGCTTTTCTAAAATTCTGTTAGGGCACCACAGGCAAAGCTTAGTTCGTTTTTTCAGTTAAAGCTGAGCTGGCCTATTTGCTATCATTTAATCTGTTTCACTGTGAAAGAATCGGTTTGCTCTTTGGTCAGTTGAAAGGTTTTTCACAAGTTAGTTAGGGCACCAAAGGTACAACTCAGACAGTTATTTCAGTTAGCTGAGTTGGCGGTTTTCACAAAATAAATCTGTTAAGTTCAAAAATGAATCTGTTGTTTTCATAACTGCTTTTCAACTGTTTTTTGAAAAGAGGTTAGAAACTGTTCTCTATATAAAGAAAAGTCTCTCTCACATGAAAAAGAGCTGAGCAATTACGTTTTTGACGGAGATCAAACAATTTCCATGTGAGAAGAAAGATTGAAAGATTTTTGAAAGGTTTTCCAAAGAGATTTTCAAGTGTGCTTGTTCTAGGAAACCTTTGATCTTGGTGAAGGTGCTGGTGCAGTTCTGCAGCAAATTGAACTACTGGTTTTGAGTTCTTGCATCTTCTTTTCAGGTGTAATCTTTCCTTTATTCTGGTTTGTAAAGGTGTAAGTGTTAGTCACTCCTTGATAGGGTTTCTTGGAGTGCAAGGTGTGCTGAAATAAGGTCTTTCAGCATTGATTGTGTTGTTCTTGTAGTGTTCAAGAACTGTTGTGTTTGTAAGTAATTGGTACTGTTTTTAGTGGATTCCACCTTGGGGTAAGGTGAGACTGGACGTAGCTCTGTATGAGTGAACCAGTATAAAAACTTGTGTGCCTTTTCTTCTCATCCCTGCACTCATTTCTGGTTTTGCTTAATTCTGTCAAGAACTAAATCTGTTCTTTTGAAATTGAATCTGTTAATTCTGGGTTTAATAAAAACTGTTCTTCCTGATCTATTAAAGCTTTCTAATCACAATCAAGGCAGTTGTATATGCTGTTTTAATTGATCTGAAAACAAATTGTCTATTCATTAAAACCTGAGAAAGATTTATTCTCATTAAAACCTTGTGTTGAATGAAGTTGATTGATTTCTTGGCATAGCTGTATTCTTCATACTCATAAAATCCAACTAATCTGATTGTGTTATAATCCTCTGTTGATTACAATTCTAATTTGAACAAAGTCAAATTGTGTTAGACTGCTCTGAAGAATCAATCTGTTTTGTGTAAAAACAATATGTTCTTTTTGCCTCTGGTATACTGTAAATTGTGTGTTCTTGCGAAAATTTTATAAGCTCAATTCACCCCTCCCCTCTTGAACTTAGACACTAATAGACCCAACAAAGAGATGAACAATGGCTCTCTTAGCAAGATGGGATTCACCAAAATAAATGGGAAATGGGTGAGCAAAGATGGTGATCATGGTGCTTCATCAAGTGCCGCAGCTGCTGATTTTGATGAAGAATATCAAGCTGCTGACATGGATTTTCACCATGAAGAACAACCTGAAACCAATCTAGGTGTTGGAACCAGTGCAGGAAATCAAGGAGATGAAATGTCATCCATGTCTTCTTTTGAAAGATACATGGTAAATAGGCTTGATGGATTTGTCGAGAATCAAAGAAATCTTCATGATTTATGTGTAAGCAACTTTCAGAGTATAGACAACAGGTTCAACAACATGGATACACGGTTCATGACCTTGGATGAACATATAGATGCTATTCAGAATCAGATTTTTGAACTCCAATATGGCAAAGATGATTAAAGGAAAAACAACTGGTTGAATTCACAAAACAACCGATTGTGTTTAGGTCTTGTATCAGTTTTATTGCTTTTGTTCTCTATTTCTGTATGATCTGGAACAATTATGTTTTTATCTCTTCTTTTTGTCTATTTGTGAAGACAAATAAGGGGAGATTTATGTTGTGTTGTCTTTCGTTATCTTTTATTTCTGCAAAACTCTATGTTGTGTATGAATGTTTAATTAAGCCTTATTTCTGCTGGTTTTAAAACTGCTGATATACTGTTTCTGTTTTTGCTCTAACCCTATATCAGAGATATTGTGCTTTGCTTAAACTTTGTCTTACAGCAACCAGGGATTTGTCTTCATCAAATAGGGGAAGATTGTTGAATCAAGTGTGTTCAAGCTTTGAAGAATCCAAACCCTTTAAAGGTTGATGGAAGGCAGGATGTGCTTGTTGTTGCTTATGTGTTTTAGAATAGGATCTGGGGTGTTAAATCCACTCTTGATTGAATCCAAAGCTTAAGCATTCTCAAACCTTTTAATTGAAAGTGTTTTTCAAACTAAGTGAAAAACAACTTGTTGTTTTGTCGAAACAACCGATTGTTTTATACTTAGGTGTTTTTAGAAAGGTTGAAAACTGTTTTTGATGGTTGACTTGCTGTCAAACCAAAACAACCGATTGATTCGAGCATTCAACCGATTGTTTGTTTTGGGACCATAACAGAAAACTATTTTGTGCTTTGACTGAGCTTTATATGATTTTATAATTGAATACGCTCCAGTTTTAAAATGCTTTGACCAGTCTTTGAATGCAATAAATAGTTTGTTCAGATTTTGTAACACAAGAACTTAGTTTTAATCAAAGAAAAACATATTTGAGTTTTTCACAGTTTTTGCTTTTGAAGAGTTGGAGATTGCTTTGATCAAGAGAGTGTGATATAGGATTTTCATCTTGTATTGATTTCAGATCTTTTCTATAACAAGTGTAATCCTTTGTACTTTGAAGAAACTTTGTGTGTGAAGCTGAGAAGTGTTGTGTGCTCTTGAGGTTGTCAAGATCAGCATTCTTAGTGGTGTTTGTGCTGAGCCAAAGGAAGTTTGTATCTTGAGGGGATCAAGGTCACTTCTTTGGTGGAGTTGTAAGTAATCTAGGGTTGATTGCTTAGTGGATTCCCCAGTGGTTTCTGGGAAGACTGGATGTAGCTCTTGGTTTAAGAGTGAACCAGTATAAACTTTTGTATGCATTCTCTCTATCCCTTGAACTCTTTAATTTCAGTTTATACTTGTGAACTAGTATAAACAACCGATTGTTTTTCTGGTGTTGTGCTAAATTGCTTTGTGTTTTTGGCAAACTGATTTCTTAATGAAGTTTTTCAAAGTGATTTCATTCTAGACTGAAAAGTTTGCGAAAACCCTCTTTAAACCATTCACCCCCCCCCCCTCTAGTTTAAAGCCATACATTCTTACAATATATTCTAACAAAGAAGAATCGTCACTTGAAGCCATCCAAGATAAGACTTGGAGGAAATTTTAGAACACCAAAAATTCATTTAAGTAGAGTTTCTTTACTCAAAATTCAATGTCAATTACAAGAGGCGGTGGCCACCTATTTATAGTGATAGGTGCCATGTTATTAAGGCATAGAGGAAAATTTGAAATTCAAAATAAGCTAGCTTAACTCCTAAAAATTTGCCACTAATTGTGGATCTAGAAGGGGGTCACACTTTACACATTTAAACATGTGCTTAGTGAAAAAAAGTGTGACTATGTGGGTTGCATATATATGTGATGCATTCTAGAAGTTAGGATTTCATTATCCTAAGGGCCATGAACAAGTTTAATGTATGCTATTTAACACCTTCTCTTTAAAAAGATTAAAAGAAAGAATAGTTGGTAGCCTGACCCATGCTTTGATGTTCTGCTCTTGATGATCTTTTGAGAAATGGTAGGACCTTGTGACCTAGCCTGAGATGCTTGACTTAGCCTTGAATATTATTTCTTGCTCCTGGTCATCTTCTTGTAAGGTTGGGTTAGTTTAGATGGTGATGCTCCATTCATGGTTACATTATACTCTCTAGGTTGGAAAAAATTCGTCCACAAATTTAGAACTCATGTATATAACATAGCCAGATTGCTCACATTAAAGATAATACTTCATTTAGAAGAGCAACAATCATGCAAAAATCCTTGAAAATCGTTTAGAAGAGTTGTTTAACCCATGAAAACTTTGTACTTCACTCACATATGTAGGGGTAGCCCATTCATAAATTGCTACTACTTTTTCTTGGTCCATATGGACACCTTTGGAACTTACCACAAACCTTAGGAAAATAACATGGTTTATGGCAAAGACATATTTTTTCTTTGTTAGTAAACAAAGCCTCTTTCCTAAGGGTTTATAAAACACTCCTTGCATGACTTTGATGTTTTTCCATAGTTAAGTTATAGATTAGAATGTCATAAACATAAGTCACTACGAACTTGCCTATGAAGGGGCTTAGGACATCATGTATGATTCACATAAAGGTGTCAAGGGCATTGGATAGGCCAAAGGGCATGACCAACCATTCATATACTCTAAATTTTGTCTTAAAAACATTTTTTCCATTCATCCCTTGGTTTAATACGAATTTGATTATATCGCTTTTGAAATCAACTTTGGAAAACAAACGAGACTCATTTAACTCATCCAACAAGTCGTCTAATCTAGGTATGATATGCCTCTTTATGTTATTGATGGCACAACAGTTTGTACACATACACTAGCTTCCATCCTTTTTGGGAACAAGAATGATTGGCAAAACATAAAAACTCATGTTTTGGACCGAACCCTTTTCTATTAACCCTTAAACTTGCCGATAGATCTTTTTTTTTTCCTTGAGATTAGTTTTATATGTTGGTCGATTTGGTAAAAAAGCCCAAGGGATAAAGTTTATTTGTTGTTCAATACCCTTTAGAGGTGGCAACTCCTTAGAGATGCCAAAGTGGTATACTCATATAATTCTACAACATCTACAATTTCTCTCCTTAACTCACTCACAAATCTAGCTATCTTTGACTCGTCACTTTCATGCATATTCACTTTAGTCAAAGAAATTTCTAAGTCCTTAAAATATTCATCCACACTCTTATTTCCATGTTGAAGTTGTTGAAACTTCAACAAGAGTTCCTTCCTATAATGAGGAGGAACGAACAGTTCGTGCATACATTGCTTTAAATCACTCCAAGAGACCATGTTTGCCCTCTTGTTTAGTCCAATGTCCATTACAATTTTATGCCACCATTGCATGGCATAATCCTCAAATTCTAGAGAAGCTAACTTTACCCATTGCCTATCATCTACATCATACAAACTAAAAATTTGTTCTACTTTAGCTTCTCATCCTAAGTATACATTAGGATCATTATTTCCATTAAAAGAAGACAAACTGACATTGGGCATTTAGCTTTTGTGATGTTGATGATGGCTAGCCACCAAAACCATGACTAAGAGGATAGAAGAACATGAAGCCTCAAAGAAGAAGACTCTCCTAATTTGAAAAGTAGAACAGTAGAATTTTCTTCTTTCTTATTAATCTTGTACATATTGTATAGGTTTATTTTCTCTTGTATTTTTTTTAGGATTTTGTAGAGGCATATGTGGGCTAGTTTAGGATCTCATTCTTAAAAACTTTGAAAGCTTGAGGATTCTTGTCATTCGCTATGTGGAGGAGAATGTGTTTTCATCAAGTAGTACAAAAGCTAAGCATGGAGGTCTTCAAAAGATAAGTTGGAACTAGGTTGGAATAGGCCTAGGTCAAGTCAAGTCTAGTTGGGGCTAGGTTGGGTCAAGCTTAGGTCGAGCCGAACCTAAATGAGACTGAGATGATAAAAATGACTATTTTACCCTTCTTTAAAGTGACTTATGAATTATTCATTCTAAAATAAATTCTGGAATTTTTTCCAAAACATACATTCCAAGTTTTTCTGAACATGATAAAAATTTTAGAACAGATTTCCATAATAAAAAATTTGAAATTCATGAAATATACATTCTTGAATAAGCTTTTCAAAACAGAATTTTCATAACAAACTTCATAGGATGTATATAATAACTTCTGATATGTGTTGTCTCAAATGAGAGTCCCAGAACAAATTTTTTTAACACATAAGAACTTTCCAAAACAAGATATTTTTTTATTCTTCTAATTACAATGTTCTCCTTCTCTTCTTCTTCTACAGTGATAATGCAGAAACAACGACAACGGTATAAAGAAGTGAACGGGATAATTCGATTATTTCACCCAAGTATAGGGTGCGAGTTCAAAAATAGGGAGATACAGAAAGTAAAAACCTATATTTTATTACATTTGGATTGAATTTAGATTAAATTTTAAAAAAATCCAATCCATAATCTACTCATAGAATCCATAATCAACTCGTAGCACTATTGGTTGTTTTTGTCCTTGTCCTTGTCATAGCACTATGTAAGAAAAAACATTTGCTAATTTCCAACCCTAGTATAACACAATAATTGCCTCTGCAACTACCTACCTAGATATAATAGTATTCGTCTCATCAATCATATAGTATCGTATGGTGGATTTTTTAATTAATGTTTTATTGTTAAACTTGGTATTTCTATTAATTAAGAAATAATTGATATTTTAAAGTATTCTTGTCAAAAAATATCTTAGGTACACGAAATAAGGAACATAAAGTATGTATCTGAATACTTTTAATTATTTAGAAAAGATTTTAAACAAGCAGCAAACAACCACACGTTAGTTGATAATAAAGGTTAAGTGAAAATGCTAGTCAGCCTCAATTTGTTCATAAATCTTTAAGATAAAACAATTTTATTGCAAATAAAACCTGACCTCAGATTACACTTGTTCACATTTACTTCGCAAGTCCTCTCAACCCAAGAAAAAGGAAAAGCTATTTAAATTTAATTATTCAATGATTTGATTAAAAATTGAAAAATAAGCTTTATTATTAAGGTCGTTAAGATAATTGTGAAAATATATGAAGAATGCTTTTTAATAACAATTTCACTTTTGATAGTTTAATAAACTGTCCTAAACACAACGGTTGGCATTAACTTCTTAATTATCAATTAAACTAAACATCTAAAGTAGTAGTGCCTCTTTAAAAAGTACAACTTAGTATTAACGTAACATTAAAACTGCTTTTCTCCTCAAACATGTCATCTGGTAATAAAGCATACACAATATCATTCAATGGCAAGAAAAAAACTAAGGTCTGAGATTTGTAGTCACTTTTTTTTCGTGTCTCAACTACCAGAAATCTAGGGTTTAAACAAACCTAATATGTTCAAAGCTGTACATTTTTAGTTGCAGTCAATAAATACCACATTAGTTGAAAGTCAGTGACTACGCAAGGTCTCTTTTGCATCAGCCTTCGTGGGAGTTTAGAAGCAATGGATTACAAGTTGTTAATTTGGAGATCAAATAACGATGACAGGAAAACGACATAAATTACACCTATATGCTCAACACAACAAACGCTAATCCTCATCAAAACCCGCATCATTCATGTCCACATCGCCATCATCATTGTCCTCAGCTTGTGCTTGATCATCAAATGTTGCAGCATTGCTAGGCTGCACATCATTATCTACTGTATCAGTGGCTCCAATCACATGAGATGGTTCGGCCTCCTTTGTTTGCATGGACGTCAGACTTTCATCGCTGAAGAATGATGAATATGGTTGAGAAACCTGCAGATGAATATTGATTAGTTCGTCTTCTGCTAGGTGTAAGATTCTTGGTTACATAATCTAACTGCGAATATAGTGCATAAATTCGGGTAAACATTACGTATAAAAACAATGAACATCTACTAATAGGATTAAAATTCTTTTTTTAATGGATCAGATTCAATGTGTTGATAATAGTAGACGTATAAATGACTTTTCAGCACTTTTACTTTGAATAAACAGTTCCTTTTCTCTGCACTTTCCACCAGCTTGTTCCATTGTTTACTCCTGCTTAATGTTGAGGCAGATCCAACCACCTAGATCAACAGCATAGAAATGGATCGATATTCAGGTGTATGGACCAAATGAAATTCATGAACTCATGACATTAACCCTAAAAGACATAGTACCAATACTGCTGACTTTGCTCTAGTGATCCCAACATTCATTCGTCGGATGTCGTCCACAAATCCTATGCCTTTATCTTTGCTTGCCCTGACACATGAAAATATTGCAATGTCCTTTTCCCGTCCCTGAAAAAAATGGTAAATTATATGCCAAACCTTAAAGTAACAACCCTTCTGAAATGAAAAGAAATATACGCACTCTTCAATTCACCAGGATTTATTTCTCCAATTTCTGAATTTTTTAAAATTTATAATTTATAATTTAATCAAGCAAAATTAGACAATGAAGCCTCGTCTATGGTGCAGTGCAACAGTTCATGTGGATGTATATTCATAACCAGCTGTCTAAGTCACTCAATCTTAGTCTTGCAAATGCCAGGTAAACAATTAAACCTTATTCAAGTATTTGCATAATATACTGTTAAACAATCAACCAACAGTAAAACCAAAAATGAACATGAAGGATATCATATAATAAACATTAAGTTTACCTGGCAACCATCAACAGTACATATATCAACTACTTTCTCAGCTGACATTCCAAAGGTCTCTTCAAAACGTTTTTGGAAGAGTTTGACTTGTTGACTATAGGGTGATATAATTGCAACTTGGTTACCAGATTTCAGTGCCGGATAAAGTGAAATGAGTTTTTGATACAAGAATAGAACAAAATCAACTTCCTCAACATTTATCCATGAACCACTCCCAGATGGCCGAGCCTCTTTCCCCTCGTGTATATCAAAGAAACAGAAAGGGCCAAAGCAGCGGTAATCATGCCATGCACGTTTTGTCCGTGATTTCACCTCATCCCCATCTTGCAATGAGTCTCCATAAAACTCCCTAGAAGGAAAGCTTCTTATCTGTTTGATCATAACAATATAAAACCCATAAAAAATCACAGGAGATTTCAAAAAGATAAAAATAATAGAAGAAAATGATGATGAATTTTCTCCAGAGAAAAATAAGAAAAGGAAAAACATTGGGTACTCAAGGACCAAATACTAATGAGATTAACATAATCCCTATTTTTAACCTTGACGAAACACAATTAAACTGATTAAAACAGGAACAGGTTATATTCTCTGGTATGTGATGCAATCAAATCCTAGGGGAAAACTTTAGGACTTAAGAAGTGTGATACACAACAGAATTTGAATAGCAACAAAATAGTATTTGTATTGAAATGTAGCCAAAAAAAGAGGAATCCTCTATTACAATGTCGAAAGAGGAGATTTTTAAGAGAAATGAAACTATGAATGGATGAGGCACTCTTGCAGAATGGTAAATAGGGAAAACAAACCAAAACCCCCTCCCCATCGTGGGGAAGAACTTCTCTCAGGCTGCCCAAAATAACTTTCCTTCAAGAATGATCATGATCCTTTTCAGTTTATCCCCCCCTCCAAATGCCTACTACTCTCCCTACTCCCTCCAGCACAATTTTTGCATCTTCACTCTCTTTCTGCCAGATGACTATTCTGTTATGCCCTACTTTTCTGCTTCAGCTGGTGCCACTTGATTCTTTCTACACTCTTACCCAAGACGGCCTAATTTCTGAGGCATATTTGCCCCTTCTTCTATTACCCTGACTCTCTTTCCCCTATATACCTTCATTACAGGCCTATTTGTAACATGGAATATATCACATGAAGATCAGATGCTAGGAAAAATACTTTAGGAACTGTAGAAATGTAGCCTGGAACATCTACATAATACATTTGTAAGTCTTCAATTTAAAACATTTTCTACACCTCACTGTTTTTTATTTATATTCTTCAATTTAAAATATTGCCTTGATGAGTTTCTTGATTAGGCATCATTAAAAGTCGTTCCTTCAATTCAAAACCACAATTATACTTTATTAAAATTTTGCTAACAAATCCACCATTATAATACCACTTACAGAAACAGAGCCAACATGGCCCCTGTATTCAACCAGCAACAGATTAAATCTCAATAATACTCATTTGGCCACAGAAAGATGACATTAAATAAGTTAATTTTGCAAGATTCTTCTAAACATACGTATTAGAAATGGATTATGGCCTAAGTCAACTCCAAAACCTAATTCATGGGGGAAAGATAGCCCACACCTTCTGAGCAGTATTTTAGCCATATTTCTAGCTAATATAGAACATGTTAACAGTATGCACCAACCTCGGGATGCATTCGATACTGAGTCTTCAACATTTTAACTGGATAACCAGCCTCCTTCAATCTTTCAAATAAGCTTGTTCCATATCTTAAATTCATGAAACAGAGTCAAAAAAATTCAAGTGTTAGCAAAAAGAATGGTTTAATGTTTTAAAATCATAACCACCACATAAATAATTGTTTACCCGTGATTCTTAGCAACGTCTGAAATTACAGTTGCTGGAAGTTGAGCTGGATCACCAACCTTTAAAAATATTTCAACAAAATATAGCCTCAATAAGGACACCATTTGCCAAAATGAATTAAAAAGTCGGTAGCCCAACAAGCTTCTCAAAGGGTTCAACAATTGTTGTGCAAAAATATTTCCACTGTCCAGGCCTTGTCTAACCATTAGTAATTAATAGACATGAATTGTCCATCCCATTGCTGTATACCATTTCGCATCTTTTTGATTAAGAGTTAATATGAATAATGGATTTGTTTTCTTCGCATGCTTTTTTTCTTAAAAATTTGTATTTTATACATGATATAGAATATTATTCACATGTAGATTAAGACAGGTAAAAAGTATAATAATGTAGTTTTCTGTAATGTAAATAAAGTACCAGAAAAACTTTTTTGCATTGATTGGCTAATGGAACAAGAGTTGCAGGCTCCACCTGTCATAAAGAGTTAAAAAAAGTAACAACGGTTTTACATTAGATATAATTGGCAATCTTTAATCTGCTCGATAAAACAATAAGTAATACAGCAGGAAACTACATAATAATAAACCATTTCAACTTTCTAGGATTGCCTATTTTCATTTCAATTTAGGAAACAAGATTACAATTACTAGTCTAATTAACACAATAAATCTTGTTCCTAAAGAATATCTTTACGAAGTTCCTCCTTGTGTATTTGGTTCTACTTGTTTCATGTATGACCTTTCTCCAAGTAAAGATAAATTATCTGCTCATACTATCAAAATCTCTTACTGGTTGCTCTTGACTTAGGGGACCAAAGTTACTCCATGACAAGTATCCAAGTACTTGAGAAACTTACTTTCAAAAGAGCTATTAGGGAGAAAGAACCAAACACTTAAATACTCCACTAGTATCCCATACTGCTCAATGTGAGACTTAGGGACCATACACTACCAAGTTCCTATATAGCACCATTCCTGACAGCTGATGACTTGGGGGCTTTTTCTATATGACACTTAACTTAGTGACACTTCATTCAACATCTTTAGATCAAACTTTGTCTAGTTTATATTATAAGCAATCTTAAAAGTGACTCAGCAACTAAACTCAAGAAGATTTCACACTTACAGCTTGTGCTGCTTCATCTATAATCACAACATCAAATCCACGATTTAGTTTACTGAAAACATGGGAACCACTAAAGCTGAGAGTGGAGAAGACCTGCCAAGCACACAAAAAATACTAAGAAAATCAGATTGCTTTTGCTAATGCATTTAACATAGAGAGTGGGGATACATACAATAGTGGCCTCGTCTAAAATTGCAGCCCGGATACTGTCATCATTACTTCCTGCAGGACCATTACTCTGTTTATTGGTAGATGATTTATTGGCACAAGAACGTTTTTGTTTGATCTGCGTATAAGATTTTAAAACATTTAAATTCAACCCAATTACATTTGAGAGTGTATTAACAATACAGATGCTTAGACTACCAATTCATTGGTCAAAATACTGTCCAAATTGGTAGGTTTGAACCAAGTTCAAGAAATATCTAATATGCTCAAAATTTATTTAACAACATTATTCCAAAAAGGAGTATAAAATGATCACAATATCTTCAGTGGTTGGTACACATCATAAATAAAGCAATGACTGATGCACGTGCTTTGGGCTTTAAATCTATGTATAAATGTGTTTTGCGTTAGTGTGACTGGATGACCCAATTATAAGATGTATGAAGCCTGAACAAGGCAAATTATTTTCGTTGCCAGCAAAAGATGTAGGTAAAGTTTCAGTCATAGTACAGAGTGGAGAAGCTTCAACCACTTCAAGTGTCAATACAACTAGGCACAGTTCTCAATGTTGAGCTAAGATGCATTGCAAGGATACCTATTGATCAAAAGCCTACGAAATAATGCAGGTTTGTCAATATTAAATTAGCACATTATTGATCCTTTCGTGGACAAAGACAACCCACCTGCTTTCTAGAGACCTACGCCATCAAATCGGAAATGGCATAATGCAAATAAGGTTCCAGAATATGGCAAGAGGAGATTCTACTGAATTCATTCATCTAAAACTGAAATAACATAACGT
Organism: Phaseolus vulgaris; assembly: GCF_000499845.2. NCBI lineage: Eukaryota > Viridiplantae > Streptophyta > Magnoliopsida > Fabales > Fabaceae > Phaseolus > Phaseolus vulgaris. Next base: position 44,263,561 of record NC_023752.2, read on the forward strand.
ATGATGAAGGAACAGAAAGACCAAGCATTACTTATCTACAACGTGTCTGAATACGAAATCAACACTGCAACTGGCCATGCTTTTGAGTTTCAATTTCTTAAAATAAAAAATGCAGAATAATATACCCCAGTAGGTTTAGTGACGGACAGGCTGTATGATAGAAGGCTGTGTATTTGATTATAGAAAATGGTAAAAACCCAAAATATAGAAATCAGATTACTATATTTACAGAAACCAGAACTCTGACTAGTCTAGCTCTTTGAGAGCATATATTGCCCCAACTCACCTCTATAGTTATTACCCTTGCTCTCCCTTGTCATTCAACAAAAAGGCTAAAATAAGATAACAAATTATAGAAATAAGGAGCACATCCTTTATAATCAAGAATATCTATATTATATGTATAATATTAAGAACATTTTTATTTATTCCCGTATCATATCTATATAAAGCATCTTTGTTGTCTAAAAAACACAAGATTCCAGCTCAATGTTTCTCTCTTTCCTATAGTTTAACATGGTATCATGGCCTTTTTCAACACCGTGTTGAACCGCTAGACTCACTGTCTCCTAGGGATTACTTTTTTGATGAACCTTTCTCCTAGGTTCGCATTCACTGTATAAGAGGGTCTCCCATGAAACTTCCAAAACCTAACAATTTTAGGTCCAATGCTGAAATTGGATGAAGTTTGATTAAAGGGAACTGAGGAGAAAGATTCGCAAAAAACAAAATGAAATACTCTAAAGATAGTGGATCTACCAGGCCAACACAGTTTTGTAAAAAGCTCTAAATACCATATTAAACTTTAGGAAAGAGTGAAACATTGAGCTGACACCGTGTTTTTGAAACAGCACAGAGGCTTTATTTATATTGAGAAAAATGAATCAATGCAATAAATAGAGGAGATTTGATATCCTCTAATCTAATAACAAAGATATGATATTGGAATAAATAAATAAGTTCCTAATAACGTATATAATCTTGATGTTCTGATTATATAAAATTAGTTCCTTATTTCTATAATTATGACAATATTCCTTATTATATAGGATGAGCTCCTTATTTCTGTAATAATAACAAGAGCCTTTCATCTAACTTCATATCACTCATTATATCAAGACTCTTCATTCATTTCAGGAAAATGTTAGCATCCCCTTAGGGCTGAATATTAACATCTAAAAGTGCTAAGTTTTTTATTGAAAAAGAAAAAAACCATAACATTTTATACTTTTGATCTACAAATGTTTTCTTTCTCAATAAAAAACTTACCATTTTTTTAGATGCATAAATCAGTCCCAAGCGTTGATGTTAATAAAACTGTTAATTTAATAGTTAAGCTCCCCTCTGGACCTGCCCAGGCATAATCATGGCATTATAACAAAATTTTACAGTAGTGATATGAAAGATTAAATAATCATGGTGGCAGCGTAGCTAATTGAAACACATTTGATCTAATATTCCACGTACAAGTTCATCCAGGGAAACAGCCTTGATAGAATGATGTGCCTTGAGACCAATTCGTACAATTTTAGGGCAATAAACACGGTCATTTTCATCATGCACACCTAAGAACATCCATGAACAAAAATTCAAAAAATAAATATGCAATCATGGTAAGACAGTATAGAAATATGAAATTCTTAAAAGGAAAGGCAAAACATAAACAAGGAATGTAAAAAAAAAAAAAAAATTGCTAGGTCAAGTTCAGTCTGCTTATAATATGAAATAGTTAATTACAATGCCTGACCACACAACCAGGATGGCAATGACACCTCCCTAGTGAAGGTGTCCTAGTTGAAATCTTAACCCCCACCCCCAAACACAAACACAAAACTAAGAGGGACAAATCATGGCAAGAATGCAAAAAGAAGAACTTTCTTTTTTCCCAAATAAATGCATAGAAGAAACTTGATACCTCCATTGAGAACCCTCAGCACAATCTCATCAAGGGCAGAGTTTGATGGGGCACATACTAGCACTCTTACACGGTACTTACGACTTGAAGTTACAGCTTCAGGTTTCTGACAAAACCCATCATTAGAGAAGACATTATTTTGCAAGATCAACAATTTTAACCAATGAAAAAAGTACTTACTAGTTCATTTCCAGTAGTTGGGTAAAAACCATCATCACCATCTTTTGGCATCACACTATCCCTTGGATTAACACTACTAAGCCATGGAGATGCTAGTCTCCAATGTCTTTGTCTGCCAAAACAAAAAGGGGAAAAAAATAAAATCTTCTAGCCAGATGAAATATGAAAAATGCATTCTACTAACAAAGCAAGTATAAAAAACATATTTGGTCTATTTTAATTGACTATGGGGCATAAGAGGGCACCATCCCAAGGTGATTTTGCAAGATATATATACTCGTTCAACATCATCTAATCAAACTGAATTATTCTTGAATTCCACAAAGACAGTTAAAGAGGGAGCCAACATGCAAGGGATACTAAGGAGGCGAAAATCAACTTTATCAGTTCGGAAACCCAAACTAAATAAAACTGACTTGTCTGACTTATACTTTAATCATCTAGAATTAATTGAAAACCTACTCATGAATATTCTAATCAAAATACTTTATTTGAACCTTGGAGAATCTAAAGTACAGTTAAGCCAGCAGGTTCTCTCTCTCTCTTGTCATCCTTCAACAACAGAAATATAAAGTAATCATCCAGATCTCTTACTTGTGTAAGCCAAATTCCAAAAACTGTGTCATAAACTTTAAACAATCTTCCCAGCTTCTTATGATGTCAATGTAATGTTAAACAAACTAAAGTGAAGAGAAACCAAGAAAATACGCACTTAACTTGAATTACAGCTATTTTCTTTATGTTTATCATGATATGATACAAAAATCAAATTCTACCCTTATTGTTGCACTTCTACTTGATTCAGAACAATGTTTATGAACTACTTGAAGGTATGCATAGCGAGAGAGAAAAATGCATAACACAAAGCAAGAACAAACTAATCATGAACAGAACAGAGAAGGATTTTAAAAGATGGCACATATGGGGAATTAAAAGAACTTATCATGTCAGAAACACAGGAAAAAACTAACATTCATGGCATGACTTTTTCTTGACTGGTAAAGCCTAAATATTCTCAAAGAAAAACTTACTTCTCTGCAATAGGTAATTGTGGCCCCTGCTTTAGCTCATAGGTCCTGCTTCCAAAAAACAAATATCAGTAAATGCTTAGTAGAAAACATTACCATAAATTGCTTGGTAGAAGAAAAATTTGCTTCAAAATCTCACTTCTACCAGGCACACTCTTGACACAATGCTTTGCACTAGACAACAATTGAAACCAAAAACTGAAATTCTAGACATAGAAGACTGCAGACATATATTAAAATATAGTACTTACTTTGAATGCATTCTTGTAGGAGTTGCATGCAAAATGGTACTTAGAATCCCAAGTATAGTCTGAGTCTTCCCAGTCCCTGGGGGGCCCTGATAGGAGTTAGTTAGGCTCGATTACTACTTTTTTTATAATAAAAACAAGCTACCATACAATGATAAAATCCCAGATATCTCTCATAGGTATCTAGCAAGGGGATAATGCTTGTCACAGAAATAACAAGTAGTAATAATTTACAGTAGCAAAAATTCTGGAAATGACCTACTGACATTAGATAAATGGACATTATAAACTGTTTTCCAGTAGTAATAACTTACAAACCCTAACCTAATGACCTAACTGTGTTTTAAAAGAAACACAATAGCAGAGGTAAATTACATTGCAAGAAATGGAGAACCAAACCAATTCATGATTCAACCAGTCTAACCGGTTATTCTTTTTGTTACAGAAAAGTTAAAAGAAAAATCTGCTCAGTCATTTTGGAGGCCAAAAAGAAAATCACAACAAAATCAAAGAAAAAACTGGCTATAAAACATTCTTCATGTTGTAAATAGTAGATTACTAGGATAACAAAAAATCAATATCTCCATCCATAGTAATTAGGAAAAATTATCTTCTAAATCTTCCTATTTATTTCAGCATATTTTTATTTTTATTTTTTAAATGGTTTTGATTATTACAAATAGAGATGATGAGAAGGCAATTGGTGAAATTGTAATCAATAATAAAATAATTCTTTGTTTTCCCACATAGCTCAAGTCGATAACAGAGCTCCCGATCTTGGGAGCCCTGTTTCCTCTACCTCATTAACAGATGTCACTGTCGCTGTTCACTAGCAGCAATGGGCCTCCATGAAAAATCCACATTATCAATATCTCCATAATAATTATGAAAAAAATATCTTTAAAATCTTCCTTTTCATTTCAGCATATTTTAATTTACTTTTTTCAATAATGGTTTTGATTATTACAAATGGAGACGATGAGAATTGGTGTGATTGTAATCAATAAAATAATTCTTTATTTTCTTACATAGTTCAAGTCTTCAAATTGGAAGTTCTTTGAAATAAATTACTCTCAATTCCCAACTATAACAAATAATTCAGCATAACTGATGAACATACCATCAAACATTGCATAAAAGGGAAGGCAAATATGAAAAAAGCATTAAAAGAATTTTAAAACAGAAAAAAGCCAAATGGAGACCAACCTGTATCAGGACAAAGGCTTTTGATGATAGACCAGCCTGGAACAGGAATAAAATGTTACTATGGAATGAATAAATGTTACAAGAGCTTTACATCTTATTAAGCAATAAAAGTTCTGATCAATCTTCACTTTCTTATCAAGATTTTTTTGGTCATTTTTTCGCTTCTCTTCTCTTTGTTGTTTGTAACTTATTAGAATGGCATACGTGTAGTGTAGATTTTTGTAACAAATGTGCATGCTTGAATGAGGGGGAAAATGGTTTCCTTTCCTAGCTAAACTATAATGCTTCTCCTTACAAAAGCTAACTTTGAGAAAGGAGGATCTGTTCAGACATTATAAATGTATATAGCTTTTAAATTTTTTAAAAGATCTTTCAAAAGGGTTCATCAGCAAAAATACATTTTCCTCCAAAAGGGTACTGAGAATTTCATAAAACAAAAGAAAATGATAAAGAAGAAAGCATTTATAAAGATGGTGAGATAAAGGTGTGATTTTCTTTTGTTTTACAGTTCATATGTTAGGTAGTTTGTCTTAGAGGTCATTTGCTCTTATATTTCTTTTTCTGAGTCCTATATCAAAACCAAAAGATATAAAGATGAGTTTGAAAAACCCAAGCCTTTAACATGTACAGCAGAAAAGAAAATGGGGAAGACAAGGAGCATGTTCAGATTGACAAAACTTGGAGACAAGAAAAGAAGAAACAGAACTCTGAATGATATGTTATGCATCATTATACGTTTGTAGTAATATATCCTGTATTTTAGTTATAACATCCTTTAACTAAATGTCCAATCCAAACTTGAAAATATGCCCTATTAAGTAATGATTAGAATCCAACATTTATTCTTTGCAAACAATATATCAGTAACTAATAAAGAGAGAAAACCCTAGCATTGGTTAAGAAAAGCAAAAAGATAATTAACAAACCTGAAGTTGATGAACAAGATTTAGTCTATGTTACTTTATTGAACTTCTAAAGTAAAAACTTACTGTGATGGCCTCACGTTGGTACTGATTAAAAGTATTTTCAACATATTCCCTCAATGGTGTTGGGATTTTCCATCCCTCAACTTCGGTGCCAAAGCTTTCTCCAACTGCACCTAATATTAAATCCTTGTACGGGAGACAGCTTATAGTTCGAATAGCCAAATATTCACGAGCAATAGTAGATAAACTGCACAGCTGCATGATTTTCACATTGGATCAAAGGCAAAGCTAATTTATAAGAAAATGTCTCTGTTAAGAAAAAAAATTGCAAAAACCACTTTACGTTTCTTTTTTAAATTTATAATACAATTCATTAGTCAAGGAAGGAAGCCTCCACGTATAAAAAAACACACAATTGATATCACTAATAGTACAAGATAGAACTGTTTACCTTCATAAAATATAATTGTCTTTCTGTCTCGCATACATGAGATCGCATGTTAAACAGCCTAGGGCAAGATTGTACATTATCTGTATTAAATTTTAAGAACTCCCCTGCAAGATAGAGTCTAACTCGAACAAGTCTTGTTTCAAAAAATTTCCGCACATGTTCCACCAAAGCAAATGCATAAACAGTGGGTAATCTTTTTCCATCCACAAACTGCAGTGACAAATACAGATGGGCAATTAAATCAAATTCAAATAGTCAAACAATTCAAAGCCCAAAACACACAACTTCTTATCACTAGTAGTACCTTATCTTTCGAAAGCAGCAAAAGATCATTCTGTGATATTGATTCTCCCTCAATAATTTCACAAGGAAATTCTATAAAGTGAAAGTCATCTGCCTCACTCCAACTTTTTACCACCCCCAATTTCCAATCAGTCACTGTGGTCAGACAAAAAAAAAAGTTCTTCAGCAAATACAACAAGAGACCCTTCAAACTTTTACTCTGGTCCCTAGGGTATCACAGCAGAGAGGTAGAGTAGAGACTAATCCAAAGATTTATTTAAGGGGCTAGTCTCTCTTAGCCGATAGTTAAAGAGACTTATCCAAAAAATTATTTAAAGGGTAAGTTTCTCTTAATAGATATTCTCCCATTAACACAGACCTAGGATCGAACCTCTGATCATTGCTTAAGAAGTATATTTATTTGTCAACCACACCACACCAATTGGTTGACCCTAACTTAAAACATGGAAAGCAAATACACTATTTAAATTGAAGCAAGAAAGGAAGAACCGCAACTTAGACAGAGCTTTAACAGTCCTCAGACTAGTGCTACAATGTCACTCATATTTAACAAGCATCGCATAGAAAAGGCTAAAGACCTGTGACAAACGCCATTAACAATTAACTGAGCTACATTGCTACTCTTCTAGAATAACAATCTTCTAAAAAAAACGCAAAATAGTTTAAATTAGAGATACCATCTTCCTCCTCTTTCTCCTTAATGATCTGGGATTTGGCTTCTTCAAAGATGAGGGGTTCGTAGGTGGCAATATAGTCATCAACATCTGTGTACCGGTTCTTCACCTTCACGAGTGTCGACAACTTCGCAGTCCCTTTTTTCTCGCTGTTCCTCTGCTTCTGAAAACACAAAATTCCAAAAAGACATGACGAATGCAAAATAAAAAGAACACAGAAACAAAAGAAAAAGAGTAAGGAGTGAAGTGAATTGCCTTGAATTCCTTGAGGAGGGCAAAGTAGTCCCAACTAAGAATAATCTGGTAAAAGCGGCGGATTACTGATTCCTCCTGAAGCTTTTCCTTCTCAACTGCCATAACGACTGATGGAGGGAAAAGGGAAATAAAACTCCAACTATTCAAGCAGCACCGAAGCGAAAGCACTACAAACGAAAGCACCACTAACTCGACCCTCAAAACGGCGCCGAATCGAAGAAGAAGAAGAAGAAGCACCACGACTCCAAAGAGAAGCCGAGGAAATCAACGGTGACAAGTACAACGACAGCGACGCTAATCGCAATGAAACGGTGGCGGAAGGGCCTGTGGCGGTTACGGACAAGAATGCCGGAGACGCAAAGTAGGGACCGCCGGAAAATGTGACTGCAAGGGTTTTGAGAATTCTCCGCTTCAGTGGCCTTTCTTATTGGACGATCGTGATAGCATGTACTGTTATCAAAATTAGCATCCAAATATGGTTAATCAAAAAATAACAACATTCAAAACACATTGGAAATACCAAGAATTATTTTTATTAAAAATTCTCACTATTTTTGTTTAAGGTACGAGAAAAAAAATATATAATGTAATTAAAACTCCAGAGTTAACGCAAAGACTTTTCAGGTATTTGGAACTGCAATTATGATAATAAATATTCTTTGCAATATTTTATAATACCAAAAAAATATGATTTTTTAACAGATAAATAGTGTAACACTTCGTCAAGTGGTCCGGTCTTTGTTCTTTCTATGAACTTTTTTTAAAATTATTCATTATTCTTATTCTATTCTCAATTTGTGGCCTTAAAATATTATATAGAAAATTTAGATTACATTTAATATAAAAATATTTAAAATACATCATTCTGCATTCAAAACAATATATATATAAATCATAAGATAAATTATACTTACCTAATATATATCAAATATTATATTCTTCTAATTTCTAAACTAGGCATTTATCCTTTTAAATTTTTAGTAAAATGATAATCTTACACCTTTTTTTTTATTAAATTTATATTGTAAAATTTACAAAAAAAATACTTTAATATCAACCAAAAAATTTATGGAAGACACGTAACATATAAAGCTTTTGGTAAAACTATTCATCATAAAAATATTCTAATAATGTAATTTTCAAAAACGAGATTATACTTTGTTTGACAAACCTTAAAAAGAGAGCAATTATATTAATAAGAATAAAATAATATGTGTGTATATAGAATTTAAAAAGATAAATTAAGAATAGGGTTGTAATTTGTATGGCATTCTCAACTAAATTATTTTTAAATAAATGATATAATAAAATATTAACTAAAAAATCTTCACCATTTTTATTTTCCATGTTTTCACTCTATTTTTTTACTTTTTTTGTTATGCTTAAGACTCTATCATCCTTAGATGCTATAAAATGTCAAATTAAATTAACTTTCAAAATTTATATTATTTTCATCCGAGTTTCATCACTATCACTAAAAGGTAAAAAACAAGTCTGGTGAGATTTTTCTTATATTAATCTTAATTAATTTGAATGTGTTTTGTTACGACCTCAACTCCAAAAAAATTATTAATATTTTATTTAAATTGTATATTATTTTCTTTTATTTATTTTACTATGTTTTTATTATTTAATTTTTTATTTACAATAATACACTCATTATTTTTATTTTATTGTATGTTTCTATTATTTAAATTTATTTCTAACAACATATTTGTTCTTTTTATTTCTATTATTCAATTTTTTTAATAACCACAAATTCCTTTTATTTTATATGGTTTAATTTATTTCTAAGGTATAGTGATCTTTTTTGTTTTTTTATATTTGTGTTATTTAATTTATTTCTAATAATAAACAGTCATATTTTTTTAATTTACTTTCAATTATGTATTAACCTTTTTATTATTTTATTGTATTCCTATTATTTAATTCTCTTTTAGTAATATATTAGTTATTTTTTGTGTTTTTATTATTTTATTCTTATTTTTTCTCCATTCTTCCTTGATAATTAGGAAAATTTTCACACCAAAAGAGAGGTGATGAGGAAGGAATATAAAGGCTAGAATAAGAAGTACGGATAACGAGAGAGCACAAAATTGAGAGTGATAATACATAATAGACGTCATCCATATTACATATAAACGTCCTCCATAGTATATAATAGATGTCCTCCATATTACCTTGTTTTCAATCCTTTTGAGAAAAACATATTTTCCCTCGGCCTTTGACTGAAACCTTAGTTGAGTTTCCAAAAGACACATGTCCATCTTCCGTCTCTTGTTTATAAAGAAAGAGGTTTTTGTGCCCACACACATGATTACTAACACTTGTGTCTAAATACCATACCATGTCACTATCCAGAGTGAAGCTTTCATTGGCCATCATGAGAATTCCTTCATCTTTTGTCTCATCTTCCTCCATTAAATTTGCATTTTATTTCACTCTCTTATCGGAGCATTCCTTTGCATAGTGTCCATATTTGACGCAGTTGTAACATTCAACATTTGGACAATTAAAATGACCACCTCTTCTTCGACCACGACCTCGTCCACGTTAGTTTTGCTGGTTCATTTGTCCCTCCCCCCCTCTTCATTGTTGTTTCCATGGTCATCTCTTCCAAATTTCTTGACTCCTCGTACATCAATGGTCATCTCTTCCAAATTTTTTGACTCCTCGATTACACATACAACATTTTCAAAGTTATTGGTCAATGATCAAAACCCTTGCATCCATGAGAGTTTCTCCATTGCGTTTGAGTTAATTGGCTAACATTTGCACAAGAGTAATGTAACTAAATACATCTTCTCAATCCTTAATCTTCATGGCCTCCATCTCACATTGCAAAGTCGTCTTATCTTTCGATCGTGTTCAATGTTTTGTGTTGGCCCGCCAAGTATCCTGTGGTAGTTTCTGGTTCTTCAAAACATTCTTGAACCACCTCTCAAGAATCTTAAGATCCAATAAGGACTTTCATTTGCTCCAATGGTCATAATTCGTCATCTTTGTTAATCAAAGCAGTGATAGATTGTTGGCTATACTGGCCATAGCTTTGATACCAATTTGTACAAAGAAAGAATATAATTTTATTTCATTATTACTTTTCAAATAAGAATACAGTCTTTTTAAATAGTCTCACAATAAACTTTTCACATTTTACATGTTATCTGATAACAATTATACTATCAATTACATTTAAAATTATAATACAAATGAAATTTAAAATCATAACTAAAGATGATAATTATGACGATTTTGAGTTTAATGAATAATCCTCCCTAGATACCTGACCTAGAAGAGGCCGAGAGTCCCACCCAGAGATTATGCAAGAGCGAAGATTTGCAATATTGTCAAATGTATTGTTTGTCGTGTTTGTAAAAAATGTATTATACGAATTATCATCACTGCATTTGGATAAATAACTGCCTGATCATGCAAACTATAAAGTGTTTTTTTTATTATTTTTTTCTAATTTCATGCATCTACTCCATGCTATAAATACGCATACAGATATAGACAAAAAAAAAATACAGTTAAAATATAAATTATAGGACACCAGACATGATATATATATATATATATATATTAATATGCTTTGTAATGTGAAAAGATCAAGACAAATATTTATAAAAAAATTAACAAAACATAAATTTATGTAAACTATAATATTTGATTTCTGTAATTTATCCTCATTAAAAAATAAAACTTCAAATTCCGATTCATAAATAAATAAACTAACAATATAAAAAGTTAAGTGTCATCCAAAAAAATCATTTCCAGTAATATTTCACAATTTAGCTTCTTCATATTTTGAGAAGTGTTTCTTTAATTTTTTTTCTTAGTAAAAGTTTAATATTATGGTTTAATTTACTATAACAATAGATTTATATTATAAAAAATATTTTATGTTTGTAATTTTAAAAAAGCAGAAATAAAATATTTAAATTAGAAAAAATACAAATATTATAAAATTATATAATAAATATATTTAAATTTAAATTGAAATATATTTTCTGTATTTTTGTGTGAGAGTCGTGTCCAAGGAGCTCGATTGTATCATCTCCGGCAGGCAACTCCCTCCTGCACTTCTACAAATTTCTTCCTGCACTCCATTTTCAGAGAAGACTATTTTTCCCCTTTTAGAAAATGATTTCTGTATTATTTTTTTCGAAATATTTCTGAAACCTCTTTTTCGGAACATGTTTTATGAATTCTGGATTTATTATCCAGAAATAAATAAATAAAATGTGTACTGAGAAAGCTGTTCTGGAATGATTTTTTTTTTCTTCTGGATTTTCTATTCCGAAAAATTATAAAAAGTAATTTTGATATTTTTTAAGAATGTAGGGGTGCAGAAAAAAAATGTAGAGTTGCAGGAAGAAATTACCTCTCTGCACATCCAAAATTAGGATTATATTTGTCACCGCGTTGTGCATGCATCTGCAACCTCTTCATGTCGAAGATGAGTCCGAAGCGCGAAACAGTGCCTCCATAACATGTTGGAGCTTCATAGATGGGTAGTCTAGCTTATGATGGCATACAATATGAAGAAAAATTGGTAAAAACTCTTCTCGCCAATTTCTTCTTCCACCTCCATAAATCTTTTAATTTCAAAACTACCCTTCGACAAAAGTTCAAGGTTTGTTTTTTTTTCATTTGCGAATTGTATAATTTGTAAACTTTCCAAACTCAATATTTTGAAATACAAAATTGTATTTCGAATTCTATAATTTAGAAGGATAGTTTTGTATTCTGAATTTAAAATTCAGAATGTATTTTTGAATCTAAAAAATACCTTTTGAATTCTAGAATTCAGAAAAAAAAAATTGTATTTCAAATTTTAAAGTTTTATAATTTTAGAATTTGGAAGAAGGGAAAAATGGATACCAATGAAGAAGTTGTAGAAAAGGGTAAAATTGTCATGTATTCTATGTAGGTATAGGAAGAAATCCTCCTCTTTCCTTAGTGTAAAGTTGTTTCTAGGCCCTTTTACATTTTATTATTCCTATCACAAGCCTTTTTGCTCTTTTAGAGGAAGAGTTTGACCCATTCATTTGGCCCAACTTATCTACTAGTTGCCACTTGCTTTTTTAATATATGCATCATATTTTTATTGAAAAGACTGGGTCCTTTCAGCTGGACAAGCACTTTTGCTATTTGCAATTAGTTCTTGATATTCACGCGTAGTCTTTTAAAAATATACAAGCTCATTTATTCGGCCCAAGTTTTCCAGTATTTATTATCACCCGCTTTATATAAAGGCAATTGCTTCCTGCACCCAACACTTTTGAACCTGCACCAAACGTAATTTCAAAAATTCTAAAAATATCCTTTATTTCAGAAATAAAAATTCGGAATTGAAAATAATATTCTGAAAAAGTAGATTTGGAAGAGACTATTGTGTTCTGGATATAAAAATCTGGAAACAAAAAATAAAAATCCCATTATAGATAAAAAAACTCCGAATTTGAAAATAATACATTCCAAAAAAATTTATCTGGAAGAGATTATTGTGTTCCAGAAAAGGGGGTCAAGAATGTAATTTTATATGTACCCCATTTTTTAGGGGTATTTTTGTCTTTTCACCTGTAATTGGGAGCAATCATATGGTGCAGGAAGCAATTTCCTTATATAAATACGCCATGATTATTTGAAGGCTGCTTCTTCCTGCACCTCCATACCTTCTTGTGCCACCCCCATAAATTTTTCTTATTCCAAAAATACCCTTTTCAATATTTTGGATTACATAATCCGGAAGTCTTTTTCTAGATTCAGAATTAGCTTCCAGATTATGTAATCCGGAAGTCTTTTGTGATTAGCTTCCAGATTACATAATCCGGAAGTCTTTTCTATACATAAGATTAGCTTCTGGATTATGTAATCCAGAAGTCTTTTTTTCAGATGTGTTATTAGCTTCCGGATTACATAATCCGGAAGTCTTTTCTAAATATGAAATTGACTTCTGGATTATGTAATTCGGAATTTATCCGGATTACATAATCCATAGGCTTATTATTTCAAATCCAAGGGGTGAAAAAAAAGGATAAAATGGTATTTCATATTTAGTATGGGGTGGCACAAGAAGATATGGAGGTGTAGGAAGAAAGAGTCTTATTTGAATAGTCTGGCCCCATTTGACTGGGACATCATTTTACTATCCGTCACTCGTACTTTTATTAATGCATGGATCAGTTCTTATATTATTTAAACAGATTTGGGCCTGTTTGTTAGGTCCAAGGTTTCTGTTATTTGTCACTTCAATTTATTCCGACTGTTTTCCAGTATTTAATACCACCCGCTTTTATAAATAAGCCATGATTTTTTGAAAAGTCTGGCCCAATTTGACTGGCCTATCAATATTTCTATCTATCACTCCTATTTTTATTAATGCACGGATCAGTTCTTATTTTATTTAAATAGGGTTGGACCTGTTTGTTCAGCCTAAGCTTTATGCTATTTGTCACCCCAATTTATCGGTCCATTTTCCAGTATTTATTACCACCCATTTTTTATAAATAAGCAATGATTTTTTGAAATGTCTGGACCCATTCGACTGGCCCATCAATTTTACTAGCTATCACTCCCATTTTTATTAATTCACGGATCTGTTCTTATTTTATTTAAACAAGGTTGGGCCTGTTTGTTCGGCTCAAAGTTCCTGCTATTTGTGATCTCAATTTTTTCGGGCCAAGTTTTCCAGTATTTATTACCACCCATTTTTTATAAATAAGCCATGATTTTTTGAAAAGTATGGCCCCATTGGACTTGACCAATTCTTTTACTATCTGTTACTCCCATTTTTATTAATGCACAAATCAGTTTTTATAAGTTTTGGGCTTGTTTGTCCGGCCCAAGGTTCCTGCTATGGCAGTTTCTTCCTGCACCCTCACGTTTTTCTTCCTGCTCCCCCACACTCTTTTGCAAAGACTAAATAGTCCTTATTAGTTTTTTAAAACCTCCAAATATCCCTAACCTAAAATACCCTAAAGAAGGCAGTGAGTGGTGTTCTTTTGCAGCGTGAATCCCTACCACCAGTGCGATTCTTCATCTTCCACCAGCGGTACCTCCAAACCATGTACCAAATCATTCTCCTTTCAATCTCACACATTTTTTCTTGGTGATTTAGAATACTCTTAGCAAAGGTAAGTAAATTTTTATGTTTTTGGATCTAGACATCCATTTTTTGTATGAATTTTTGTTTCCGTAAGTGCCTTTTCACATTCAAGATTATAGAATTCGGTAGAATTCGGTAAAATTGTGGATTTATGCTTCTAGTAAAATTCCGGATCCAACAATCCAAAATTAAAAAAGACCATTTCGGATTTAGGAATCCATAACACAAAAAAACAATTCCAGATTCAGAAATCCATAATGCAATTTAGGCTTCTGGATCCACCAATCCGTAATACAATTTAGACTTCGAGATTTAGCAATATGGAAAACAACAATTTATGATATTTTAACTTCCACAACACACCCTCATCCGGAAAACACAATTTAATCAATTATGGATTCATGAATCCAGAATACATTACCGGATTCTGATATCCGGTAATCTCGAAATCTCCATAACCACCATGCTCCTAAAAGAAACTTAATTCTTACCTCTACATCCCAAACAACACTTCAGCAACGTTGCGTTCTCCTCCGGTTTGCTTCGAACAATTACAAAGACCCTCCACATTAGTTGATATTCAATGATGAAGATGAATAATAACAATGGAAGTCCAACACGATGCCTCTTTTCAAATTATAGATCAATTTTAATTTTGGGATATTTAAAATTTTGGGGGTACAGGAAGAAAAACGTGGGGGTGCAGGAAGAAGAAGCCTCATGCTATTTATCACCCCAATTTATTCTTCCCAAGTTTTCCTGTAGTTATTACCGCCCTCTTTTTATTATGCTATTGCTTCCTGCACCATACCACCGCACCCAATTACAGGGAAAAAACAAAAATATCCTTAAAAATGGGATACATATAAAATTATATTTCGAACTCCTTTTTCCTGAACACAATAATCTCTTTGGGATAAATTTTTCTGGAATGTATTATTTTCAATTCTGGATTTTTTTTATCCGGAATGAGATTTTAATTTTTTGTTTCCGATTTTTTATATCTGGAACACAATAATCTCTTCCAGATCTACTTTTTCAGAATGTATTGTTTTCAATTCTGGATTTTCATTTCCGGAATAAAGGGCATTTTTGGAATTTTAGAAACTGTGTTGGATGCAAGTTCAAAAGTCTGACCACATTCGACTTGCCCATCACTTGACTATCTGTGACTCCCATTTTTATTAATGCACGAACCAGTTATTATTTTATTTAAACAGGTTTGGGCCTGTTTGTTTGGCCCAATGTTTCTGCTATTTGTCAACTATTTTTACATATGCAGTCAACAATTTTTTTTGTGCGAAAATTAAAAATAAAATAAAATTGATATGCATAAATAAATTTAGGTATTTCTATGATTGCATCTGTCATCTGATATTTAATATGATTGTTTGAGTATTTTGTATGATCATATGCATCATTTTTTACTTAAAATCTTTTTATCAAAAAATTAAAAAATATGTTCTTGGGACATGTCGTTGTGAGCAGGTCAATTTTTTAAGCTAGAGACTTCTTTCGTTATTAGGTTCCCTCGGACTCGTCTGACAGCTGTTTCTTGGCATTGAGATTTTTCTCAGCCAGTTGTCACTTCATTTCCTCGTTCTCCTTCTTGAGAACTCGCATTTCCTCCTCACTCTTTTGTTTCATCTTCGCCATCTCTCTTTACAGAGATATGAGCAAGGTCATCTGCTCCGCTTTTGTCATCCTCTTGCTTCTCATGTTACTTGTTGACACCATCTACTTTTTGTTGACTTCTTTTACTCTCTCGATACCTAATTTCCCTATGATTTAATTACCATTAATACATAGTTTAGTAAATAGATCTGAACGTTCAATCCTGACAGTACAATAACATATATAAAAATATTGTTCTTATCAAAATTTGTACCAAAACTATTTGGACTCAAACCAAAAATTTAGTTACCATTAGTTAATACAAGAACAACTGAGTAAGTGAGCAACCAAATGAAGGCAAAGTTGCTTCAATCAAAACTCGTACTCACCAAACCAAAAGTCGTTTCACAGATCTATGTCCATTGAATTGCGCAAATCGAAATCGAATTTGAAAAGCGTAGTTTCACCGAACAAACTACACTGAATTGAAATTCGAAATCATGAACAATGATCTCTTAACGATTCAATTTTAACCACCATTGGAAAGGAAACAACGCACACGACAGAGCAAATGAATTGCACATGGTTATTCCTCAGCGTATTAAACTTTTTTTTATCTTAGATTTTCATATTAGGTTCACACTAAACAAATGTACCGATTAAGAACCAATTGAATCCAAATAGCTACGCCTTAGTTCGGTTTACTCAAATTTCTTCACTGAACAGAACTTCACTGCTTTGCTTCAACTTTAGTTCACACTGAAAATTTCCAAAACTTTAAATGTCGAATTTCAAACAGAGCCACCACAACTATTCCGGTGATGAATTTTCAACACAATAAAGGAAGAATTTCCAAGCTATTCTCAATCCATCTACTGATTTTCCACAATTTCTCGATGCGATCCTCAATTTCCAATCATCGAAAGTGTTTAAGCGCGAAAGAATTGAAACGCTCCTTGTAGAATCAACTTCACCGTGAATTAGACTCGTGTACCAATTCAATTAAACCAATTGAAAATTGAATCGCGACTGAACAACCAAAAATTTTCATATATTTTTTGAAAATTCAAAAACTAACCTTGAAAATGTTGGATTTAAAATTTCAACAAAAACATAACAGAGACCTAACTCTACATAAAATTTTCAGTGATCTACTATCAATTTAAGAAATCAAATTTGAAAAACAAAAGCACTCAAGAGCTATAAATTATGCGACAGACATAAACATCATGTAACTTGAAAATTCAAAAGCACAACTAATGGAGTTTGTTACATATTAGCACTAAACATGAAACCCTAAGAGATAGAGCATCCCCTGAGCTTGCCCAACCTCTCAGAAGGATGACCTGGAGCATGATACAAGACCCATGGCTAGGTCATGATCATTCCCTAGCCAGTGCCTCAGAACCTATCATTCCACAGAGGATCACCAGGAGCAGAGCCCACATAATGGAAGCTGAGCACCAACTAGTCTCTTTGTTTTTAATTCCAGTAGATTAGGTTTCACATATCATAAATTGGAGTGTGCTTAGGAATTAGGGCTTGTACCAAACCCATTTTCTCTTCATGAGCACCCAGGTTTAGGTCTTTGCAACCCTAGCTTCTAGAAACTAGGTCTAGGGGGCGACATTTACTATAGTCAACCCTAAAGTTGTCCCTCCCCTCTTCTCTCTCCTCTCATCTTGTCCACTAAGGCACCCCTCCCTTATAAATTGGGTGCCTTGCCTCATGTAATTTCACCTTGAATTTGAATATAGAAGATAAACTCCCTTTGAGTGATTAGTGATCTTTGTCTCCTAAATTGTTCTTGTGTTTTATCTTGAGTTTAGTGCACCTTAAGTGGCGGCTCTTCACCACTCATCTTGGAGTCTTTCACCACTCCAAGTGGCGTGACCACCTTCCTTTTTCCACAAGCTTTCTTCATCTCTTCATCCTTTTATTTTCCATTCCTTACATCCCATATTAATTTCATATTGCTTGTTTTTTCTTCTTTCCATTCAGTCTTTATTACTCTTATTATCTTTTTGCTTCTTAAGTTTCGTACCTCATCATCATCACCATATAATTGTATTTTCTCTTTTACTCTTTAAAAGAGAACCTTCACACTTACTTAACCACTTGGTTAAGTTCGTGTCCAGTGACAATCTTCTTCGAGCTTATCACCATATTCTGCTTAATTCAAAAACCATAAACAAATGCAACATCGAAAATGTGCAATCATAAAATAAACTCACATCAATTTGTGAGAGTGAGAGGTGAGACCAACTCACTGAAAAGTAGTTTAGACTAAGTCTAGAAGATGACTAATCTAGGGAAAACTTAAGAACATATAGAATGACCAAAATTGGACAACATTATCAATACTTATTCCAAGTTAAAAATTCAAGGAGAGCTCACTCCTATTTATAGCTACATCGGTGTTCAATGAGAACAAGGGTGAAAGGAAAAATTCAAACTAAATCTTGGTGCCAAGTCTAGTCATGTCTTCCACATGAGTGAAACTTGGAAGGCAAGCTACAAAATCCTAGCTTGGAGCCCACACTTCCCCTTATATGACCGACCTAGGGTTTCTCTTTGGCCATTACAAGTCCAATTGAAACCTTAGCTAGGTTTAGAAAACCCTAATCTAACACAGACTCACATACAAGCCAAAAATCCTATTCTACTTGGCCCACGAAATCCTAATCTACATTGCAATTACTCAAACTAAAGCTTGACCCACAATAGTGATGATTTGACCCTATTCTTGTATTTCTTCATCGTACTTCTTTATTGGACCTACAAAAGATAGATAAAAACCCAATTAAGTCCATTTGTGTTAAATCCTTGAATAAAACTTTAAGTCTTTAATCTTCTTATTGTGCAGATGTCGTGTTTTCCATCAAATACACTTTCTAGTTCCTGAGAATTTGACAATCCAATTTTTAACTGTACTATAGTTGATTCGGCACATTCTATCAATAAAACACGATAACAATAATATATGTGGATCTTTAATTACTTCAACAACTTAATTTTGTATGAAATACCGAAAGAATGTTGAAATGGTAACAAGGTTTGGTTTAAAGCCATGTAAAATTTTGAAGCATTAGATTATTTTTAGCATGAATTTGATAATCTATTGATGGAAACATCCGAGAGAAAAGGAGTTTTTTTTTATCTTCATTTAGTTGATGTTGCTTAGCAAGAACTTCAGTTAAATTATAAGTTACAACAATTATTTCAGACTAACCAATTTGAAAAGGCCAATTGCATCAATATGAAACAGGTATTTCTCTCATAGTTTCTATTTTTCTTAATTTACATGACTAAGGGTGTAACAGTAGCATTATTACTATGATATATCATAACAAAATTTCTACTTCATAATTTACTTTCACAGATATCAGTTTTTTCTTCATCATAATTTAAAGTATTGTATATTATAGAATGTTTCAATTATTCAGTATGAAATATATTATAGCAAATAAACTGATTTTATATTCCCTGTTTCATCGCATTTCATGAAAACTGAGTTATTTTTCAGAAAAAAAATAAAAAATGCTGAATCTGTTTATCTTTCAATTTTATGACCAATTTCTGAAAGAAGTCACTCTTAAAGATGGGGACAAATTTAAAGTTGATGTGAAGAAATGGTAGCGTTTATTATCTATGTGAAAGGAACAAAACTTTGACAATTTTTATATAGACTCAGTCAAGGGCAATGGCTTAAACTCATGTCATCAATAATCACTTTCTAATTCATGTTAATAATAGTCTCTTCCAGAAAGTCAAATTCCCTTATGCAAAAACAAAATTTAATGTATGCTCAAATGAATGTGTCAACTAATCAATTGAAATTCATACATATTTTGTTCAAGAAATTGACGATAAACCCTAGTATGATTTTTTTTTTTTAAATAATGTTCTTCTTTAGAATTTATGTTTTTAAAAATTACAATATTAATATATATTTTCGTGAATATTTATTGCAATGCTGTGTTTTTCTTTGTTTCGTCAAATTGCTTTGGCCAACCATTATCAAATCATTGATTTAATTTATCATATGGAGTTGCAAATATTTTTTAAAATGTGATGTTCCATTTCTTGCATTGCTTAAAACGGACTTCACTTATTCATCCAGATTCAAAAGTCCACAGAATAAATTGGATTCAAATAAAAAAATTATGATATCAATTTTAAGTGGGGTCATTTCACCTAATAAGTCACTTTCAAAAGTCCACCCAATAAATTAAATCCAAATAAAAAAAATTGTGACATAAATTGAATTTAATCATTTCTTCCTTTAACTCATTGCTCCTTAAACCTATAAGTTGTTACGTTTTATAAAAATAATAATTATATATTAAGAAAATAAAAATAATTTTATTATAACATATTCATGTACTATAATTTATGCATTAAATCATTATATATAAAATTAAAATTAATTTTATTAATATGATTTAAATTTTAAAATGCACATTTTATTTTAATTTTTTTAATTAAATTTTTATTTATTTATTGATTTATTTTACTTTTTTAAATAGGTCTAAAATTAGTTGATTTATTAACCTTTAGATTTAGAATGTATTTGGTAAAACCAAAGAGTTAAAAATGTTTGATATGTATCTCACGATAACTTATTTTAGATTTCTAATTTACAAATGCAATTTTTTTTCCTCTGACTTCGTTATATTTTAATATATTTCCTTCATATTATTAATTTCTTTCTGTCTATTATTACTTATTCCAATCTTATAGAAAAAATTAATTATTGCACTATTTTTAATATTTATTGTATTACTTTTAAATTTTTATGTAGGTAAAACTAAAAAATATTTTATATTAAATTGAAATAACAAATATTTTACCATATAATATGTGAAAATTACACATGATGAAAACTGTTTAAAAAACAAGTCTAAGAGTAGTTTAAATTGATAAATAAATAAAATTAAGTTTCTGAAAATAAATAAAAAATAAATTTACTTAATACTCATCACGTAAATTTATTTAAATAAAACGACTTATCCAAATCAAAACAGTCTATACAAGTTTTAAAAAATAAATAGAAATATTATTTTTTTAATATGATTTAATTATTTAAAAAAGTCTAAAACTATCATTTTATAATAATATATTTTTTATCTAAAAAATATAAATTTTATTTATATAATAAAATTTATGTATTTTATATATTTTAATATTATATGACATCTATTAACTAATTTATGAATTATATCAAATGTTTTAATTTAATAAGCTTATAGATTATAAATTTATCAGTTAGTTCATTAATTAATAGCGAAAACATTATGTTTGTATTTTATTATTATTATTCTTATTATTATAATATTATATATTATTATATGTGTATTCCTATCTTTTAAATATCAAATATTACTAAGAAAAAATAAGATAAAAATATTTTTTCTTATTAGCTATGAGTTTCAGCATACAATTTTAATAATTAAGTTACATTGCAAAATATATTAAATAAATTTAAATTTATAACACAACATAATTATATCAAAAATCTGAATGCTCTATATTCAAGTAATTATACCTGTTTGAGAGAATTGAAGTATCTGCCCATCAAATCACGTCTCAATTCAAAGTTTTATTTGAATCATTCTTTTCAAATAAATGTAGAGCACGTCTCTCAAATAGTTTCTTTCAAATTTAATATTAACTCTTTTTTGTTTGTTTTAAATTTAAATAATTATAAAATAAAAAAATAACTAAAATAAAATATTGATATAAGGATAAAATATAAACAAATTTGTGTATAACATAACATAGTTTGTAGTGGAAAATTCTAAATTCGTATTTATTAAAATAAATTATAATTTATACTTTTAATATAAATATGTAAATAATAATAATTTATTTAATTTTAAATATTAATTTACATGCAATTAACGTTTGTACATTTAACTCATCAGAACATCCTACACTGTCTTTATTTTCACTATTTTATGTTACAAGTATATTATGATTAAAATTCATGTTGATATTATTGTAACATAAATGCTCACCTTTTGTTCCTACTGTTAATATTTCTACAAATTAATTAGCTGTTCAAAAGTTTCATACCATCTTACATGTCAACCGGATAATTATTAGTTAAAGTTATCTGATTAACATATTATAAATTATTTGTTTATTTCTTCTACCAAGAATCTAATTGACATTTTTTTTAATATTTTTATAAGTTAAATATGTCTTTTATTTTTTTATTATAATGTGAAATTAATTTTATTTTTAGTCTAAATTTTAGATTTTTTAAGTATTTGTAGTAAAAAATTGTTGGAATAAATTTTTATTAGTGTTTTTTTTTTACTTAACAGTATGTATAAAATTTGAATTATGGACGCATGATAATACAGAAAAAATATTTAATTATCTTTTATCAATAAAATAAAAAGGAAGTTCATTTCGTAAATAAAATTTTGTAGACAATCCCCGTTCATAATTAGAGTAATAATTTAGTAAAAGTGGGGATATGAACATCCCAATTGAACAGGGAAAGATGTGAACAGAAGCCTACCTAAATGCATGGTTTTGAGCCTAAAATAGTATTACTGTTATCTCTTTTTGGTTATTAAAAAGTGACTAGGCTATTTTGGCTTTAGTATAAAAGCCTTAAAAAACTTATAAAGGTAAATATAAAATGTGTATAAGTTTAATATTACATCTAAAAAAAATTAAAGCTTAAGCATTAAATGTGAGGTTGTAGCAGTATTGATGATGTAATCCACAAGGAGTTTGGATTGAGACACATTAGTTAGGGTTTTCATTTTTTCAACTTCAAAATAAATGTGTGTCAAGCAACATATACTAAATGCTATGAGAGTGGTGCTTTATGTGTCCCTATCTTCTAGGCTTGTCTTTTGTATTATTTTATTCATAAATATCCAAATATTTTAATTCACTTTACAAAACCCTTTAATCAAAAAGTTTAATACAAGAGACTAATATATTAACTTTAATATGAAATTGTTCGAGGATTGTTTTAATTTAATCTTTAGTAAAAAAACTGCGCTTAGATTTTACTTACCCTCTTAATTGAATTACGCAATCTTACAATATTAATAAATAATATCAATTTTAAAAAGAAAAAACACTAAATTATTGATATATGCCTGTCTAATAGAAATTTACGAAAGTGGTATAATTCTTTTTATAATATATTAAAATAAACAATTTTAAAAAATTATTCATATGGATAAGGTTATGGTTGAAACAATGACTTTATAATTAAAAACTCATATTTTAATATAAAATTTTAATTTTTTTCAGTAAGTTAAAGTCTTGCTTTTCAACATGTTTTTTATTTTATTTTTACCGAATTGTGCTTGCAAAAGTATGATTTTAATTAAATAAATTGTACTTACAAACATGATTTTAGTAAAAAAAAATTAAAATGATATTTGCCAATATGATTCATAGTAGAAAAAAAGTTAATTATATATTAGACACATTTATTTATGTGAAATTATAACTGTAAATATAACTTATAAAGATAAAATGATCCATTTTAAAAAACAATTATCCTTGCTTAACTACGAAATAGTAAGAAGTTACTCCTTTCACGCAGATTTACTTCCATTCTTTTTCTCTAAATTATAGATATCCCCTCTTATCTTTTCTCTTGAATGGATAGAATAGTGTAACTATGGGAGCAAACATAGCCTAAGGAAACTAAGTGGCTTTGCAAATTAAGCATGGATGATGCAGTGAAGATTACAGAAAATAGCTTAATCTACTCTCTGACATGATGGAGACACCTCACCTTTGTTTGTAGGTTTTTCTCTTTGTCTATGAATTGTACCAAAGTTCACATGCAATGGAATAAATGGGGTGGGTTTTTCCTTCTTTTTTCCACCAAGAATCAAACAAGCTTTAGGTCCAGTCTACACTCTAGAGAAATGGGGACAAATTAAACCTATGACTCATCCTCAGGTGAATTCCAGTAGAAAAGGGAGAGGAGAGAGGAGTTTGAAAAAAAAAAAAAACTAAAAAGATAGAAGAAAAGGAGTAATAATTGTGATAACATGTGATGAAAAAGAAACAACTTAGAAAGAGAGTAACAATTTATTTGGTAGAAATAAGATAGGAGGGAATTTTAGAGGAGAAAGTAGAAACAGAAGAGGAATTAAAAGGTTGAGTTTAATAAGAATAGAAATTTCAAAGGGGAGCAGTTTTGAATTTAAAGAAATATAAGAATATAGTAACTAAGGATTTGTCCATATGGCATATGCAATATAGTTTTTGCATTATGCTAAAACTCATAGGCTAAGATAATCACAATATGATAAATGAAATGAAACTTAGGTTAAGTAAGTTAGAAGATTTTCCTAAAGGATAATGGTGCCTCACTTTCTGTGTGTCTTTCCTAATCTAATGCACGTATAGGGTGAAGTTTTGATGGTTTGTCTAGTCAATTTTGTTTAGTCGGTGAAGCTTTTCTCTATTGGTCCCTCCCATTGTGATCCCAATGTGGCAACCTATAATGGTCCTACCCATAATGCATCCCATTTTAATTTTCATGGTCACGAAAATGACTTTCCATTACTTTGCCAACATCATACTAATTGCAAAGGCCTAATTGAATATGATAAATGCAATTAGGTTTTAAGATTTTCGATCAAAATAATTAGTAATATATATTCTATAACAAAATAGATATTTTAATTTTACATACCCATTTGTTAGTACAAGTGATAGTTGTTTGTAATTCTTAACCTAATTATTTAGTGATGATGTCCCTTTTAAAAATCATGGAAAGAAACACTCACATTATATGGCCCAAATGGTATTAATAGTTATTTCTAACTATGAATATCATAAGATATTTTTAATTCTATAAAAGACAATATTTTTAATTGAATCACAAATACTCACAAAATGATGAAACTAGATCTTTAGTCTGAATAGACAAAGATCAAACCTAAGAACTAATTTTTTTTTTAAAGATGTAGCAATTGAATAAAAATCAATTTGAATTTTATTTTGAAGAATGAAGTAACAAGACATTTTGGCACCATCAAGACAAGCCCTATAGCACAATGTTATAGGGCCCTAGTGCTTAATTTGTTTCCCACTATGGGTACCTAACATGGGGTTTTTTTTGCAGTGCCGTATGGAATGGAACACTCAAATGTTTTTCTCATTTACAGCTAGCCTGTACTACATGTCCATGCCACAACAACTAGAAAAAAAAAAAACATAGCAAAAAAGAATTACAAGAACCTCATTCCCAAGTCCTCAAAGCATGCAAAGCACTCTCTTTTTTTAACTTTCATGTATCTAAAGCACATTTTCAAAAGATCAATCAACAAAGCTATCTTTGACTCTACCTTCTTCTTCTTAGTAGTGGTGTTGTACTATATATGTTGTTAAAAACTTCACATCCACACTTAGTAGTAGTAAGTAGTAACCACAAAAGGGAGAGAGAGAGAGAGAGAGAAAAAAAGCAAGTGTTTTTGGTACATGTCACTTTCTTTTTACCCCTTTATTCCACGGTCTTTCTCTTTGTCAATGATCTCATCCAACCCTTTCTAACCTTCACTCCTTCAACCTTGTTGCCAACATGGCCCACACCACCCTTACTGGACCTCTTCCATTGGATGAAATGGACCAAACGGCCCATACGCTTTCTCCATCTAAACGCGTTATTTGACTTTCCATGCTCTATCACACTCTTGTTCTCCTTTGCTTCCTTCTCTAGGAACTTGCCCTCTACACATACCTTATTAGACATGTTAGAGAGGGTGCTCTTTTCCCATGAAGCCACTCCATTTTCTTCAAACTTTATTGAGATGAATGACTCTGAAAAGTTCAACCAATTCCACATTGTCAATATAATAACTTGAAGATACCATCCAACACACCCACATAAAAAACATTTGTTATTCTTCACTACAAGTTCTACAGAAGAAACATGCTTAGTTTAGGTTTAAACTTTAAATTATGTAGTTCTATTGCACATAAGACAAATTAACATGTTTTAAAGCTTGATGCACATAATAGAATAACAAACAAAAGCAGTCAATGGAATAGATACATAAATTTGCTTTAAATTAACATAATACACGTACACACACCACCAACTCATGCATCTATATGATGAATTTTTGCCCAAGTTAGAAGGGGGTTCGTAATCGAATTTTTAGTTGGCGCAATTTTTCTTGAAACTGTTTTAGACACTGACATATGATCATCAACAACAGCATCGCATATGTCAGAAACATGAATGACATCTTGCCAAATAATTTGTTTTGTAAGTTGTAACTCAACTCCCCAGCAAATCTATAACCTCAAACAAAACATATTTTAGGTGTTATAGTTCTCTTGTCGCTTGCACATGACTTCCACAAGCCACGCCAGGAAGAAGAATTGAAGAAGGATCAATAAAGATTGAACATTTTGAAAAGCTTCACCTTATGGTGTGTTGGCACTCTTATCAGCTACCTCTTTTACCTTAATTTCATCGTCATCATAATCTAATCTTGCACATGAAGATACACACACATGCACATGCTATGCTATGCTAAGTCTTCATGGATTAATAGCAATGTTTCACCCACCATGTGTGCACATTGAACAAGGTAAAGGAAAATGAGATGAAAGAAGATAAAAACCACCAACAGTGATATAGCACTTACAAATTTAACTACCCCCACAGAAGATAAATCTTCCCTTTTTATATAAAAATTATAAAGTATAGAGGGAGATCAAAAAGAAAAAAGGGTAATAAAATTTGACAATAGCAATATGAAGCAATGTGTAAAATAAGGTCTTTCCTTCTGGGCTGGGAGAGGCATCATCTTGGTCATAGTAGTGAGATTTGAATTGGTGGCGAGTGAAGAGAGAACCAAAAGCAAAGATCTTGTGAATAGAAGTTGAAGGCTTCCTCTGAGTGGAACTTTGAAGCCTGTGATGGTGATGATGATGGTGAAGGTCTTGTTTTGCAGCCAGTATGAGGAGCCTCTCATTCAAGCACAAGGGGCACACACCAACAACTACTTGTTTCGGGTGGAAAGAGCAGCATGTTTTTTCCTCCTTGTAAGCATTCCTATTCATGTTTTGGCTCAATTCACAATAAGAAGAAAGGGAAGAAGAAGAAGAAGAATGATGGAGGAAAAAAAATGAAAAGGCAATCCCAATGTGATGTGAACTACTAATTAATTAAAAGAAATGTAGTGTGAGGTATTCTTAAGAATATATATAGGTGGGAAACCAAATGAAAAATCATGAGCATGGACCCAGCGATGTAAGACCCTAGACAGTATTGTTTGAAAACATTGTAAATTTATACTTTAAAAAGAAGAAATAAAAGAGAAATAAGAAGTGTTTCAAGATTTATTGTGGATCGGAAATAAGGAAATTTCATGTATATATTTTAAAGAAAAAAAATAAGAAAAATAAGAAATATTTTATAATATATAAGGTGAAATAATTCAATTTTATAAAATTGAATTTTGAAATTCACTTTTTAATAATAAAAAAATAGAAAAGTATTAATTAAAAGAATTGGTGAAATAATAAAAGTAAGGAATAGTAAACATTTTGGAGTAAAATATTGCTTGTACAATCTTGTAGGGTACATATTTTCAATGTAGAGTAATGATCAATATGGAATTAATATGGATATATACTGCAGCTAAAGAGATTATAGCTGAGATAGATTCATAAAACTTCCCCACAACCTCACTCCATAGGCTTTTTGTCTTAGAAGTTGTATGGCTTATAGAGTATTGTTTTTGTAGGAATAAAGTTTGGTAGGAATAAAGTGCTCAGTGATCGGAGTTAGGTGAATAGGTGTGGATAGGTCAGTTTGATTGTTGGGCCTATAAAGTGGGTTATGAGTTTGATCCAGTTATACTAGTAAGTCTGTTGGAGAATAATTAACATAATATTTTTATACACTAATATAAGGTTATTTAGTAAAAGATATTTCTTAATCTAAAGGGTGTGTGTTAGTGCACGTAGTGGTTAAGCCACGTAAGTATATTTTAACCTAAGTGTGCGTTTTAGGGCACGTAATGGTTACGTAGCATGCATCGTGGAAAGACAACGTTGCACCATGAGTAAGGGTGTCCACGTAAACAAAGAATTTACTGTTGGTAGCGCCTAAGATGGTGCCTGTTGGCTGGTGGTTTTTCTGTTGTTATTTTATTATTTTATGCTTTCGGTTGAGATTATATTCTCGTGGGTGAAAGTTGTTAAACGAGTAAGCTATAAAAGGGGTTTGAGACCTAGGCAAATGTACGTTGTTTTTGAGACTGAAATTGAACACTTATTTAATTTTAGTAAGTTCTTATTGACTTGATTGTTAGAGTGTGATCAATAGGTAGAGCCCCCTCTGTCTTAACATAGCCATGTACCAGTGCAACAAGATGTATAACAGATTCCAGAGGAGATAGACTGAAGCTAGAGCTTGTCACCAGAGTCAAACGGTGAGAACATTTGGCGCCCACCGTGGGTCTCGATAAAACTTTATCCCATCCACAATTGTGTTTGAGTTTTCCAGTGATATAAGGAACACTAGGCAAGCACCGCTGAGATCTGAAGGGAACGACGCCCTCACCCTACAATAGCTCATGGACACTGTGAAAGCTCTCTAAGAAGCCAACGAGCAGTACAGGCGAGAGTAGAAGTGGATCCAACAAGAGGCCAAAGCCGAGCAGGAAAGGCTAATGGCAGAAGCCAAAGCCGAGCAGGAAAGGCTAATGGCAGAGGTTAAAGCCGAACAAGAAAAGCTTATTGCAGAAGCTCGAGCTGAGCAAGTGCTTAGGCAAGATCAACTAACGGTGGAGATAGATGCTTCATGAGCAAACAGTGAGGAATCACACAAGGCCAATGAGAAATTGCGCAAGAATCTACAACAACTTGATCAACGCTCTATAAGGGAGCGAAGTTTGAATGTGCCCCCTAGAGCTCGTCCCAAGCCATTCTTGCAGGAAATCATGGATGTGCTTGTGCTGCCATACTACATCACACCTAAGATCGTTTTCACGGGAGTAGAAGACTCTAAAAACCATCTTACGACGTTCAATGCCCAAATGATTATTTTCGGGGGAATAAATGTTATCCATTGCAAGATGTTCATGGGTACATTCACAGACACAACCCTGTAGTGGTTTAGTGGGCTTCCTTGATGGCCACATCATCTCCTTCGACCAGTTTTCCAAGTTGTTCAGGGAACAATTCTTTGTCAACCAGGCAAATCCTCTGATTCTATATGAACTTTTCAACGTGAAACAGAGGCGTGGAAAAGTTGAGGTTCCCTCAAAAGCCTGACAGGAATCTGGGGCCACGAAAGGAGGTTTGGTTTTGAATTCCACAAGGGATTTGGGCATGACGTTGAGCGTTGTATAACTTTGGGTTACCAATTGGTAGGTTTGGTGAAGGACAAATTCTTGAAGGAATACCTTGAGACGAACCAGGAGAACCCCAAGGGAGAGGTTGCTCCCAGGGACCAAGCACATGAGATACCAATCCATAGGGAGATGAAAACCATCTCGGGAGGATTTGTTGGAGGAGGGAGCTCTGCTTCCAAGGGTAAGCGATATGCGAGAGCAATGATGACCGTGGAGGCAAGGATACCCGACCATCCACCAGAGTCCGCTCTCTATTTTACGAGCTTTGACCTAGAGGACGTGGTTCCTCGTGAGGATGATCCAATGGTGATATCTGTTGTCATCGTGGGAAGGAAGGTACACCAAATTCTCATTTACTAGGGAGCTCAGCTGATGTGGTGTTCTGGTCAACATTCAACAATTTGCAGTTATCCCCCAACCAGCTAAAGTCGTACGATGGTTGCTTGTTTGGCTTTCCGGGATATCAGGTGGAAGAGCGGGGATACATCGAGCTGATGACGACTTTTTCTAATGGCACCCCAGCTCAGAAGATTAACGTCAGATACATTGTGGTTAATGCCTCTTCAACTTACTATTTGCTTTTGGGGAGACCTTCTTTGAACAGGTTAGGTGCGGTGTCTTCAACGAGGCACATGCAAATGAATTTGCCTTCGCTTGATGGATGAGTGATCACCATCAAGTTTGATCAGAAGACAACGAGAAAGTGCAACTAGAAAGTTCTACGAGAGTAGCTTGAAAAGTAAAAGGGCGTACTCAATCATTGTTCAGGCGGGAGAGCCAGAAGATATTGTGCAAGATGGAGTCGTCAACAAGAGGCAACCTGGACCTACTGGTGAGGTTCTGGAAAAGGAAATAAGAGGG
Organism: Phaseolus vulgaris; assembly: GCF_000499845.2. NCBI lineage: Eukaryota > Viridiplantae > Streptophyta > Magnoliopsida > Fabales > Fabaceae > Phaseolus > Phaseolus vulgaris. The sequence goes on from NC_023752.2 coordinate 44,293,703, forward strand.
AAGAAGTTCAAGCTTGACATGTCTATATGTCAAGAGTTGTAGGACAAGATAACCGATGTGATATCGAAGCACATGGATGCTTTCGCTTGGTCATCCGCGAACATGCCTAGGATAAACCCAAATTTCTTATGCCATAGGCTTATTGTGGATGAGAAGGTCAGGCCGGTAGTCCAGAGGAGGAGGAAGTTCAATGAGGAAAGGCACCTAATCATTAGGGAAGAAACGCAAAAGCTTCTGAATGCTAGCCACATAAGGGAAATCCAATACCTTGAGTGGTTGGAAAATGTGGTGTTGGTGTAGAAGGCTAATGGGAAGTGGAGGATGTGCATTGAATTTATAGACCTGAACAAGACCTGTCCCAAGGATTATTACCCATTCCCAAGTATAGATTCCTTGGTGGACAACGCCTTGGGTTGTCGACTGTTAAGCTTCTTGGACGCGTTCTCGGGGTACAACCAAATCTGTATGCACTCTAGAGACGAGAGTATGACTGCTTTCATGGCCGAGTTCGCTAGCTACTATTATAAGGTCATGCCCTTTGGCCTTAAGAATGCTGACACCACTTACCAAATATTGATGAACCGGATTCTCACCCCAATGATTGGGCGAAATGTGCAAGCATATGTAGATGACATGGTCATCACATCAGAGGAGAAAGATCAACACATTTATGATTTAGAGGATCTATTTGCAATAATAGCTAAGTAAACACAGAGAAGTGTGTGTTCGGGGTGGAAGTTGGGAAGTTCCTTGGATTTTTGATCACTGAAAGGGGGATAAAGGCGAACCCCGACAAATGTGCTGAAATCATAGGGATGGGGAGGCTTGTCAGCGTGAAGGAAGTCCAACAGCTAACTGGACATATGACTGCCCTATCTCGATTCTTGTCCGCTAGTGGAGATAAGGGGTATCCATATTTTCAATGTTTGAAGAAGAATAACCGATTTGTGTGGACTCGTGAGTGTGAAGAGACCTTCATCAAGTTGAAGGAGTTTTTGGCAAGCCCTTCTGTCCTTTGTAAGCCGCTGTCAGGTACTCCCATTCGTCTTTATTTTGCAGTCACAGAACGGACAATAAGCTCGGTCATTGTGCAAGAGCAAGATAGGATCCAGAAGTCGGTCTACTTTGTGAGTAAGGTGCTGCAAGGGCCAGAAACGCAGTACCAAGCCATCGAGAAGGCCTCTTTGGCGGTGGTATTCACAGCTCGGCGAATCCTCCATTACTTCCAGAGCTTTACTGTGATAGTGATGACTGAGATACCTATCCACAAAGTCCTTCAGCAGCTAGACATAACAGGTCGGATGGTCGGTTGGGTAGTTGAGTTGTCTGAGTTCGAGGTGTAGTATGAACTCCGAGAGCCTAAGGGCCAGGTGTATGCTGACTTCATGGTAGAGTTGTCATATGAGGGTCCCCAGCCTAATCCTAATGACTTCCAGTGGGTCCTTTCAGTGAACGGATCATCTAACCAACAAAGGAGTGGAGTTGGGGTCATTTTGGAAGGGCCGAGCAGGTTGTTAATTGAGCAAGCCCCAAGGTTCGCCTTCAAAGCCAGGAACAACCAAGCTGAATACGAAGCCTTGATAGTTGGGATGTTGCTAGCCAAGGAGTAAGACACTTGAAGTTTGTTGGTGAAGAGTGACTCGTTGCTAGTTATTGGGCAAGTCATAGGTGAGTACCAGGCTAAGGATATACAATTAGCCTCGTACCTGACATATGTTATGCTTCTGAAAGCAGCTTTCTCCACATTCGAGCTAGTGCATGTCCTAAGAGAATAAAACTCCCGAGCAGACTTGCTGTCCAAACTGGCAAACTCGGGGAAGGGAGGTCGGTAGAGGTCAGTCATTCAAGAGACCTTGAAGTTGCTTAGGACAACTGCAGAAGGGCTAGTCGAGGTCAGTCGCGTGGAGATCTTGGGTGTGAGCTTGAAGCAAGGGAGGAGGCAACGATCATTGACACATGAGACCTTGAAAGTGCCCAAGATAACCACCTATGACTTGTTGGGAGATGAGTCTCTGGAGGTCCTGCATGTCAACATTGTGGAGACTTGGATAACTCCATACCAACGCTACCTAGCTGATATTTTGCTCCCTGCAAAACCTGTAGAGGCTAAAACGATTAAGAGGAATGCAGAAAATTATATCCTTGTAGATGGCAAGCTGTTATGTCATAGTTATACCCACTCAATCCTCACTTGTGTAAGTAGGGATCATTGTACCCGCATCACGGGGGAGCTCCACGAAGGCATTTGCGAGAGTTATGTCGGAGGAAGGGATCTCTCGTTGAAGGTCGTCAGAGCTGGGTATTATTGGCCGACTATGAAGGAGAATTGCGTGCAGCATGCATAACGATGCGAGCAGTGTCAGAAACATGTTGATTGGTATCATGCACCAGCTGAGGAGTTACGGTCGATCTATAGCCCATGGCCTTTCCATACCTGGAGAATAGACATCTTGGGTCCTTTCCTTTTGGAGATTTAGCAGATGAAGTATCTTATAGTGGCCATCGAATACTTCACGAAGTGGATCGAAGTCGAGCTAGTCGCACAAACAACTGCATTTTGTGTGGAAGAACATCATATGTCATTTTGGAATCCCTAGACACTTGGTGCTAACAATGGAACCCAGTTCGCAAGTCAGCAGTTGTGCAAGCTATTCTCGGAGCTCGACATAAAACAAATATTTGCTTCGGTGGAACACCCTTAGACGAATGGTTAGGTTGAGTTTGCCAACAGAGTCTTACTCAGAGGGTTGAAGAGAAGATTGGAGAAGGCCAAGGGAAATTGGTTAGAAGAAGTTCCTCGAATTTTGTGGGCTTATCACACTACTCCTCAGTCAACAACTAAGGAGACGCCCTTCAGTTTGGTATATGGGTCAGACGCCATGATACCAGTAGAGATCCAAGAGAGCTCTCCTCGGTTTCAGAAGTTTATTATTGAAGAGTCTAACGAAGGAAGGAAGATGATCCTGGATTTGCTAGATGAAGTGCGCAAGCAAGCTCACATTAATTTCGAGGCTTTGAAGATAAGGGTGGAGCTGAAGCAAAAGACCAAGTTGAAGCCTCGTCAGTTCCGGGTTGCCGACTTGGTGATGCGAAAGACTCACCCCTATCAGTTGGAGAATAAGTTGTCTCCAAAGTGGACTGGCCCATTCCGTGTAGTTAAGGTGCTCAGGAACAGAGTTTACAGGCTCGAAACCCTCGAGGGGGGAGCTATACCTCGAACGTGGAATGAAGCGAATCTCAAATTTTATTTCAGTTAAGACATTTTGTTAATGCTTTCTTTATGAATGATGTAATGCTTAAGGGGGCATTTTTTCCCTTATGAGGATTTTTTAACGAGGTCACCGAATAAAACTTGTTCTGGAAAGATGGTGCATTAGATTTTTGTATTTGTTAGCACACGATAAAACGACCGTCCTCGGTAAGATTGTCTAAGTAGGCGCCATGTGTGTACAACTGATTTTATGCTAGGTAAGGCGACTTGTCCTAGTGAGATTATCCGAGCAGGCGCTCTGTGTGCGAATTATTTATCCATGATTAAGATAAGGCGACCTTTTTCTTGGTAAGATTCCAAGTTCAGGCGCTCTGAAGTACAATCGACCATAACTAAGATTGTTTGGCTTGAAATAGGTAAGACGACCTCTCTCGGTAAAATTATCTGAGCAGACTCTCTGTGTAAAGTTGATCATCTATAGGCAGGTAATACGACCTAACTTGGCGTCGGTATGACCATCCGAGCTCGAGCGCTCTACAGATGAGTATTGAGACTAAGATTGTCTAAGAAGTCGGGTTAGTCCGTCGAGAGGACGATCACTCGAGTTCGAGTGCCTTGTGGAATGATTAAGTAATGAGCGGTGAAGGTGACCGTTTTTGCCAAAATGGAGTTGACTTGGTGCGTGAGTGAACACCCTGGTTAGATGCTCTAAGAAGGTAGATGAATCAATTTTAGTGTAGGAAGAGAAGACCAAATGTGGAAAGGTGCAGCTCTCCGAGTATGTGAAGCCATGCCTAGCGAGCTCAAGGTATATGACCCCTACCCAAGTATATGAAGAATACCCATGTTTGTCAAAAGGCTTTTTGCGGCCAGAGGGTATGGTTCGCCAAAAGGTTAGTTCCTTGAGAACACAGTAATTTTTTATGCTTGAAGTTATGCATTGAGTCTATTGTCATTTTAGCTTAGAGGGTTAGCATAAGTGTTAGATTGGTATGTTGTCAATAGATGTTGAAAGTTATGCTAATCGTGTTTCACTAAGTTAAATAACGAAGTGTGCATTGGCTACGCTAGTCGAAATTTACTAAGTTAAATAGCTAGACTAGCAAAAAAAGTTGCCATTAACATTGATGAATAAAAAGTACTTTATAAAATAAAAAGGTGTAATATTGTTCAAAGTGTTACATGAAAAATTCAAGGCTACTCCTCCACAAGTTGCCCATTGACCACAACTTTACCCGGGCCAAGTTGGGAGAAATCGATTTTGGGATGAAGGCCCGAGGCTTGCTAGACGACCTCCTCAAACCCTACAAGGTAGAATTGAGCGACGTTGTTCTTGAAGGATTCTTTTTATTTGGTAAGGTCCTCATCTATTTGTGCTAGTTCTTCCTTGAGCTTTTCCACCTCTGCCAAGAGTTTTCCTTTTCCTCAGTCAAGCTCGAGGCCTCCTTAGCCTTCTCAGTCAGGAGGACTTCGGTTTCTTGGCATATGAGTTTGGATTGCTGAAGCTCTACTTGAAGACTCCCCATTTCTTGGCATAGGAGTTTGGATTGCTAAAGCTCGACTTGAAGATTCTCCATTCCTTTATGGAGCTCAATATCTCTTGATCCTTTTGATCTGCCGACCCTTCCAATCCTTTAACTTGGTGACAACCAAGTAACTTGCAGCGAGGGCTTGTCCCAGTTGCCTCATGGTTTCGTGCACCAAGCGATCTTCCTCGAGGGTTATGAGTTTCTACTTCTCCTTGTTAGGTAGAAGGGTCTTCTCGAGGAAGGAGAGGACGTCCAAGTCAAGGTTCCATAAACCCTTTCCCCTGAAGCTCGTGCCCTCATCCTCTTGCACCACCATCATGTCGCGTGGTAGGGTTGGACTCGCTGAGGGAGAGTGGTAGGGAGGAGCACGCCCATATGAGTGGGAATGCTCAGTAGGGGCGGCTGTGACTTTCCTTTTCCTTTCGAAGACCATCCCATAATTGGTCTCCTCGTTGTCCTCAGTGGAGGCTTGAACGACAGTGGTTAGAGCTCTGAGCTTAAGATCCTAGGGTGGTTGAGCAGCCTCTTAGCCCTTTCTGCTAGCTCTTTCTTATCAATCCTCGTCAACATGCTATCTGCGAAAGAGAATAAGAAATGATCAGTAACAATAGCGAAGTTAGTCCTATCAAGAGTAGAGAATGAAAAGTACCCATATAAGCCTTTATAGCCCTTGGGGTGAACTTTCTGCTTATAAGAAAGGCATTGTCAAGGCGCCGAGCACCTTGGAAGCATGGTTCTTCGGTCCAGTATAGAGGAAATCTATCCAGAAGGGTTGGATCCCTTTTGTTGCATCGAATTTTCAAAAATTTGCCCTTGAAGCCTTTATAGGATTGTTGGAAGAGTGAAATCAATGCCCTTCCAGACACCCCATTGAAGGATACCCAAAGCTGGAAGCCTAGGCATTTGGCCTCAAAGAAATATAAGAAGACTTCAACAAATGGCAAAAGGCCAAACTGTTTGCAAAGGATAATGAAGCCCCAAACAAATGCCCAACTATTTCGGTGTAGCTGGACAAGGGCTACATTGATTTCGGTAAGGAGTTCTTTTTCGAAATTGAATAAGGGAAGACGAAGAAAAATCCTTTTAAAAACGGTGGCATAGAAATAACAGAAAGGACCATCAGTATCCGAGGACTAATCACAACAAACGGGTTCGTCCTCCCTACACAAGATTATCCTAAGAGATCTATCACTCTTTCTAAGGGCCATTATACGCTCACGGGAAGTGTATATTAAGGTCTCCTCTAAGAGGTTTGGAGGTTCCCACGGGTACAAAGCTTTTTTAATCCATTGCAGAGGTATATCTAAAAATGCAAACACAAGCAAAATACAAACACGAATTCAAGCCAGGCAAAGCAAGTACATGCAAGAATAAAGATACATTCCAGATTCAAGCAAAGCAATCAACAAATATAGCAACCAACATGGGCAGAAAAGAGTAAATCCAGAGGAACCCCAGCTCAAGCAATATGATCATTGTAATCGCGAATGCTCTAATTAGGCAGTGATGCAAATGCAAAGTAGTGAGTTGATTGAAAGGAAGTACCTTGTTGCAGTAAGTAGTCGAAGACGATGAAGATTTTTGGGTGCGCGAAGGAGTGTGTAGAGGAAGCTTGAAGAGCGCAAGGGTTTTGCAAGAGTTAGAGAAATGAAACCGTAAGTGGTAGAGAGTTTTGAACGTTGGCTTATACGAGTATGGGAATTTCAAGCGACAATGTTTTCCGTAATTGATGAGAGTGCCACGTGTGCGTTCGAGATTGAGTGTGGTGAGACGTTGCCTTAAAAACGCTTCATGTGCCGTGTCACACCTACCAACTGAGAAACTGGCACGTTAGCCGTCAGAGCACTCGTAAATCCTCTTCGCTCAGCCAAGCTCAGCTCGAGCATGGGGGACTTGTGTACTGGACAAAGTGCTCAGTGCTTAGTGAACGGAGCTCGGTCACGGGTGTGGGTAGGTCAACTCGGCTGTTGGGCCTATAAAGTGGGTCACAAGTTTGACCTAATTATACTGGTAAGCCCGTTGGGAAATAATTAAAATAATATTTTTATATGCTAATATAAGGTTATTAGTAAAAGATATTTCTTAACCTAAGGGTGCATGTTAGTGCACGTAGTGGTTAAGTCACATAAGTATATTTTAACCTAAGTGTGCATTTTAGGGAACGTAGTGGTTAAGTTGCTTGCGTTGTGAAAGATAACGTTGCACCATGAGTAAGGGTGCCCATGTAAACAAAGAATTTTACTATTGGTAGTGCCTAAGATGGTGCCCTGTTTGCAAGTGATTTTTCTGTTGTTATTTTCGTATTTTATGCTTTCGGTTGAGATTTTATTCTTGTGAGTGAAAGCTATTAAACGAGTAAGCTATAAAAAAGGCTTGAGACTCCGGGTAAACGAACGTTGTTTATGAGACTAAAACTGAATACTTCTTTAATTTTTGTAAGCTCTTACTGACTTGATTGTCGAAGTGTGATCAACAGGTAGAACTCCCTCTATCTCAACGGAGTCACGTACCAGTGCAACAAAAAGTAGAATAGATACCACAAAAGACAATCCCGAATTAAAACTTGTCAACAGATTTAACAAGCGAAAAAGTAAACCCGTGAGAACAATTTCAATCATAATTTTCGGATGGATAACTAAAAGTTATAATTTCATTCTTCCAAAATTTTCATGCACTTTTTTTTTTGTAATCAATTAATAGGTAGTGTTGATCCGGTCTGAGATGTTTAGCTTTGACTTTAATGGAATATTAAGCTGCTCTCCTTTCAATCACAATCAGTGATAAAACAAAGGGTAAATGATGACTCGGTCATTCAATACTCTTCATTTAATCCTAGAAAAAATATATTTAGTTTATAAATATGTAAAATATCTCACAATTATATTCTCTTTATTAAGTTTAAGAATCAATTTAACTTAGGAATCATTTTGTAATTAAGCTATCATATTCAGGAACTAAATTAAAATTTTCACTCTTTTGACTCTAGTTCGCACATTTAATTAATAATTAAATTAGCAGTTTAGTGTAAAATAAATTATATTATATTTGTATATAGAACAGACAAAATATATAAACGAAAACTAAACTGTAATAGTTTAATAGAAGTCAACTAAATTATATAAATATTTAAATTTAAATACACTGAACTAAATAACCTAAATTAAACCGAATATCTCTTAATTTTTGTTGCTATTTAAAGTATATACACTATTTATATTATTATTATTATTATTAAATATGTTATTTTAAAATGATTTTTTCATTCTCATAAATTATATTTTAATTTAATTTAAGAAAGTCTATTAAAAGGTAATTACTTTTTAAAAACTAACAACCATTTGGTTTAGATTTTTAAAAACAAATCATATTTTATTTATCAAATCGAATTCAAAACCTTGTGGGTTTGGTTATTCTTGTAGTCTATATATATATATATATAACATTTGGATGGTTTAATGTAACTAATTAAATATAAAGTTTCTCCAATTCATTTTTTTAAAAAATAAACATTTATTTAAAACTATTTAGTCACATTAGTTTTATAAAGGATTGTCACATTGCTTTCACTTACATAACAACAACACCTTTTTTTTGGTCTTATTTTTAATAAAAAATAATAAGATAATTTAAACTTGCCTAAAAAAATAATGTTTGTTTTGAGATTGAGGAATGGCTTGGGTTCATTTTTTTTTTCCAAGGAGAAAAGTGAGTTGCATTGATTTAGAGTTTCGGTTAAGAAAATTAGTTAACTAAGAAAAATAACCTATATTATTAAGGTATGAAGTATAGATTTATGATGACAGATTCACAAAGGTATCATATCTAGTAATCGAAAGACCAATATTATCATTTGATATATGGTATGTAATTGTATGCTCCTAGTTGTAAGTTTTCTACGAAGCTTCCTTAAAATGGTACTTAGTTATAGTTCTTTCGCACATCATTAAGAAAACGGATGTTTTCGGTGCTACCTTAGTCCCTTGCTTGTTCAAAACTTTCTTTAAAGATGGTTTAACATAAGAAAACTAATAGGAAATAATGCATTTCATTCACGGTTTTATGTAAATAATTAAATATATAAAAGTTTGACTCATAATTAATCTCGCCTAAAAAAAAGTATGGTTCTTTTTTGGTGAAAAAAATAGTATTTATGATAGGTTGAGTTTGTACTTTCAGGAAATGTTCATTGAGGTATTGATGAAGATAAAAGAGAGATTCATTTACAAAAGATTCTTCGACACTCAAGTCAATAAAAGGTAGAAAAGATATAGAATATGAGTATAAAGTAAATAAGAGAATTGAGTGAGTACTCCTAGTGAGATCAATATATATTTATAAACTTTTGAGCCTAGGTTGAAATATCCACAAAATATTTTAAAATAAATAAAATATATAATTGATTACTAAATATTTGTTATTCAATAAATTATAATAATATATGTACATACATATTTGAGTTATATGATTACACTTGATTTGATTTGATTTGATTTTATATTATTATATTGTGATGCATTTCCTCATATCTCGAATACAAATAGATACACAAGTCTCCCAAAGCTTGAGATCCATAAATGAGGTGCCAGTGGACAAATTTGAAGGATAAACGAGTTTTAGTGTTTAACTTGAGTAATTAGCTTTGAGATTGTATTTTCACAACCATCTTTTGGGTTCGATGCTTTGAGAGTTTCACATGATTGAATTTATTCGGGTTTTCTTGTTATAATGACTTGTCTTGTAATAGTGTCCCTAATGTGCATTAATGTGTGAATTTTACCTTTTTTAGACGTTATGTCATTTGTAAATTAAATTTTTAAATTGAATTGCATTGAGCTGATGTGATGATAATTTATTTTCAAAAAACCTTTTTCAATAATTGGATTACTTTGATCCAATGCATTTTCAAGTGCTTATCGAATTGCCTTCCTTCGACATGATGATCGTTTATTTCCAAACAACATGTTCACTAGATTACTTTGACCCATGTGATTGTCATTTATTTTCAAAAGACTTGGTCATTGATGTGATTGTCGTTTATTTTTAAATGACTTGTTTTAAGCACAACATTAGATTACTTTGACCCAATATGATGGTTGTTTATTTTCAAACAACTTGGTCATCAGGTTACTTTGACCTGGTGTAGTGGTTGTTTATTTTCAAAACAACTTGGCCATTAAACTACTCTGATTTGATGTGATGGTCATTTAGTTTCAAACGACTTATTTTAAGCACAACATCAAATTTCTTTGACCCAATATGACAATCATTTATTTTCAAACAACTTGGTCATCAGATTACTTTGATTCAATATGACTTGTTTAAAACACAACATTAGATTACTTTGAGTCGATGCTGATTCAACTTGACCCAATGCTGGTTCTGCAAGAGCTCTAGGCTTTTGTCAATTTTTTTATGCATGCCAATTATTGCATTTTAGAGATTCTCTCCAAGTTTTTGAAGGAGAGTTTCCATATGTGCTTTGAGGGCTCTGATGCGCCAATGCATTATGCTTTTGGTAAGTATCATAAGACTTGTGGCATGTGAATAATTTTACTCAAGTCCTACGTTGAGTGCCAAATGTTCTTACTGAAAATGTGCGCGGTTCTTTTGTGGTGGAAAAAGTGGTATTTTTGGAAAGTCGAGTTTGTACCTCTAAGGATTAATCCCCGAGTGTTGATGAAGATCGAGAGGAGATCCACATGTAGAAAATTCTCCAACACTCAAGTCGTTAAGAGTTAAATAAATTATAGAATTTATGAATATACAAATGAATAAGAGAATTGAGTAAGTACTCTCTCTGAGATTAATATATATTTATAGAGTTTTGAACTATCCAAAAGATATTTTAAAATAAATAAAAGATAATTAATTATTAAATATTTTTTATTCAATCAATTATATATATATATATATATGAAGTACAATAAGTATACTTCCGATAACTAATTTATTCTTTAATTAGTCATTGGAGAAGGATTATTCTATTTAAGACTACTTACATAATAGTCAAATTAATTAAAAAATAACATTGATGTGGCTAACATCGATAATACTTATTATTTACACCTTGTGTGGACTCTTCTTGAGTAGGGGATCGGGTAGGTTTGTATCTGATCCTTAGAGATGTCCAACTTCTTGAACACCGAACAAAATAAAACATTGGTTGAACTACCTTGGTCAATCAAGATCCGCTTCACCCTCTAGTTTGCCACAGTGACTGTGATTACCACCAGATCATCTTGCTTAGGGTCCCATGATGAATGATCCTCATTTGTAAAGAGAATTTCGGGCAAATCCTATGGTGGCAGGAGGCTAACGACATTGACACTTCGGAGGTGCCTCTTCCTTGTCGAGTTAGAGGGACCACCACCGACAAACCCGCGACCAATGCTAAGCCCAGGTCCCTCACGGTTCTTGTTGGGATTCGCCCATGTCATGCTGGGTGGTTCTTGCCCTGCTTCTCTATGGGGTGGCAACTCAGCATGATCGCTCCACCACCTCGTCCTCGTCCTGATTGCCTTTTACCTCGTGCCCGACTTGACCCTCTATCCTGGTTGATCTTGATCTGGTAGATGATATGGCTCAGGGCCCCTAACCTAACAAGCTCTTTCAGAAAATCCTTCACCTTGAAGCACCACTCTGTACTATGCTCCTGATTCTGGTGATAACTGCATTGCTTAGCGTGATCTCCCAAAGGATTGTTGGGGGTTGGAGATGGCAGACATACCAACTCCAAGTTGTAGGCCTCCTGTAGCACAATTTCCCTCGAGACATTTAGTGGGTGTAGTTATAAAATTTCCCTGACCTCTTTCTATTATAACTTGTGAAGGTCGTGGTGGTTGGCACCTTCATCATCTTCCTTAGTGCCTCGACGTTCTCCTTGATGCTCATATACCTTGCCGCCCTGGCCCGCAACTGGTCCATGTCATTTGGTGGTTCAACATACAGGGTGTCCAGGAACTTCCCTCGTCGCAGTCCTACCAGCAAGGCATGCATCGACACTGTCGGGTGCAAGTTGGGTATGTTTAGAATGGCCCAGGAAAATCCTGGGCCATAAAATGCCTTGACCCTTCTCCCTCTCCTTGTATGACATTGTGCAAGGATGCCAAGATGGCGACCACGGGCTTGCAATCTGCGAACCGAGCTAGGAATCGACCACACAAAGTGTTAAAGGAGTCTACCAAGTTCCTTTGTAGATAGTAGTACCATTCTAGGGCTACCCTTGCCAGGGTGGTGGGGAATAGCCTACTGTGCACGTCCATATCTTCTAAGAATAGGTGAGCCTATGTCATATAGGCCTTAACATGGGCTTCGAGATCCGAACCTCCCAAATACTTCTCCAAATTGGGCCATCTCCACCTCTAGGGTAGCTGGGCTTTCATAACCTTGTCGGTGAAGGGATGGAAGCCTATTAAGTTTTCCTTCATCGTGCGGTTGATAGCGGGTTGGGAAGCGCCTTGAAGGGTTGGTGTCCGTTTCCCTGGCTTCCTTGCCCCGTCGCACCCTGAGAGATAATCGTCGGGGTCCCCTTCCGGTGGGAGTTCGAGATTTTGATTTCTCCCAATGAGTGGAGTCCCTGGGAGAGCCTCATTGGGACCCTACGATATGACTTGAATATTGCGAGTCGCCCTGAGTGTGGTTGTCGTCCTTGCGAGCCATCTGGTCCTGTAGTGCTAGTAACTCCACTCTATGTTATTCTTTCAGGGATGCCAAGTCTTGTTCCATTTTCTTCTGCATCTGGCCCAAAGTGTCCCGCATAGTTCTTTGCAAGTTCTCCTCACTCCCCTAGAGGAAAGCCTCAAGTGGTTGACTCATGTTATCATGTAGAGTACTCATGTCGAAAGTGCATATCGAGTTATGGTGGTCTTGAGAAATGTTTTGCCAGGACCACACGCTAGGCACCAAATGTTCCTACCGAAAATGAACTCGGGAGTGCAACTCGGCAAGGTCAGGATGTTTCTCAAGGAATGAGCTTTCAGTTGGTCTCTAGTGAGAAGAGGAGGTCCACTTGAAAATGACTCTCCAATGCTTAAGTCAGTAGGAGCACAAAGATGATAAGTTCTTAACCGTATAAGAGTGAAAGTATGAGATAAGATAAGATTATACTTCCTGGAGAGTGTGTATTTATAGATTAACCAAGTGACATCCTTTGAGTAAACTGTTACTAGTCATTTGGATTAGGCATATAACTGTTATTCATTGTTTAATAAATAGTCATTCATCATTTAAGGCTCATTGATTAGGCTGTTTCACTTATGATAGTCATTAATGACAAGTACCGGCTCGATTACGAAGTCTGATAGTCATCCCAAACTGTTAGCCATTCCCGACCTAAAGGTAGATAGGTACACATATTTTTTTAGTTCTCTAAATATATAAAACTTTAATCCTAATCTTTCTAAATATGTAATATTTCGTTTTAAGTTCTAAGTATGTAAAAAAGAGAGTCCGTATTTGTTCTTTTAAATATGTAAACGTTTAATTTTAGTCTCTCTCAATGAATGACACTATTAGAACAAGAAGAAGAAAATGGCACACATGGCATGTGGTGAGATGTAAATTCATTAGCCATGTGAGGATTTAACCTATCGAAAATGAGTATATTTCTTAAAATTTTTAAAAAAAAAGTTTCTTTAGATATGGAGGACTAAAAGTAAGCGTTTCCATATTTTGATAAACTAAATAACCGCAAGAAAATTGCATGATTGTGGAAATCGCAACATTAGAAATGCAAGTCTCAATTAATGTAGTTAGTATTGTAGAATCTAGTTTACCAGATTGTGTAGTGTTATTGCAATTTATTTGATATTGAAATTCATCTCTTCTCTTTGAATGAAAAAAATTTGATTAGTTAAAAAAGTCTTAGCTATATTATAATATTCTGATAACAAGAGAACAAAATAATTGAGAATATTAAAAAAGTGTTAAAAAGGATAAATTACTTTTATCTACCTATATGAGATATATTCATAATAAAATTATATATATATATATATATATATATATAAATAAGAGATGTTGGTTATAATTGAATGGTGATATCTTATGCAAATACTTAATAATAAATTATATCTTATACTTTTTTTTTCTAGCTTTTATTTAAGGGTTTAAAAGCTTATAAATACATATTAATTCTATAAGGATTAGTAACTAAATTCTCTTTCACTATTATACTCATATATTAAAAAAAAAAAAATTAAAATCACAACTCTCTTTCACTAACTAAATTTTTACTGACTTGAGTATTGGAGAATTTTTTGTAGGTGCATCTCTCCTCAACCTCCATTAAGAACTTGACAACAAGTCATTGGGTTATCAACTCAGCATACTGAAACACCACTCTCTCCACCTTGGAATATCCACATTCTTTTTCTGGTAAGAACATTCGATGTCCACCGTGGGACACAAGTAAAGTTATTCCTCAACCATGACGTATATGATACTTACAAGAAGCAGAACACACACATCAACATCATCATACCCTGAGATGGATCATACAATTGTCGATTCTATGAAAAATAAGGAGAACCCCATCATGTGATATTTGGTATGCAAGATAAATTTGATAAAGACATGAAACTCTTGCGGAACCAACACCGTGATAAGGTTCAAGCTCACCATAACAAGCTTCAACCTCTTCATAATAGTCTCTACATACTTAAAAAAGAGTGTTCTATCCAATGTACAAAGTCAAAACCACAAGTTCAAACTTGACATTCTGAACGAATCACAAACTCTCATTCGCCCCTAACAATGAGGCACAAACTAAGAGGTGAAGGAGGCAGTTGTTTAATCTGTTACCTTAATCCTAAAAGAAGGGTCTATCCTCCACCAACACAACACCCTAAGCAGGTCGTGGAGTCTCACCGACACACCTCAATAAGGCATGACTCTGATGGATCACAAAGTCTCATGGACACGTCTTTGCAAGGCATGACTCAGAGCTAGTCGTGGAGTCATGACTATTTGGGTAGTTGGCTCTAGAAGGGTGAGGTATTGAATGGAGTCTGAACTCAAATCGCGAATTTAAAGACAATATAAGATAACGTCTAACAAGCCAGTATAAGATAAAAGTAGACATAAATTTATACCGGTTCATCCTACCACTTGGGCTACTTCCAGTCCCTTTAAGCAAACTACTTAAGAGATTTTCACTAACCAAAAATAATTTGGTTACAACAAATTTTAACACCTCTATAGGAATAAGTATTTGATCGCTCCAGGTACACCGATTTTAACACCTCTCTAAGATCAAGCATTCTGGCCTCTCCAGATGCACTGAGTTTTAAGACCTCTCCAGGAACAAGTATTCTAATCTCTCTAGGTACACTGAGTTTTAACATCTCTTTAGGAATAAGTATTCTGACCTCTCTAGGTACATTAAGTATTCTCACATATCTAGTCACAACAAATATTCTCACTCTTTAGGTTCACTAGTCTTAATATCCTGCTAATACTAAGACCTCTCAAGATCTGAGAAAAACACTATCAAAGAGCGAACAATGAAAGCTTATTGGTATCTTCACAAAGGGAAGGATGTACGATGGTTAGCTCACAACCCGAATGACTAGACACTTTATATACAAAAAATGTGAATCTTTTATTTTGTACAAAAATGAATTTTTTCTTCGTCGTTCTTCACTACTATCATCTTCTTCAGCTTGAGTCCTTTATATAGTCTTCAAGAATGATGACTGTTGAAGCTTGTAAATAAAAAGTCTTAAAGACAACACAAATCTCGCTCTACACTTCATCACTTTGACATTAGAAGCTAAAAAAGAATTGTCTACTACGAATATTTCTTGTGCGTCTTGAGAAATTTTATGTTGACGTTGATCTTCCAAATCTTTCTACAATTGGGTATTTTTGTAAGTTGACTCTTGAATCTCCAAAACACGAAGACTACATAAATTTCACACTGTAGTATATTCGTTTTCCATTAGATGCTTTATAAGGAAACTTATGCTTTGATGATTTCTTGCGTGTCTTGAACAATAATATAATACCTTTGGACTTTGAAAACTCTTTTTTACTTATTTATACGTTGAAGCTTGAATATTCTATTCTTCAGGTTTGCTTGAATCTCATATTGTACTTCATTGTTTTATATTAGACGCTCCAAGATGAAACTTCTGATTTGAAGATTTCTACGTGTCTTGAGTGTTTATTTGTAAATGTTGAACTTCAAAATCACTCTATATTTTTATATCTTAAACATTGAAGCTTGATTATGCTAATCTTGAAGTCTACATGAATTTCGCATGGTATCACATTTATTCTACCGTTAGACGTTCTATAAGGAAACTTTGAATTGCATCTTACTGCACGTCTTTAATGCTCTAAATATTTATGGAATCAATGTGATTGAGATGTACTGCATATATTATTTGAATATCAAGTTAATAACATTTATTGTGGTGTTGAAGTAGTATGTTTAAGTATTTATATGGTTGTGCATGCGATATAGTTTCTTGCAAATTATAATTAGATGTTTGAATAAGAGAGATGAAAAACAATGATCTCTTTTATGGAATTCTCAACCTTCACGTGACAAGTGATTGTACAAGTGATGAAGAGTTAAAAGTTTGAGGTGAATTTCAAAATTTAGTAACTTAATGCACTAAATCATTTTGTTTAAGTGATGATGTATTGTTTGACCAAGGAAGACTTGTCAAAACCTGAATCAATTATCTCTCCTCAATAAATTTATTGCTTAAGCGAGGGTTTTGCTGCTTAAGTTATGAGTTGTCACTCAAACGACTTACTCTGCTTGGTTGGTTGATTTAGATTGAATATTAATTATTTCATTACTCATATTTATGATGTAATTTAATTCGAGAATGTAGATATGTAATATAATGAACTAAACATGTTCTAATGTTGGTATGAAATAATGAGAGTGATATTGATAAATACATATGTCATGTAAGTGATAAATACATGTCATGTAGGTAGTAATCAATGAGATATTAGTAAGTTGTTGGTGTATTGTGTGAGTATTAAGAGAATTTGGTGAGATTCCTAATACATTGAGTTATATAGACAAGTATATGGTGAGAGTCGATGGAGATTTCTGACATCAATTTACGGATAGAGAGTCACAAAAGAAATTACTATATGAAGGAGGTTGTTAGATGAGATATATATTGGAGAGGATAAATTATTAAACTAACTAGATATTATAACATTTTTAGTCTCTAAGTCCAAACTTAATGATTGTATTTCAAAAGTAGTCCATTGTTATTTATTTATAGTTGGTAAGACAAATAATCTTTAGTGGGCTTAATGCGAAACATCCAAAACTATTGTTTAGGGTATTATGTAGGAAACAACTTGCTCTCTTTCAAACTCAATTTTAGAATATCTTTAGTGAGAAAAATTGACCAGTCCTTTTAGTTGTTCTCATTGCAATTATGTTGTAAACAAAACTGGAAGTTTTTCTCCATAATATGCTTAATCATTTCATATTTGCTCAACCGTTTTCAATTCGCTCAACTCTTTTAAATCCGTTAAGCCTTTACAAGCCTTTTACCTATAATGTTAAGTTTTAGTCTCTGGAGTTAATCTTCTTTTTGCTTTAAAATGTGTTTAGTAAATATGGGTTGTTAAATGACCTAATTTTTCAACCTTGCCCTTTGGAGTGAATATGCTCAGTGTCTTGGGATCCACTCAACGAAAGTAAGATGGTGATAAGGTAAATTTTAGCAATTTACTTAGTAGTTTGGGATTGATCTATGTGAGTTGAGTGCTTAAGTTGATTTCTTTTTCTCATTTGATATATAACAAAGCTAAGAATAAAGAAAAAAGACATTTCCTTACCATTGAAGACATGAGAATTACAAGTTTTCTTTTTGTCCTCTTCCCTTACCTTTCCATCATTTCTTCTCCTCTTTCCTTTCAAGTTCTATGATCAAATTTTTATTTAGTTGAAGAACTGTTCTATTTTTATTTTTTCCCTTTTTGTGATATGAAATGTGACCTTAAGTTATGAAATTATAACTTTTAAGTAATTTTGTAAAGATATATGTTATCATTTAAACCTTTCTAATAAACTATTTTTCTTAAACCTAGTTACGGAGATATATAAGTATAATACTATATTTTATAAGAATATGAGAATTATTGAAAGTTATTATTATTTTAATTTAAAACATATATTTTTTAAGATGTTACATGATATGAGATGGTATGAGATTAAGATATTAATGTTAATTATTATATGCTTTTGATTAGTGAAATAATTATATAAGAAGAGAAATTGGAAACCTATACTCTAGATTGTGTATGATGCTTTTATCGCGTTATCTTTATTTTATTGTATATATTTCGTTATGTAATATAAATTTATTTGCATTATATAATATGAATACTATACTTAAAATTACAGAGTGTTACAAACATAAATTATGTATAAAATGAATCAACTATAAATTCATAAGCCACTATAAATCTAACCATGTTATATTTATTGAAAATTACATTAACTACTAATATTTTATCATGATTCTGTATCATTAAACGTGATTCAACCACACGTGTTAATTCTCAATGCAAAAGTTATCATTTAATATTTTTGCATATTTTTTCACTGATTACATCATTACGATAAGGCTTCTCAACATTTGGATTTGGCTTATTATTAAGATTTGACTTGCTAACAACAGAGTTTGACAAAAGGTTCAGATGAAAATTAATTTCTTTTGATGAAAAGTCGTAATATACGAAGATAATTAAGCTCGAATGTATCAATAATTTTAAAATAAAAATAATTTTTTATTAGTAAAATTAACGGTTATTATATGTTGATATACGACGTAATAAGGCTCTACCCTACTATATCTCCATAGAATTTATAACGATACATTTTCTAATCTATTATAGTCAATTGTTTAATCCAAAAATAAGATATGCTTTATTTATCATACGGTCTATCTATTTGAAATAAAATATAATAATGATAACACACTAATGTTATATATTAGATATTCAAATAACACAATAAAAAGATTTAAAATATAAATTAGACTTTTTATTTTAATTTTAATAAATTAATTTTAAATATTTTGTATATGTAATATAAAATAAAGTTATAAAACTATAAATAGATTTGTGTATCAGGCAATACAAAAAAATAACATGTTGAATATAAATGTCACGGTACCTTATCCATTTTTCATCTCTAAATTAATTAGGGATAATTAGGAAATTTTTAATTATCCTAAAATTTATGGGTGATAAAACGAGAGTCAATCCAGTCCATTTTGATCTGACTCGCAACTGATCTATTAAAATCAGAATAAGAAAGAATGAGTTGGTTCGTCAGAGTTATACAGATTGAAATTTGTAATCCATCTACCCTAAAATAGGTTGACGAAGAAAGTTTAATGTCTAATAAAATAAAAATGAATCAAATAATATATAAAATTTTATATAAAATATAAATCACCATCTATTTTAATTTCAAAAACATAAAATTTATTTTAAAAAATATTAAAACTAAAAAATACAAAAAAATACAATCGCCTTTATGATTCACTTTGTCATTCTTACTTAAAAATATAAAATATTCATTCTTACTAAAAATATAAAATATTCTTTTAGTAGTAGCACAAAAATCATATCATATTCTAAAAGTTTGGTATATAAATTTGTAATCACATCATATCATAATATTATTGTAGATTTATAATTTTTTTATTAACATTGTAATTTTTATTACATAAATTTATACCTTAGACGTTATCTTTAATACTCAATAATATTTTCGCTAGTAAGCTTTTTTAGTTGCGTTGGTTTCCACTCTTGGATTTTTGTTTAAAATGAGTTATTTTATCCTGCCTTTTTTTTTTTAATTTTACGCACTGCCACCTTAAAATTTTTAAACCATCAATGAATTAAAATTTATTTTAAATATTAATTTAAAATTATTATTACAAAAATTATTAAATTTATCATATATGATTATATCAATTGAATGACAGAACGAGTTATACTTAATTTTAAAAAAAAAAAACCATACTTAAAATGATTATGCCTTCCAATAGGAATATTTCTAGGTTTCTTCTATTAAAAGCTCAAAATAGTTTTGGGACGATGCAATGTTTTGGTTTCTTTCTTTGTTGTAAATGCACAAGTGATTATCATGAATACATTATCAATTGAACAAACTATACTATTAACTAATTATAAATCATGATAGATATAATTTGAAAATAAATATTAAGAAAATAGTGAACTTGTTATACAAAATCATTTTAACGGATTCACAATATAAAAAAAATTTAAATTATCAAAGTGTATTATTTACTCTTATCAGTATTATTACAAGCAACACTTCTTCCTTTTTTTTTTTTCTGATTTTCTGCAATACTGCCAAAAGAAAGGGAACAGATATTTACTTTGATGCCTAGCCTAAGCTTCTTAACCATGGGACCTACATTGATTATTTTCATTCTTCTAGCGTTCTCAAGTGCTTGCAAGGCAAACTTTATTTTATATCATCTATGTATATTATTCCATTAAATATTATTTTTTAATTTGAACTAAAGTTCTCATTTAAAAACACAATAATATAATTAAGTCTTTATTTTGTTTTCGTTTTACTTAAGAAAATTCACTAATTAAATTTTAATAATCCCATAAATTTAATATTTTAAATTAAATTGTTATTAAATAAATTAATATCTTTAAATACTATTTTTTATTTTTTATTTTACTTAAACATTTTGTTGTTTGATTTTATGGATAACGTGATAATTATTTTTATTTTTCTATCTCAAACTTGTTAGTTAAATTTGTTTAGTAGCTCAGGAATCTCTTCAAACTTACATGTTAAATTAGGAACAAGTTCAATAGCAAATGGGAAAAGATTAAAAAAAATGATCAAATTAAAAAATAAGAAAAAAAAATCATATCATTTAGTTAACATTATAATTAAATGACAATATACTTACATAAAAAAATCATTTAATAAAAGAAAACTTTTTAACTTTAATTAACTAAAAATATCTAAATTTATAAATAATTAAAACTTAATTAAGCTTTAAAACTTTTATTTTAACACAAATTATGTTAAAGATCTCATATCGATTAAATATAAAGACATTTCAAGTATATGGACTTATTTTTTAAATTTATATTAAAATCATATAAAGTTTATCTTAACGATAATTTATAGTTTGTTGTGTTTATTAGACCGCGTGTTACCAAGTCCTGTCTGAACATTTATAAATATATAGTCACACACATAAGCTACAGATAGTGTGATGGGTGTGTAAATAAAGATAAAGACAACAATTTACTTAATTAAATAAAAAAATAAAAAGGTAATTAATTCTTTACTACTTGATTTGAATCTTTTGGAATTTGAAAAGGGATAAATTTTGTATTCCATTTATGGGTGAATCTTTGTTAAATTTTGTGAATGTTCTCCTATGTTTCCGCCGTTGGAGCACGACAATGATTCTGGCAAAGGGATCCAGCAGTGTCGTTGGTTATAAGATGGAAGATTCACTAATAAAACACTGCCATTAGTCTCCACAACCCACAACGGTGTTGTCTTTATGCACCGAATAAAATACAAGCTAACACAAACCTTACAAATTTTCAAAAAGTCAATAACCAAAATTAGTGCCTTCCCATTTTATTACCCATACCAAACCTCCATCATGAAAACGATATTCCAACCAATTAATACCAGTATTCATTCATCTTTTCAATTTGTTCCTTTTCCTTCTATTTCCTACGCTTGCTTATCATCTACCTGTCCTTTTCCCTCTCATAACTTCAAAATAAACTACCATCAATTTAATTAATACCTCAAAAATAATAATAAATTACTACTTTTATTTTATTTTATTTTCTAATTTTATTTATATACAATGTAATGTATATATAAGATGCCATGGAAATATAATTCACGAACGTATTTTTTTTAATATTAATCTCTTTCAATATTTTAAGTCTAATCTCGCTTATTATCGTGTAAAAGTTGTAAACTTCATATCATAAAAAATTGAGCACCAATTCTTCATTATATGAAACTCAACAAATATTTAAATAGAATTATAACTTTAAGTTTTGTGAACGAAAATATTAATTAAACATATTTCTAAGATTGGTAAGTAAAATTTCCATCAAAACTAGTAATGATTAAAACTAAAATCATTGCTTGGAAGTCATCATATTGTCCAAATTAAGATCGTCATATGTAGCATCATAGCATCTTTGATATAAACTATATTATGACACGATAATTAAACTATAATACCTTGAATCTAAGAGAAGAATGAACAAATGTTTGGGAGAACAAAATCAAATGGCGTTCTTTGACCTTAACTATCTTTCCCTTTTCAAACACTCATAATTCTAACTTTTGACCACAAGCACAGAATCAACATTTTTGCTCATACTCATACCTCCACCACATTAAATCTGAATCATTCACACTCCAATAACCAGTCTCTTCAAAATTTCTTCAAATTTAAATTTAAACCCTTTTGATTCTTTGAACTAGTTTCAATTTCTTTATAGGATGAAGTGCAAGATTTGGATTTTTTAAGAACCAAAAAGATGAGTCCTGAGATAATTTATACAAGAATGGTATATGAAGACGTATGAGTATGTAGCAGGGGTGATTGACAGTGGTTAATAATTGGTTGAGCTTTGATCTCTTTCTCCTTTTGCCAACATGATCCAGACAGAAGGTTAAGAACATTGAGGAGTACATGTAGTCACATGCACTACCATGCATCATAGATGGTGGAAGAGTGCATTAATTGGGGGTTTGGAGAGAGAGAGAGATAAACAGAAGAAAATGGGATGTAGCATAGGGATGGAAGAATGGAGTGTCCATGAAACAAACATCCGAAAAATCTTAAAGGTGAATGAAACAAATCACATGGCTAAGAAGAGTATGTAGGGACTGTTTCAGATCTGGTTGGCTTCAGGTCACACTCAATGGTCCATACTTGGATTTTCCTCTCCTTCGTTTAATCCTACACCTCTTCCCCTTCTTTATCATCATCTTCTTTTCTTTTTTCTTTCATTTTTTTTTTTCTAAAAACAATGTATATAATGAAGAAGTATTTTTTTACAGTAAATATAATCACTTTTGCCAACCTAAAAGAAATCTCATTGAACATCCTCTATCATTACAATTAAGATGCATAGCGTGTTCTTCTTTTAGTTTTGAATATAATTATCTTTAAAAAAATACAAAAAAAAATATACAAGTCAAGATAGCATATAGCATGTTTAAACTGTCCCACATGAAGTAACTGAAATATTACTCTCTTTTATTTAATTGAGGTTTTATTACTTCTACCTCCACATTTATCTCTTTTAAATAAAAGACGTTTATTTTATTAAGAAAAAAGACATGCGTTTGAGATGCGTCAAAGTTTTAAAGAAATACAACTACTTCTATATTTAACTATTGTTTTTTTTATTTATATAACTTTATTTTTTTAAAGTATAGTGGTGTACAAATATTCATATTATATTTAACGTAGTGATTGATTTTGTTTTTATTACTTAGAAATTAACAACGAAATGAGGAAATTCATGTTAATTAGTATTTTGTTTTGTTTAGAAATTACTCTCATAATTTTTACCTCTCAAGATATAGTGTTTTGAAAAGAATGTCATTAATGGTAAGACTCGGTTTTAATTTAATAAAGATGTTTTTTAAGAGAATAAAAGGTAAGTTTTTTAGATTATTTCAAGTATACAATTTGAATTTTAATTATCCATCTTATTTTCTTAATCTTTTGAGACATTTATTAAGGATAAACTGATGCAATTCGTGTTGATGAATTATGGAAGAGGAATAAGGTAGCAGCGGAAGAGGATGAAGATGCATTGAAATTGGAGGTGTTTTGGTGAAGAAATGAGGTGAAATAGGTGTTGAATGTAGAAAGAGGTTGAGTCAACTTTTTAGGGTTTCATTTAGGTCTTTTGGCTCTTTGGAAAAGGGAGATTTAGGACATAATGAAGTCTGAATTTCAGTTTACTCATTCAAAATATTCCAAATCTGAATACAAAGATGAAGGAGACACCTATTTATAGACTTCCATGGGTAAAGATAGCTTAAGGTTTAAGCTACCTTAATCTTAGTTAGTCTAGCTAACCTATGGTAAGGTTTTTGAGCTTCTAACTAATGTTGTGTCGTGATCCTTTACTCATTTTGAGCTCTAGAAACCCTTGCTTGCATGTCAAGTGATGATTTCTAGAGTGTACGTGATTTATTAAAATTCTACTATAGAAAATTGTCCAGAAATACAAGCCCTGAAATAACTATTATTTGTTTTTACAAGTTTTAACAAACTAAGACAATTATTATGTTGTACATTCTTCTGTTCTTAGCCTTATGTATGGTGACTTGGAACTTGTGGTTGGTCCTCCATCATAAATTGTGATGAAACTCCAAGTTCTAAAATAAACAATATCTCGAATGTGATGATTAACCCCAATGATATATCTTAACGAACTTGAGGTCGAAACAATTTAATTATTCATTTTCAAATCTCATTATTTCTCTAACCTATTTTTTTAAAACTCTTTCTAATTATAAAAATATACATGTATGTTCTAGTAGTGATTGCATATTATACAAAATATAATTTGAGAGGTTAGAAAAATATTTAAGGTGTAACTTATCACGTTACCAGGTGAAAGATAAAAATAAAGATAACAATGATGATCCTCATATGAAGGTTGTGTGGTATCTTCTTATCCTTCCAAAGTGTAAGCATTTGTTTGTAAAACCAAATGATGTTAAAAACCTTAGACGACACGCAGATAAGAGGAAATGTGACTGAATGTATGATCATCTAGCTAATTCTATGCAATGGAAGAACATTGATAATGAGTTCCCTAATTTGGTAAAGAATCAAGAAATCTTAGGCTTAGTATAGCTACAGATGGAGTGAATATATTTAGTAATTTAAGTACCAACCACAGTTCATGACTTGTTTTACTAGTTATTCATAACTTACATCTTTGATTGTACATGAATAAAAAGTAAAACATATTTTTTATGATGAACTTTGGTTTAAGACAACCATAAATTAACATAGATGTTTATCTTAGTCCAATAATTGAAGATTTAAAGTTGTTATGGGATGAAGGGGTTGAAGTATTTTATAAGTTTGCCAATGAATCTTTCAAGATGCATACCGTGTTATTTTGTACTATTAATGACTTTCTTGCATATGAAAACTTGTTAAGGTATAATGTTAAGCATTAATGGACATAAAGAGAGTGTGAATTCGCCAATTCCATTTATTGGTATTCAAATTTATGTAAAGATAAATAACATACATGTCCTTGTGAAGTTGAAAAATAAGTCATCTACGACAAACACATGGAAGAAAAAGTTCATATTCTTTGATATTTCGTTTTAGTGTAAGTTTGAAGTCAAACATTGTATAAATATAATGTATGTAGAGAAAAATGTGTAATAACTTAATTGGTAAACTTTTTAACAGTAAAGAGAAGATGAATGATGATGTAAATGCTCGTTTGGATTTGATTGAAATGAAGATACGAGAGTTAGCAACAAGAGAGGTGGGTAAACACACATAATGTTACACTATGTAAAAAGAAGAAGAAAATAAGTTTAGCCAATGTGTAAAAGGGTGTGAAGGTATCATAATAATACTTTTCAAATGTTAAGAACCTTGTATCTATGCAAGATTTGAAGCTCATTGGTCTAATGTCTCATGATTGGGACATCTTGATACAAATATTATCGTTTGTGGCTATTTATGGGATCTTATCCAAAATGTTTTCATAATCTTCTTGTGTCCATTATTCTCTTCATTTTGTAGTAAATTTTTCGACCCTATAAAGTTGGATGAAATTGAAGGTGAGATCATGATGCATTTACTTGTTCATCTTGTAAACATATGTAAAAATCAGTATCATTCGAAACTTCCATGATTGGAATATACATTGTAGAAGAAACTATTGATTTTTGTTTGAGTACATGTTGAAAGCAAATCATATAGGATTTCCTGTCAAATATTGGAAAATAGGTGATCCATAAGCATGTGTTCACGATGTGTACACATGATAACCAAATCTTATTCAAAAGTGTTAGAAGAACATTTGTATATATTGAATAACAAAAATGTTATTATAACTTACTTATTTGTCCACAAAGCCATTGTGAAGGAGAAACACCTGAACAATAGGAAAAAGAGAGTTAATGGAGCTTAATAAGAATATCATGACTTGGTTGAAAGATGTGATCTTGAAAAATTCAACAACATATGAAACATAAATATTGTTGGCAAATGGACTCTAGTTTGATGTATTATTAATTACGACATTAATAATTATTCATTTTATACGAAGTGTTTGGATGAAATTTTTTTAATGCAAAATAGTGGGTAACTCTTGAAGCCGAGTCACTATAATAAAATAAAATGAATTAGCTTTCTAGGATCGTCTAATGGTTGGTATGTTTTAATTCTGGCAAATTTTGGTTTCTTAATCTTTGTTGTTTGGATTTTCTTAATAATTGAAAAATAAGTTGGTTATGAGAAATTTTGGATTAAATCTTTTGATGGATTGTCCATGGTGCGTTTTAAAGCCTTAATTGGTATATCATTTAATGTTCTTTTTAGTGTGTTTTCACTCATATTTGCTCATACTATACAACTTTTCTTTGTTATGCAACTGTGATTTACGTGCATGAACTGATATGATAGATGCATACTTTGTTTAAATTAGTCAACTAGTCATATTAGCCTACCTTCACGATAATCCATTTGTTAACCCTTTGAGCTTATAACCTTTTTCTTATTATTAAGCCTCCTTATAAGCTCTGAAAGAAAAAAAAAACATGTTTATCCCTGACTTAGAAGATAAAGGAGTTTTATCAATTTGGGAATAGGTTCTTGAATAAATGTAGGGATGATGCAAACCACCTCGACAAGCAGATGACGAAGAACACAATAGACACTTCATAATTACGTTAGTCATCTCAGCATACAAGACCAAACCCCACCAAACCTCAAGAGAGCCTCAGTAGAAGAAGAACCAGACATAAACCAGAATATCAGATGTTCTTCCTTTTAGTCTTTTCACAATATAAATTTATGTAAATAAATTGAGCTCACTTTGGGGGTTCAAATAGAAGAATAAGCTAGAAGAGGGTGTACTTAGTAAATTGTGCTTGTGCCAAAGCCCACCTTTACCTAGCTTCTAGAAACTCACCCATGTGCCACCCATGTGCTCACCTTTGACATAGATTCTAGAAGACTCTCCCATGTGCTCACATTTGACCTAGTTTCTAGAAGCTTGTAGTCATACACCCCTACCCTTCATCTTTTCCTCTCAAAGGCGTCATATCTATAAATAGGGTGCCTCCCCTCTTGTAAAACACTCCAAGTGGCGTGACCACCATCATCATCCAGAAGCTTCCTCTATCTCTTCATCTCTTCATTCCTTGCACCATTTCCATTCCACTTCTATTCTTGTGTTCTTCTTTTCCTTTTTGGTTTTTCCATCTTGTGCTTTCCATTATATGCTTTAATTTCGCACCTCATCATCATCATCACCTTATATTTTGTTTTTTCTCTTTACACTCTTGAAGAGAACCTTCACACTTACTTAATCACTTGGTTAAGTTCGTGTCCGATGATAATCTTCATTGAGTCTCACCTTATTCTGCTTAAAACCAAAAACTCATAAACAAGTGAAACTCCTAAAATGTGCAATCTTAAAATCAACTCACATTAGGGGTTGCACCTCATTTTCATACTTTACCTCCTCAATACCAAATAAGATAGAAAAATAAAGAAAGGAAAAAGGAATAATAATAAAAAAACCAAATAAATAACATAATAACGAATTGTCTAATACACTAGCTAGATTGTCTATTACATGAGAAAAGCAATAAAAATGATATCTTGAAATAAATAGAGGAGTTGAATTGTCATGATACTTACACTTGTTTTTAGACCTATCCCCACTGTTCATTTGTTTTTCTATGGTGTTTAAGCATATTTTCCCCATTTTACCTTAGCTTCATTATATCCCTTATGAATTCCTCTTGATCTATAATTTCATGTTTTTTAAATGTTGCGAATATTAGAGTCTTGCTAAGCATATGGTGTGTTTGTCTGCATGAATGCTGAGTGTAAATACAAATCCTAAACACTGGAGAGTTGGAGAGCGTCTAGTGAAAGTTCTATCATTCTTGATTCAACCTTTGATTTCAATTACCTGCTTGTGCATTAAAATATAGGAATTTCCATTCACATTTTTCTTGATTCCTTGATTTCTTGAAATTATATCATGTCCCTCTTTATGCGTTCTTATACTTTGCTATTCGTAATTTGTATGTTTTTTCTTTTTTCTTTTATTTTTTGGTCCATAGAATGTTGTGCCCAGGAGTGCTAAATGATAAGTGAGGGAGTATTTGATGAACATAATTTTATTCACACTTAATAGCTTTAATATAGATTATTGGACTATAATAATAAATAAATCTATTGTTTTAATTAAGATTCATATAATTGAGTTTATTTGGACCTTAACTATTATTTTTGTTAATTTTGTGTTTTTAGAGTAGATGGTATTAAGGAAGTGTATACCTTCATGAATGGACCAAATATGCAAAAGTCCAAGTTGTTTCTTTGAATCAAAATAGAAAAAAAAATTGAGAGGTTTTATGAAAAGTATGAGAGATTTTCTCCACCTAAGTAGGAGTTGAATCTTCTACACTATTTTCTCCACGATCTTCTCCATAATTTTCTCCACTATATTCTCCACCAAAAGTGGTGCCTCTAACATAGAATATGGAGGAGGTTGCATGGAGCATGTCTATTTAAGGAGAGCAAGGGAAACACACAAACGACAAAAATATCTCTGAGTGCAAAGTTGTTTGCTTTGTTATTTTTCTGCATTTTTTATCTTTGTATTTTTTCCTCCTATTGAAAGGATAAACATTTTTTTTGTTGATTCCTTTGTAATTTCTCATTGAGTTAAGAGGTTTTGATCAAGAAAAGTTTCGTTTTTCAATTCTCTATAACAGTTGTTTTAATATTCTAATATCCTGGAAAACTGTTTTTTGTGAGAGGTTGTACTTGAATGCATGATTGAGAGGCTTCCTTATCTTAAAATTTGGTTTCTTAGTTCACATTGTTCTAATTAACTTATTGGGTGCATGATTCAAGAGAGAGAAGATAAGCATTCGCATGGAGTATAAGCATGGAAAAAGTGGGTACTAATTAAACTAGTAGATGAATGCTTTACTGGTGAGCTTCAATTGAATCAGATTAACGTATGTTCAGTCTAGTTTAGCTTTGTTTGAGGATTGAGAAAAGACCAATCTTTAGACAACCTGTGAAGAATTCAATGGTAAAAGAACTTGGGGATCACCCGCTTATTATTTGTTGCTTTAGTCTTTTTTATATTTTATGTTAAACAATCTCAACCCATTTTATCTTTATTATTGATAACTTTTCTTACTTGCAGATAGATTTTGAACATTGATTTACTGATTTCATTATTGGATTCATTGGGAGATGATTTGATTCATTTTACCATAATTATACTATCATCTCTCTAGCGTTAGACAGTTTAATTTGATAGCAAACTGAAAACTATCAGTTATACTCGTTCATTTACACCAATGATGATTATTAAAGATGGCAATGATGTAGTCAATGATATACATGCAACCCAAAAGTACCACGATGAGGAAATATACATATGACCATTGCACATGTTGTGTATGAGTTTATTAATTTTGATAGTTTCTCTTATGAAATTGTTTGTTTCATAAATGTTATTAACATTTTCTACTTTGTTCTTTTAAAAGAGATATAACCAATGATCAGAGTCCATATAATTTGGAGGTGATCTCCATAAGATCTAATAAAAGATCTATCAGACTAAAGCTACTCAAATATTCTAGCGGTAGGAGGACAACACTAACTATCAACATTAATATTTGTGAGGACTCTAAGTCAAATGCATAAACTTTTAGCAGTTATCTTAGAGTCATAACTTGTGAGAAGATTTCTATTATAGTACTTTCCTAAGATCATGTGTCAGACGTTGATTGGAACTTGATCTAGCATGATATTTGGTAACATATCTAATCATATTCTTGTTAGATATTTGTTTCCTATAGTCCTCGTAATTATAAGTTGATATTCTTTTTCATTTGTCAAGTAGATTCATTTTGATATCCCTAATGTCGACATGTTGAGATTGGAAGTTTTGTCTTCGATCATAATAAATTTCGTTAGTTTAAGTAAAAAATGTTGATGATAACAAATGTTTTTGGAATTGAGATCCTAGACAATCTAGTTCCCATATATCTCCTTAAGAGAGTTTTAATAATGACAAACATTGAGTTGTGTTTTGTGCAAGTTGTAACCTATCAGACCATCCAAAAGTTACACCCAATAATGCCTAGGGTTATGCCTCACAACTTCTATTTAAAGATAAAGAAGAAAAACACAGTAAGAAGTCTCTAGAAAATCTCTCTAATAGATTTGTTGCATCATCTAGTAATAATTTTGTATCTCATAAAATGTTTTCAAAAGGGTTCTCAAGAGAACCAAGGAAAACTATCATAAAAGGTCCCAAAGTTGTATGGGTGTCTAAGGACAAAATAATACCTCTTAAATATATTCTTAATGTAAGTAAAGAAACCCCTATCATGGTACCTCGACAGTGGCTGCTCATGTTACATGATGGAAGAAAGGTATATATTCCAAAGCCTAAAACTAAAGAAAGGAGGAAAAGTAATCTTTGGAGGAAACTAGCACAACCAGGTGATTTGTGGTGGTTAGTTAAGTGTGAACATTTCTTTGTGTATCAGTAATGTTTTATTAGTAGATGGTCTGAAACACAACCTTCTGAGCATAAATTAATTATGTAACAACGGAAATAATGTTATCTTTGACAAAGACCAATGTACAATCTAACAAAATGATGGAACCAAAATATTTGTTGCTAGTAGACAAGGTAACCTTTATAAATTTGGCATGGATGAGTTATTAAGTCAAAAGGTGTTCTGTCTCATGCCTGAAAGGAAAGAAGATCATTGGCTATGGTATAGGAAGTGTGGTGACACTAGTTTGAGATTTATCTCTAAACTAGTAAAACATGATCTCGTAAGAGGTCTGCCAATAATGTCACTCAATGAAAATCTTCTTTGTGAGGCATGTGTTAAGGCAAAACAACTCAAAAGCTCATTCAAGAGCAAGAACAACATTTCCACTCAAAGGCCTCTTGAATTGATACACTTAGAACATTTTGGACCAACTAGAATTGAGTATATTAGTGGCAAAAGATATTGTCTTGTTATGAAGGATGACTTTACTAGATGGACATGGGTTAAGTTCCTTAAACATAAAGATGAGTCTTTCAAGGTCTTATGTAATTTGTTTAAACAAATTCAAAAAACAAAATGGTTTATCCATGATTACCATCAGAAGTGATCGTGAAGGTGAATTTGAAAATGAAAACTTTTGAGTCTTTTGCGAAAATCATGGTATCAACCATAACTTTTCTACTCCTGGGACACCATAACAAAATGATGTTGTTGAGAGAAAGAATAGGTCTTTATAGGAAATGGCTCAAACGATGTTAAACACCAATTTTATTCCAAAACATTTTTGGGCTGAAGCAATTAAGACATCATGTTATTTACAAAATCGTATTTACATAAGACCATTGGCAAATAAGACTTCTTATGAAATGTAAAAGAACAGAAAACCCAATATATCCTATGGCTAGAACTATTCGAAAGGACACATATTGGGCCTTTAACTAGGTTCGTGGCTAAAAGAATGAAAGAAGAAGGCATTCAGAAAACTCTATCTTTTATGGAGAATTAATTTTTACCTTTCCTTCCAAATTTCCTAGTCTTATAAAATTGTAAAGAATAGTGAAGGAATTTATTAGGGCTTGCATTTGGGCCTATTAGAATAAGAAGTAGAGAGTCTAGTTAGAGTTACAATTGGGCCTCTTTTAGCCCATTTGCAACCTTAGACAATTTAGTGTTTTTGGAGAGGTTTCTAAGGACTCATGGAAGGAACCTACATAGCAAGGGAAGTGTGAAGGGCCAGTTGGATAACCAACATGGGAAGCATGTCTGCCACATGGTTGCACCTCAATGGAGAGAAAGCCTCTCCACTCACAAGCCACCACTTCTAATTACATGAATGGAGAGGATTTGTTCCAATTATAGAGTGTCATTTGTCAAGCTATGAGTGGAGAATATTTTCATATTTTTGGCACCATTTAGACTATAAATAGAGGTGCTATGTTGAATAAGATGCTTTGATGCCTCCAAATCTACGTGGAAGACTTGAAGAACTTGTTGCTATGTGTGTGTGTTGTCTAGTAGTTTTTGACTTGTTAATTAACATCTTGTATTGATTCAAGCTCAATTGACTCTTTCTCTATTTTAAAAGAAATGTTTTCTAAAGAGTTGAGAAATTTTAGTCAGTTGTTTATCAAATCAACCATTTGAAAAAGTTGATACTCAAAAGTATTTAGGCTAAAACAAGTTTTTCAACTTGTTGAATTGTCGAAAGAACTGGTTGTTTGAAACTTAATGGTTTTGAAAATGTTTTGAAAAATCTTTGCTTTATTTTGTCTTTGTTGTCAAACTGAAACAATAAGTTATTTCAATAAAACAACTGGTTGTTTTTATGAAAACCTTAACAAAAAATTTATTTCAATTTATTTTTTTGGAAAACAAATTATATCATTTATCTTTAGAATAATATCACAACAGACTTAAAGATCATGATACTTAATCATTTATGTTATCTTCAGAATAACATGATAACAAATTTACATATATATGTTATTTTCATAATAATATGATAACAATTTTAAAAATAACAATTATATCTTTCATATTTAGAATAATCATTAATCATTTATGTTATCTTAAAAATAACATGATATCAAATTTACATATATCTGTTATTTTCATAATAATATAATAACAGATTTAAATAACAACAATTATATCTTTTATCTTCACAATCATATCACAACAGTCTTAAATGATAAATCATTTATGTGATTTTCATAATAACATGATAACATATTAAAATACAATTATATTTGTTATCTTCAAAATGATATCACAACAGTCTTAAATGATAAATCATTTATGTGATTTTCATAATAATACGATAACATATTTAAACAATAACAATTATGTTTGTTATTTTCAGGAATCTCAACAGATTTAAATGATAATGATAATTTATATCACGGTAATTAGTGAGATCAATTTTACCTGTCTCCATGATTTGTTGCAAGGTTGGGGCTTCGCTTCCTTTAGATCCCAACAGTCATTGCCTCGTGTTTCTCATCAAATTGGCAGGCTCGGTGGTAAATGTGGATGCAATTAGGTTTTATTGGGCCCCACGGTGGGAGCCAAATGTTCTCGGCGGTTGACCTCGGGTTGACTGGATTGACAAGTTCTGCTTCTAGTATGTCTCCTCCAAACACACTGGAACAACGCTCCATTGAGACAGAGGGGGCTCTACCTGTTGATCACACTCCGACGATCAAGTCAGTGAGAGCATACAAAATAATAATCAGTTTTAGTCTCTAGTACTTAGAAACAACATACTTTTACCTGGGGTCTCAAGCCCCTTTTATAACTTACTCGTATAACAACTTTCACGTACAAGAATCTAATCTCAACCGGAAGCATACGTAACAAAAAAAAAATTATGTTCATAGACACTTTCACTCACGGTGCTACAACATAAGAGAATCTTACGCACCGTTAATCTTGGGTGCTCTCTACTTATTAACAACTTTATCTTTTCAATTAATAGCTTTATGCACACGTTTATTCAGTTAACAACCACAAATATATTGATGCATACACTTATCTATGAACATATATATATATATATATATATATATATATATATATATATATATATATATATAGCTAACAACCAATATATGACAAAACTTATTATTTTAATTATTATCCATCGGGCTTACCAATATGATTGGGTCAAACTCATGACCTACCCTTTAGGCCCAATAGCCGAGTTGACCTACCCACATTCCTAGATCGAGGTCGTCCTGAAATCCCGAGCACTCCTTCCCAGTACAATAACTTCTATAAGGTGGTTCTTTATAAGTGTTAAGTGCCTCCATGTTGACTCTCTAATTTCATCTAATGAATCTTCAGTAAAAGCATCTGATTCCTCTTTTGAATCGTCTAGAGGTTTTGTGAGATCATCTAACCTTTTTGTTCGATCGTCTAATAGTTTTTCTTTTAATTCTTACAGGTCAAAACCAGAAGAGTTTTCTTGCTCTAACAATTTCTTATCAAGAATATAGTCATTGAATCTTACATGAATGACTTCTTCTACCAATTCGGTTTTAGAGCTATATACTCTATAAGCTTTAGAGGTTTCAGAGTAGCCTAGTAAGATTCCTTCATCACTTCTGAAATCAAACTTACCAAAACTATCCTTGGTGTTTAAAACGAAGCATTGGACTCCAAACGGATGTGATGCAATTATAGCTTGATTTGCATTATTTCTTTTGGTTTAGATCTTTGTTACGGAAGGTGGGGTAGATTTGTGACTTCTATGGTTAAAGTTGAACCATTGATGAAGGTGAAATGAAATAGGGAAAATTGGCTTAGAAGATGTGAGGCAAAATTCTAAGAAAATCCTTGCTAAAACACTAACAAAAGTGCTAATTAGGAGGGAGCTAAGAGACAATATCGGTTGAATTTGTGCAGCTATTCATTAGTTAATCAAAGCTTCAAAATACATGGGTTGAGCATGTTAGAATGTGTGGCCTAAACAAGAGGGGGGGGGGGGGTGAATTGTTATCGCAAGATTTTCATAAAGTTTGGAAGTAGACTGAAAGATTTGAAAAATCAACCAATTGATTTTCTATTCAACTAGATAAAAATCCAATTTTCAAGTTCTTTATAGAAATTCAACCGATTGTTTTCTCAAAGAAACAAGTTGTTTATACCAAAAGAGAAAGAATAGTGATGAAAACAGTGTATAAGAGAAGGGATAAAGAGATTCACACACAAAGGTTTATACGAGTTCACTCTTAACCTAGAGCTACATCCAGTCCTCAGCTAACCACTGAGAATTCACTAAGTAATCAAAGAAATATTATAAACACACACCAAGAGTGATGATCTTGAACCCTTCAAGAACACACACCACTCATTTGCAACACCACAGTTTTCAGAAACCCTTTTCTGAACCTGCCTTACACCAAATACACAAAATTACAATGTTCAAAAGAAAAGAAATAGATTACACCTAGGCTTCTCAAAGCATTAGAATAGAAGTATACAAAAACCAATCCTATTCCACACAAGTGATGATCCAAATCTCTTGATCTCTTAAAAACATTTTTAATAATCTCTCTTAGGTTCTTGAAAAGATCGTAAAATAGTCTTTATATAGACTTAAGCAAGTGGTTAAAATTGTTAGATCATAAATTAAAAGCAATTGGAATCATTTAAAACAGTTTCAAACTCTATGATTTAAATTGGTTATCATATTAGTCTAAAAGTCATAGATATTTTAATCTGTTATCGTGTTATTCTGAAGATAACACAAATGTTTATTATCATTTAAATCTGTTGTGATATTATTATCATCATCATTATCATGATCTCTCACATGAGAGAAATTATTCTTGTTACTGGATAAAGAGTGCAGTAGTGTAAGAGTACATTTCTAGAAAAGTTCTGGCAAGGAAAGACTTGGTATTTAAGCACGTCCATTGGTGACCCACCTCTCTTTCCTGGGAACTTACCTGGTGTACTAGTTCACGGTCTACAGTTTTTTTTTCCAGTTGAAACTGAGATGCCGCTTCATCATCTTCATTATCGTGAACTCTCGCATGAGAGAAATTACTCTTGTATTGGATATAGAGCGTAGTAGAGTACATGTCTAGGAAGGTTATGGCAAGGAAAGACTTGGTATTTAAGCGCGTCCATTAATGACCCACCTCTCTTTCCTGGGAACTTACCTGGTGTACTAGTTCACGATCTACAATCAAACATTATTATCTACATCAATGGTGTACTAGTTCACGCTCTACTAAACATTATTATTCATAGCGTATATTTCGATTTAACTCTATGGAAAAAGAAAAAAAAGGAGATATATGCAACACAGATCAAACACTTTGCCAAATTTGCCATAACTCATGTGTTGAGAATGACAAATGTTTATGTCCTACTGTAGCTCGACAGTAAAAGGCAGTACAACACCAAACTTTTATACTATACAGGATCATAGAAGTGTTGGGCGATGGAGCGTACAGGCTGGAAACCCTCGAGGAGGGAGCCATTCCTCGAACGTGGAATGTGGCAAACCCCAAGTTTTACTTCAGTTAAGATATTTTGTTTTAATGCTTTCTTTTTTAACAATGTGATGGTTAAGGTGATGCTTTTTTTTTCCCTTAAAGGGGTTTTTTAATGAGGTCATCTAATGATAAGTTTGTTATTGAAAGATGATGCATTAGATTTGTTTATTTATTTAGAGTTAGCATATAGTAAGACGACCTGTCTCGGTAAGATTATCCGAGTAGGCGCCCTATGTGTAAATTGATTATTTATTGTCAGGAAAGACAACCTGTCTCGGTAAGATTAACCGAGTAGACGCCCTGTGTGTAAACTGATTATCTATTGTCAGGGAAGACGACCTGTCCCGGTAAGATTATCCGAGTAGGCGCCCTATGTGTAAATTGATTATCTGTTGTCAGATAAGACGACTGTTTTGGTAAGATTATTCGAGTAGGCGCCTTGTGTGTAAATTGATTATCCATTGTCAAGTAAGATGACTTGTCTCGATAAGATTATCCGAGTAGGCGTTCTGTGTGTAAATTGATTATCTGTTGTCAGGTAAGATGACCTGTCTCGGTAAGATTATCCGAGTAGGCACCTGTGTGTAAATTGATTATCTGTTGCCAGGTAAGACGACCTATCTCGGTAAGATTATCCAAGTAGGCGCCCTTTGTGTAAATTAATTATCTATTGTCAGGGAAGACGACTTGTCTCGGTAAGATTATCCGAGTAGGCACCCTGTGTGTAAATTGATTATCTGTTGTCAGATAAAACGACCTATCTTTGTAAGATTATCCGAGTAGGCGCCCTTTGTGTAAATTGATTATCCAGTATCAGGTAAGACGACCTGTCTCGGTAAGATTATCCGAGTAGGCACCCTGTGTGTAATTTTTTTTATCTATTGTTAGGTAAGACGACCTAGCCAGATGTCAAGTATGACCACCCGAGTTCATATGCTCTGTAGTTTGATTTGCTATGAATAAAGTTGTTTGGCTCAAGGCAAGGTAAGACAACCTAACTCAGTGTGCGAACGATCACCCGAGTTCATACGCTCTATGGAATGATTAAGTAATGCACAGTGGAATTGTCCGCTTATGCTTACGATAAATTAGGGTTAACTCGGAGTACAAGTGAGTATCCGAGTTTAGATACCCTAAGAGATAAATGGATCATTCTTGGCGCAGTACGAGTGAGTATCCGAGTATGTGAAGAAATACTTGGCAAGGTCAAGGTATATGACTGATGAGAATAAAAAATACATGAACATGACCACGAATGCCATATTTGAAGGGTGATCTCAAAAAACATTTAAAGATGCCATAATAGGAGGAATGGTCAAGGACCACAAGACTTGAAGTTCTTCCTATTAGTGTTCTTAATATAGGAGTAGCCTTAGGAAAATGCCAAAAGAGGAAAACCAAAAGACACCTCTCATTATAAGGCATTATAGGCGATTTTTTAGGAAAAGTTGGAAGAAGTGACTCTTCCTACTCCTTTCTCTCTTAGGCGCTAGAAGGAGCTAGAAGAGTGACTTTTCCAACTCCTTTTCCCTTGTACAATGACCGGCCCTCTCCATTATAAATAGGGGTGTTTGGTACCTTGAATAATAAGTTGAATTTTTTAGTAAAGAAGTTATACCAAATTGGTGATAGAGTTGTGTGAGACTTGTTCTCTTCTCTTCTTCCTATCTTGGGTGGTTCTTGGGACTCTCAATTGGCGGCATCCACTCATATTGAAGCTTTTCCACCCTTCAAGTGGCGTGAACATTCCAAGGGTCATCAACCACATAAGTCTTCTTCAACTCTTCATTTTTTTCTTCCATATCTATTCCATATCAAAAACTCTAAAACATGTCTTTGTTGTTTTCTTGATGTTTCAATCAATAGAAATGTGTTAGGTTATTTTTTTAATCGGTTCTTTGTGTTTGTTTGTTGTTCTTTATGGTATACATGTTCTTATTGAAGTTTCAATCGGTTCATAGGCTTCATTGTCTTGTTTCAATCGGTTGAAATCCTAGAAATGGGTTTCGATGCGGTTTTGGCTTGGTTTTTGTGTTCTTGATAAGTTCTTCAATGTTATAGATTCTTGATCCAATTCTTGAAAGTGTCTTTTCATATACGAACTCACATCAGTGACCCTTCACCAAGTTTGTGAAATGCACCTATATTCGTCGAGAATGAGCATTGGCTCGTTGCAGATGTGGGGTATAGTTCTTCAAAAGGTTAGTTCTTTGAGAACCCCGTTATTACTCATGCTCAGTTTCTGTATTGAATTCTTGTTATTTTAATTAGTTCAATCTCAAAGAGTTAGCCTAAGTGTTAAATTGATATGTTAACAATAGTTGTTGTATTTAGGCTAGTCGAAGTTTACTATGTTAAATAGTGAGAAAGACACAATTGGTGTGCAAGAGGTAAAAATGTTGATAAATAAAAAGCGTTACATTGTTCAAAATGTTAAGTAATTTACAGATAGATGAAAGTTAAGACTACTCATCCCTTAGTTGACCATAGACCACGGTTTTACTCGGGCCGAGTTGGGAATAATCAATGTCAGGGTAGAGTCCTTAAGCTTGTTCGATGGCCGCCTCAAATCCTACAAAGTAGGCTTGGGCGGGATCTTGCTTGCATGCTTCGATTTCTTTGGCAAATTTTGTTGAATCAAGTGTGTTCAAGCATTGAAGAATCCAAATCCTTTGTGTTTGATGGAAGGCTAGATGTGCTTGTTGTTGCTGAGGTGCTTTAGAATAGGATCTGGGGTAGATTATATTGTGTTAATCCACTCTTGATTGAATCTTAAAGCTAAAGTATTTTCAAACCTTTTTAATTGAAATTGTTTTTCAAATTAAGTGAAAAACAACCAGTTGTTTTGTCGAAACAACTGATTGTTTTACACTTAGGTGTTTTAAAAAAGGTTGAAAACTGTTTTTGGTGGTTGACTTGCTGTCAAACCAAAACAACTGATTGATTCGCACATTCAACCGGTTGTTTGTTTTCAAATCATAACAGAAAACTGTTTTGTGTGTTGACTGAGCTTTAAATGATTTTGTAACTGAATCTGCTCCTGTTTTAAATGCTTTGACCATTCTTTGAAAGCAATAAATAGTTTGTCCATCTTTTGTAACAAACAAGAACTAAGATTTAATCATAGAAAAATAGATTTGAGTTTTTCACTGATTTTTCTTTTCAAGAGTTAAAGATTGCTTTGAGTTTGCTTTGATCAAGAGAGAGTGGAATAGGATTTCATTTGTATTGATTTCAGTTCATTCTGTAACAAGTGTAATCCTTCTATACTTTGTGTAAACTCTGGTGTGGTTGGCCAAGAAGTGTTGTGTGCTCTTGAGGTTGTCAAGATCAACATTCTTGATGGTGCATGTGCTGAGCCAAAGGAAGTGTGTTTCTTGAGGGGATCAAGGTCACTTCTTTGGTGGTGTTTGTAAGTAATCTAGGTTTGGTTACTTAGTAGATTCCCCAGTGGTTTCTGGGAAACTGGATGTAGCTCTTGGTTTAAGAGTGAACCAATATAAACTGTTTGTGCAATCTCTCTCTTCCTTAAACTCTTTAAATTCAATTTGTATATTTTTCAACTGGTATAAACAACCGATTGTTACAACCGGTTGTTTTTCTGGTGTTGTATTAAATTGCTTTGTGTTTTTGGCTAACTGGATTCTGAATCAAGTTTTCTAAAAGGAATTTTATTCTAGACTAAAAAGTTTGCGAAAATCCTCTTTAAACCATTCACCCCCTCTAGTTTAAAGCCATACATTCTAACAAATTCTTCATCCTTTTGAGCCAACTCCCCTTTGAGTTTATCGACCTCAACCAAGAGTCTGCTCCTTTCTGCAGCAACCTCTTGGGCCTAGTTTGCAGCCTCCTTGGTCTTCTCGGCCAAGTGTCACTCAGCTTCTTGTGGTAAACCTTTGGTATGCTAGAGCTGACTTTGCAGGAGTTCCATTTCTTTGTGGAGCTTAAAGATCTCCTGGGCCTTCAAGTCCTTTTCCACCCTCATCTTTTTCATTTTGGCAGTAGCCAAGCAGCTTGTGGCAAAGGCTTGGCCGAATTGTGTTATGGCTTCACGAACCAAGTGATTTTTTTTGTGAGCCACAAGCCTTTCCTTCTTTTTGGCACGTAGCAGGACTTCTTCAAGGAATGTAGGAGCATCAAGGCTTTGGTCCCATAGATTTCTTCTTTTTGAACTCTCTGCTTCGCCCTCTCAGACCACCATCATATCTCGGGACAGAGTATGGCCTTCGGAGGAAGTAGCATGGTGAGAAGGAGCACGCCCATCCGAGTGAGAGTGCTCAGTAGGGGAAGCGATTTCCTTCCTCTTTCTTGTAGAGACTAGCCCCGAGGTGGTTTCCTCGTCATCAGTTGGAGCTTTGGTGATGGTGGCAACAATTTTAAGCTTCTGTGTTAAGGAATCCTTGGGCACGTTGGCAGCAACCCTCATCCTCTTGGACATCTTCTCTAGCTCTTTCTTCTTGAATTTGGACAACATGCTTCCTGCAAGGAAAATAAGTGAATGGTTAGTATAGAAAGTAAAGGCTTGTCTCACTAAGGGTAGGGAATGAGGAGTACCACTATAAGCCTTTAGAGAACCAGGAGTGAACTCTTTACTTAGAAGGAAGGTTGTGTCAAATACAACCTTCAGGCTCGACAGAAACTTGTAGACCTCCTTGTCAAAGGGGGCAGGTCTTCAAGGCACCGGGCTCCCTGGAATCGTGGCTCTTTTATCCAATATAAAGGGAACCCGTCCAGATGGGTCAGATTCCTTTTGTTACATCGGAATTTTAGAAATTTATCTTTAAAGTTTTTATATGAAGACTGGAAGAGAGAGAGCATAAATATTTCAGATACACCATTGAAAGACACCCACAATTGGCGACCCAAGCGTTTGGCCTAAAAAAAGTAGAAAAATGTCAAGCTGGGAGCAAAGAATGTTGAAGGCATGAATAAATGTCCAACTATTTGGGTGTAGCTAGGTAGGAGCCACATTTAGCTCGATCAAAAAAAGGTTAAGGGAAGGCGCAAAAGAACTTTTTGAAAATGGTTGCGTAAAAGAAACAAAATGGACCCTCTGGGTCCGAGGACTCATCGCAGAATATTGGCTCATCCTCCCTACACGAAACTATATTCAATCTATCATCCACTTTTCCAAAATGACAACCACTTATTTCTTAGGGTTACGATAAGTTCATGTGAGGTGTAAGAAGAAGTTTCATTTAAAAGGTTTTGGGGAGCTCAGGGATACAAGGTTTTGTAATCCATTGCAAGTTATATTTAAAGCACAAAAACACAGACATAAACATATATAAACATCCTTTAGACCAAGCGGTATAAACAGATCAAGAATAAGGGTGAAAACACATCCATGAAATGTAATAAGCAACAATCATCGACAAGAAACAGTGAATCAGAGAAATTCGAAGCTCATGCAATATCAACAGTAATGTAAATGCTTGATGATGAGCCCAGGCAGTATGATCAGTAAGATGAATGTACAAGGATGGAGAATGGTAAAGATGAAATACCTGTTGCAAGAAGCAAGTGAAGAAAGGAAATTTTCTTTGTTGTAGAAGAT
The DNA here is from genome assembly GCF_000499845.2 of Phaseolus vulgaris. Lineage (NCBI taxonomy): Eukaryota > Viridiplantae > Streptophyta > Magnoliopsida > Fabales > Fabaceae > Phaseolus > Phaseolus vulgaris. Next base: position 44,335,368 of record NC_023752.2, read on the forward strand.
CTTGACGGCGCAAGAGGAAGAGGAAAGCTCTGGGATGAAGTTTTGAGAATGCGAGGAGTTTTCTGAAAAGTGAAATATTGCGTGAGGAAGAAGACAAAAGGAGAGGGTTTTAGAGATTTTGGGGAAATGGAACAATGGAGTAAGAGTGGGAATTTCGAAGGGGAATGTCAAGCGGCAATGCTTTCCCACCATTGATGGAGGTGCCACGTGTATGCTTGGGATTGAGTGCGGAGAGATGTCACCTCAGAGATGCTTCGTACACCGCGCCACACCTACCCATTGAGAAACCATTAGATCAGCCGCCAAAGCACTCGAAAAGCCTCTTCGCTTAGCCAAGCTCAACTCGAGCCTGGGGGGCTTGTGTACCGAGCAGGAGTGCTCGGGATCTCGGGACCTCGGTCTAGGCATATGAGTAGTTCAGCTTGGCTATTAGGTCCAAAGGATGGGTCATGAGTTTGGCCCAGTCATATTGGTAAGCCTGATAGAGATTAATTAAAATAATAAGTTTTGTCATATATTGGTTGTTAGTTAAATATATATATATATATATATATATATATATATATGTTAATAGATAAGTGTATGTGTCAATATATTTGGGGTTGTTAATTGAATAAACGTGTGCATAAAGTTGTTAATTGAAAAGATAAAGTTGTTAAAAAGTAGAGAGCCCCCGATAATAAAGGTGTGTAAGATTCTCTTCTATTGTAGAATAGTTAGTTAAGGTGCCAATGAACAAAATGTTTTTTTGTTACGTATGCTTTCGATTGAGATTAGATTTTCGTAAGTGAAAGTTGTTAAACGAGTAAGGTATAAAAGGGGCTTGAGACCCTAGGTAAAAGTATGTTGTTTTTTAGTACTAGAGACTGAAACTTATTGCTATTTTGTATGCCTCACTGACTTGATCGATAGAGTGTGATCAACAAGCAGAGCCCCCTCTGTCTCAACAGAGCGTTGTTCCAGTGCGCCAGGAGGAGACAAACTAGAAGCGAAGTTTGTCCATCCAGTCAACCCAAGGTCTACCGGCGAGAACAGTTATCATTGATGATCAAGAAAAGGTGTGCCAACAAGATCCAAAGCAAAAGATCAATCAAGTATGATTTCACAACTTGAACCAAAGAATGTCAATGAGGCTTTGGAAGACAAGCACTAGATAAGATCCATGATGGAAGAGCAAAAGCAGTTTCAAAAGAACAATTTCTGGACAGTCGTTGAATCCCTTATTTGGAAATCAATTATTAAATCTAAATGTGTATTCATAATGAAACTGGATGTGCAAGGAAAAGTTGAGAAATAAAGCTACACTTATGGCAAAGGGCTCATCACAACAACAAGACGTGTACGTTGAACAACCCCTAGGCTTTGAAGGTTCTACTTTGCCAAAAAATGTCTTCAAACTTAACAAATATTTATATGGACTCAAGCAAGCTCCAAGAGCGTGGTATGAACGTTTAAGTAACTTCCTTGTTGAAAATGATTTCAAACAACAAAATGGACATTGTTGAAAAGAGACCATGATAAAGACTTCACATTAATTCAAATGTACGTTGATGATATCAATTAATGATTGTTTGTGCAAGCAATTTGTTGATATTATGCAAGGAGAATTTTAAATGAGAATGATGGAAGAACTAATATTCTCCCTAGGACTTCAAATCAAGCAGTCAGACGATAAAATCATTGTGCATCAAACCAAGTATGTCAAGGAATTTTTGAAGAAGTTCCTATTAAACGATGATAAGTCCATGAGCACTCCCATGCATCCCACAACATCCCTTGGACTTGAAAAGGAATATAAGCAGTAAACATCACTAAATATAGGTAGATGATTGGATCTCTGCTTTATCTCACAGCATCAAGACCTGACATATGTTTAGTGTATGTTTATGTGCTTGGTTTCAAGCTTATCCAAGAGAATTTCATCTTAGTGTTGTAAAGAGAATATCTAGATATCTCAAGGGAACTTCCAACCTTGGTCTTTCTTATAAAGCTCGAGATAATTTCAACCTGCAAGGTTACTGTGATGTTGACTATATAGGAGATAAGGTGGATTGAAAGAGCACTAGTGGAGGATTTTCATTTGAGGCAATCTCATTTCATAAACTAGTAAGAAAGAAGGGACAATTGCTTTATCCACAACAGAAGTTGAATATGTGTCAACAACATATTGTTGCACACAATTGTTGTGGATCAAAATTCAACTTAAGGACTACAACGTTCATGAGACACTCGTCCCTATTATGTGTGATAACAATGATGCAATTAGTTTATCCAAAAACCCTATTTTACATTCAATGGCCAAACATATTGAAATTAAACATTACTTCATAAGAGATTATGGGCAAAAAGGAATTGTTGATCTGCAATTTGTTCCTACTGAGAATCAACTTGTAGCTATTTTCACAAGACCTCTTATAGAGGAGATATTTTAAAAAATAAGAGATCTTTTGGGCATGAGTGTTATTGAAGGCTGATTAAAATCAATTGGTAAAGCGTAAATTATTCGTTTGAGCATATAACATCTTTTCACTAGACGATTTAGTTGTTTTATGCATACGATAGATAAACTAGTTTGTTCACGGTAGAAGAATGTCATTTAAAAACCCGTAAATCTCGTATGGAAGTAGATATGATCACAATTTTTTTAGAATGCATAAATTTAAACTATTTTAGGAAAATATGTGTGAATATTTGTTGTTTTTAATCAATGATTTTTTAAAAATATGTCTTCAAATCCTTTCTTTCTTAAAAAGATAATATACGAGTTACATTAGGACCTACAACAATATCTATATAAACTCAGCCAACCCTAAGGTCATAGCATCCAAACCAAAAGCCTTAGAGCATTAGACAACTCCTCGAAATTCAAAATGTGCCAATCCAACTAGGCACGCCATCTATCTCAGTATCCTCTAAATCTTCTCATCCCCACCTAGAAAAATCACTCCATGTTTTCAAATTGGAAGGAAAAAGCTCCAAAGAAAAATACTAGCTTTCTTTGGAAAAGAGTGGGGTTAAAAGCCATCAAGGAGACTATTGACAAGGCTCTTAAACTAAAGGATTTAAGAGAACCTAAACCAGATCATAATGAAGAATGGCTTGTAAAATACTCCCAAGAGATGATCAAGAGATCGTTGTTCACTGAATATCGCCAAACTAATCAACACATTGCTAGGCTTGAAAAAAAGCTAAGGAAAAACAAAGAAGAAGATCTACTTAATTAGGCGTTAAGGAAAAACTAATCAGCACATACGGAGGCACGCTGGGGAACAAACTAGAGGATTTAACTTAGTTTCTCCAATCAAATTAATTAGGCGTTAAGTGGAAATCCCTTTAGTCAACCTTTTCAGCCACTGCAAACCCCACAATAGTGATCATTTCTTTCATCAACCCTTTTTACTAATGACAAAAAAGGGGAGAAGAGTATGTGGTGTTTTTGAAAAAGTGTATTTTAGCATTTGATTTTAACAATTGTCTATGGAGTTTTTGTTTATGCATAAAAATTTAATATATTTGATATTAGAAACTGTGGCATGGCAAAAATCATAAAAGATATACTCACATTATAGTTTTTGTCATCATCAAAAAGGGGGAGATTGTTAGAACTCTAGATGATCCAATCAATCCTAAACAATCTCATGATAAGGGGCTCTAAGCAAATTTTGATTATAACAGAAAACTATAAAGATATGCTATGATTTTTAACATTAATATTAAGAGTGTAGCAGATGTTGTTCCTGAAAGGAAGAAAGATGATGTTACACAAAATATTTGACATTGTCAAATACTATATATTCTTGCAAGATGATGACAAGAGTGAACACAACAATAGCTAAAAGTGTTAAACGAACACAAGTGCTAAAAATAACTAGAAGCTTGTCTTCACAAGAAAGCGTCAAACAATGTTCCAAAAGGAACTCGTCAGGCGATGTTCAATCTATAAGAGAGCTATACAATTGTCTCACAAAGATGGTAGACGATGTCTACCGAAGAACTCAATGGACCAAAATCATTACACAATGTTAGAAAGAACTAACACAAATGACATACGATACAACGTGTTGGACGATGATCAAGTCATACATGTGACAGACGATGATGCACGTTGGACATTTTCAAAAGGAAGTTCACAAACTCAATATTTACATTCTATATATGTTGAAATGATTATCAAATGTTTTCATACTCGTTTTAATATTGTGAAATCATTGAAAATGATTTAAACCAAAACTAACAGTAGAAACCAATAATAGAATGTGTTTGCGAAATTGATTTAAAATACAATGCAAACTGTTTCTATACAGAAGCTTAAATATTTCAAGGAAGAAATATATTTTTCTAAGTAATTACAATATATGTTTTATTGATCAAATTCAAATTTGTATAAGAAAGATTTAGAAAAACATAGTACATGATTGATTGTATATTAAAAGAAATTTTCCAAATAAACTAGATTAAATCTATTTACACTTAAATGTTTCTAAATTAATATCCAATTTAATAGAAAGACTTGATAATTAAGAGATATTCAAAGATAATGTTTTCCAGTAATACTCATGCTTTAATATAAATATTATATTGATTACTAAGATTCAAGAAAGGTTTCTAAATGTGATTTAGGATCATAAAGACGCATACAAATCAATATCCAGAATTTCCATACTCAGCATCTGATTAAGGAATCCATGAAATTGATGAACGAGATTAGTGCGATTAAGCATTAAAGTGTCATTCAGTCTTTGATTAGAAGAAGCACACATAACGGATTTATTCCAGGAGCAATCAGGTGTCAAAGACGTATTCAGATCTTATATCAAAACATTCCTAATTAAACATTTGATACAAGAATAGATGAAATTCAATATGAAGAAGTGGAGAACGTGATTCAATATATTCTAGATATATCTTCAACATTTAGACAACCACAAATATATAAAGAATTCAAACGAGTGCATTGATCAAATTAAGAGGATGCGAAGATTACTTCAAATGAAACATTTCCTTATCAAGTGTCCACTACATTCATGAAGATACAATGTTTCAAAGATGATTGAGGAATCAATCACAAAGCATTAAAGGTGTAACTTTCACATCAGAAGATTAAAAGGAAACAATTCAAATTGTTTCACACACTCAAAGACGTGCAAAATTCAATTAAAGCAGAAGTTGCCATATTCAACATTTGATGAGAAGAAGATGGTGAACAATACACAACAATGAAGGATATGATAACATATACTAAAGATTACAATATTGAAGTATCAGCATTCATATTTGGACAAAGAAAATAAAAAATTCAAATTACAGTTAAAGTCCAAGACGTAGAAAGATCAATCAGATTAAAGAACTTCCATATCCAACATCAAACGGCTATGTGAACAAGAGAAGAATTCAAAGCTTCAACGTCACAATTTGAAAGCTATATAAAGACCTTGAAGATGAAGAAGACACACACAAGAGACAACTAACATACAACGCAATCAAAATCTTTATTGTGCATAGTCTTGCTAAATTTCATACTTGTTGTTCAGAGCACTTATACTTTGAGGAATCAGCCATACATGGTAAATCCTTGACTATTTTAAGATAACTTTTTGCGCTTTCATTGATGCTTTCTAATTGAGAGTGTTTTTTACTTATTGAGAGGTCTTAGTCTCAGGGGGAGATTAAGACTGGTTACCTGGAGAGGTGCAGAATATTTGTTACCTTGAGAGGTGTAGAATACTTGTGTTAGTAAAGTCTCTTAAGTGGGTTTCTTGAGAAGACTAGACGTAGCTCAAAACTTGAGTGAACCAATATAAAATTTTGTGCGTACTTAGTAAATCAAAGAGTGAAAATATGATTGATCCTTTTAAAAAAAGTATTTATAGGAAAAAATATAGACGTTCGAATGATTAAAAACAAAGTTACCTCAATCAATCAAATTACTTATTATTAGGAGTCATTTTAGTTTATAAAGCAAAAGACTTTTCGAGCAAGAGAGAACAGAGAAAGTCTAGGGTTCAAACTCTTCTTAGAAAGCAAACGTAAAAGAATAGAAAGCTTGGAATAACGAAAGGGTTTTTCTCAAGCAAAAGATTTGAAAACAAGACTAAAATAAGTTATGCTTCTCTGACAATATGTGTTGACATGGCATCGTGCAACCTTTAATTTGTGCTTTAGTTGTTTTAAGTTGAGACGCTTGAAGAGATGTGCATTAATGATTTTTTCGTTCGACCATTAATGATACTCAATGCGTCTATGAAAACCTAATTATTAATTATTAAAGAACATTTTCCCTTTCAACTTTTGTATGTACCCAACATCCACAATTGAGAGTCAAACCAAGTCAAGCTTGGTTTGTTGCCTTTTGTTTATATGCCTACAACAAGGATTATGAATTTTTTTAACAATCATATTTTCTTGGGTCCTTTTTTTTTTGTTAGTTCTTGGTGTTTTTATACTATGTTTACACTTGGCACTAGGGTGTTCAGGTTTGCCAAAATGAGAACAAAAACTTCTTTTCTTTTTAAGAAAACTTTTATTATTATCTTTCTTTCCTTAAAGATCATATACCCTAGTCCAAACTTATCAAGGGTGTCTAGAGGTTGATACCAAAAGATTAAGAGCTTTAGAACATAAAAAAACATTAAATAATGCTTATAAGTTATTTTTCAACCTTTTAGTTTTAACTCCATATGATGAAACAATCTTTTCCAGAGTTGATGCTTTATCATCAGTCGCAACTTTTTCTTCCTTGATCTTTCCATTCTCAATAAGTAATGCTTTAAATTTTTTCTTCAATTTTAAATATCGTTTAGAAAGATTATTGCAAGTGTTGAAAAGATTCTCATAAGAGAAATCACCTCATCTTCATCATCAAATGATACGCAAAGAACAAAAAGAGGTTTAGAGTGTCCTCTTCATTTATGTCTACAATCAGACACAATTTGGCGTGTTTATCTACGTTAAAGTCAGGCCCTAAATCTATATACTCCCAAGTTGACATCAAACTCTTCTTAAATCTTGGCTTTTTCTTCGGTTTTGATCACTTAAACTTCATGTGCCCTAGCATCTCGCACACATAACATACAATGTCTTGTTCCTCCTTCTGTCTATACAAAATTTCTTTTCTCTTAATAGAAAAATTTATGTTGCTTTGTCTATTACATTCAAGAAATTACTTAAATAGTCTTAACATTAGAGATATTTCTTCATCAATTGAGTTGTCTTTTTCTACCTTAGATATCCCTCTTTCCTCTCTTAAAGCTTTAGTTTCCTTTGTCTGATGGGCGTAGTCTTGATCTTTGCCTTGAGCCCTAGATTTGATAAGGTGGAAACTTCTTTCTGACTTCTAACTTGAAGATGTATTTCATGCACACTCAAGATTCCAAGGATTCCATCCGACATGAGCTTTTTAAGATCTCGGGCCTCTGTGATGGTCATTGTCTTGGGCTCTCAAATCTTAAGCATATTCTCCAGCAACTTCAAATTGATTTATTCCTTGGAGAAGATCTTTTCAAACATATCATCTATGCTTTACCATCCTTCGTGGTGAAAGATTCATACTGATGAGTGAGGGTGGTATTTTTATGTAGTTGCACGTCTTCATTTCCCTCGTAGTTTAAGCTCAATGGGTCTCATATGGCAGTTTTTAACTTGCAAGTTATTTTATACTCATTTTTTTATAAGGCACGATGAGAGTGTACCTTACTTTGTTGTTCAACTACATTTGGTTGAACTTTTCATCCTCTCACTCCTCCTTTGAGGATGAGATTTCTATATCATCTCATGTGATAATTTGCTACAACTAGTTATGTATGGACTTGACATCAATCTCCATCTGATCCTTCCAAATAAAGTCTTATAAAGTCTTCTCAACAGCTTATAAAGTTTTCTCCTAGGAAAGATGAAGGTCTGGGTCTAGATAGAGAGAGAGGAACCTTCAATGATCAGTTGTTGTTGCTCCATTCCTGATATGTCAGATCTTTTCCTCTAGATGTTGTCTAACGCTCAACCCTTTAGAGGTTGAGCTATGATACCACCTGAAGAAAACAGGAAAAACCGAAGAAGGGAGGGTTGATATTGCATACTAAGATGATATTTTTTTACATGATAGATGATCTGTCAAAACCTTTTTTCAGAAAGTCAAGTTTGTAGGAATCTTCCTTCTCAAATTAGTATAATTAATACAACATGCAATATAATAGATTAAGAAGAAAAGGATTACTTATTATGTTTATATTGGTTTTTCTGTTAATGCAAACTACATTCAGTTCTTTACCAACTAGTCAAGTTCCACTAGACAGACTACTGATGTGAAGTACAATCGTGTATTCTTTCGGATTGTAGCCATTTCTCACTAACCTCGTACGAGTATTCTTTCATATTGTAACCACTCTTGGCTAACCCCACCAAGTATGTTTTTTTTCTTTTACAATTAGCCATTGCTAGCTAAAAATCTAGAGTATTTTTCTGAATAGGTGTCACTCCTGATTAACCACGTCGAGTATTTTTCAACAACAAGTCACTTGAGGCTTAACACGGGTATTCTTTTAATCCTAGTCACTTGTGACTAACCCCCATTGAGTATTATGTTTGCAACAAACCATCATGACTTGTGATAAAGAAAATGCTTTAATGATCAATAGATCATAGGTCTTACTCACTAGATAGGGTAGCATCTTTCTACATTTACAAGGTTAAGCACTCTACTAATTTACTAAAGGTTGAACATAAACAGTGTTTTCTTCAAATCTTTTAGCGCACAAAAAACATTAGCAGTGTTTTAGTACTTTTTGCAAATCTTGCTATTCTTTTTTCTTCTTCTTCTTAGATGGTTTTATTTAGGCGTGGAAGAAAAAAGTCGTTGCAAATCCTTTTCTTTGGGATGGCAATGCAAGGGTGGGCAAATTCGTACCTTTTTTCACCATTGAGTCAGCTTTAGACACACTTAAGTCTCTTCCTTGTGTCTAATGAGCTTTGTAGTGGAAGATTCATTAAATGTATTTTATACATGCACTAAAGGCACATGTTCTCTTTAAGCAACATCCTAATAACTAGTTAGACTTATCAAGTCTGGATCAAGGAGCCTTTACTTGAAACTATGTAAAGAGAGCATATTCGTATAGAGCAGATACTCCATTCCAATGTTAACAATGCAAGTGCCAGTTCGTGAGGCAAAGCAACTTTAGCTTGAGTTCCAAGGGATCGTTGAAGTGACAAAAGCTCTAAGCAGATCCTCTTGGTTAGACGTAAAGAACGAACATTTCCGACAACATAAAATAAGAATATAGATATTTGTCAAGTAAGATGTTAACTTAAGACTATATGCATATCGTCTTACCATGTGAATACTTATGAAACGTAAAACAAGATTGCATAGTATTATATTGCCTAACAAATGAAACACTTGTGTCTTACATAATCTATTGTTTGAGTAAAGCTTGTGTCTTATGGATGAAGTACTACCATGTTTCATACTTTATTGTTTTCAACACTTAATCAAAATCATGGGTGTTAGACTTTTTCTTAACACAAGTTATTTTTCTTCGTCTTATGGTTGTCCACATTCAAACACATAGATGCATTAAATGTTCTTCAAGCAACATTAAATTCATTTGCTTAAATTCATGTAGCTTCTTTATGCAACTTTCTCATACATGGTACAACATATCAAGCTTAGGTTAGGAAGCTTCTTTCCAAACCTGAGTAAAGCAAGAAGTCTAACGTGGTTGGATGCCTGTTATACAAAGCAAAATTATTGCATTTGTTCTACTCGACGAAACACTTGTGTTTGTCTAAATTTATGTTTTAAAATCATGTTTTTGTGCTTTGTTGTTAAGCACACAATCAAAACTACACATAAAGTTTGTTCAATTTTTACCTAACATAATTACTTTAAAATATGCTACCTTTGTAATAATGAAGGCATCAAGGACGATGGCATGCTAGGAAATATTGCCATGATAATTATTACTAGAAATATGCAAAGAAATTATCAAGTAAGTTTGGACACATGCAAAAAAGTCATTGAAGGAAACAAGAAAATTACTAAAAAAAATAATTAAAAAGGATATACGAAGAATAATATCACTAAAAATTTGGTCTTTAATTAAGCTTTATGACACCACGTGATCCATGTACTGTACCTTATCTACTAGAATAGCCTAATTGGATAAAGTTATTGTTTTTGTAGTAATATTAACAAGAAAAGGAAAGAACCATTTTTTTTAAAAGATCAAGATAAAGTAACACTGTGAAATTGAGTCATCGAGAGATTATAACAAATAAGCATAATCAAGCTCCCTAAAACAACCTAGACAGACCATACACAGAATCAAGCCTCTTGAGATTAGTTGCATCAACTCATTAACTTCAATTTGGTTTTTATGTTAAGAGTTGCCCAAAAGTTGAGCAAATCATCTTGAAGTTTGTACATGAGCATATCCACAATGCTCCGTCATTAGCATCTGCAATAATTAGAGTGCACTTCCATGATTATTTTGTAAGGGTATGTGGTTCATTATACTCTAAGCTCTTTTCCCTTTTACTTTAAAAAGTACTATGTCAAGGAACTCACAAACATGAAGCATTTCAAGGATCTGATGGATTAGTGCTTCTAAACTCGACAATCAATTAGGTTGAAAAGAATGCTCATCCAAATCTCACAGGAAGAAGCTTTAACTTCACTAAAAGAATAAAGAGCCTTTGTTGAGGCTTAGTGCCTTTGCTTGGTCTCTTGTGTTGATATCCCAAATTGGTTACCAGAGACACTATTATAACCATAGTAAACACAAACATCAACTTTCTCTAAATTGTTAGTGCTTGCCATTCTGAGAAGCTCAAACACAGACATTTTAATCACAACACTTGCACTAGAGCTCACCATTTACATTTGATTATTTTATCATTTCTATAAAATATTTATACAATGACATTCGTTCAAACATTTCATAAAAATAAGTGGTAGAGAAATAAGTAAGTTGGGTAAATTGTACAAAATGACACATCCTTATGAACACAAGTTATCAACCAGCGTTCAATGTGATTCATGAAGAACCTAGATCACAAAATAAACAAAACCCTAAAGCCATGAAACCAGATAATGAAACACTATCAAAACAATAACTAAACTTAGATCACAAAATTTAGAAATGAACCTAATATGAATCACTTGGCAAGTCACAAATTCTGCAAGAGAAAGCATATTCGAAGCAAGTATTCAAGAGATAGCAAATGAAGGACAGATAGACGAAGCACTTCGATGACGAGATAGAAAGCAAAGATAGAATGTAGAACAAGAGAAAGAGTAGTGTGCAAAGGAAGAATCATACATAAGAGATTGAAATTTCAAAATCCTTTCTATTTTGTGTGTATTTGAAATTTACTATTTTGATTAATTGAAATGTCCTATAAAATTCTTTAATTTCAATTTCTTTATCCAAAGAACTCATTTTACTATAAAAAAATTATAAATTCTTCAAATACATTAATTATCCTTCTAAATTACATCATCCAAACACATTATAACAATCTATTCATCAACATTTCTTTATGTAGGCAAGGCTAGATAAATTAAAGTATAACTGAAATTATCAAAACCAAAGTCTTCATTTTAACATTTTTATTCCTTCCATCTGATTTAGCGGAATCAGGATGCACCGATGGTTTTGGAACAAAACTTTTTGTAGAAGGGAAAAGTGACAAATAAACATAATATTGAATTCTCATTACTCATAAGTAACTCTATAATTGGAAAATTGATAGAACAATAATGTCTAATAAAAACTCATTTTACAGTGTCACTACTTCAGTAAATTCAATTATTCAACTTATTGGCCTTTTGCACGTAATAAGCCTCACTTTGCATGATAAATTTCAAATGGAAAAAATAGAATGATAAACAACAAAATAATACAAAACCTCTCTCACCTCAACCCTGCCCTATGCAAATGGGAAAAGCTTGTAAAAAGATTAGTAGTGTCCTTAGCCTATGAAGCATACAACTTTGAAAGTTCTTCATCAAACGTCTTTTTTATGGCCTCTCTCTTGAGTTTGAGAGCAGCTGTGACAAGGCCAGACTCAGGGGTCCATGGGTCAGAAAGCAATTTAATTTTTGCAGGAATCTCAAATTTCTCCAGATGAGCCTTCTTTCCCTCCTGCCAATAGTTTCATTAATAGAAATTATATTATTAATATTTTCACAATATTATATACAATTACCTGAGATAAAAAAAAAAAAGGAAGAGAGAAGTGAGAAACGAGATGCTTGATTTGATAGAAAAAGATAGAAATTTTGAGTTTTAAGAAAATGTTACAATAGCATAACTCATTCACAGACTAAGAGAACAAAAGAGGGAACACATGGCATGTTGATTCAAAGAACATATATATGCATGCTAGAAAAAGTGCAGACCCTTTTCTTTTAATTGTGAAATTTGGGACTTACGCCAAACAGAACTAATAATAGGGAACTAAGTGGGACATCTTTGGTGTAACGTACGTAACAAGATATAAAATCAAGTGCCAATATCAAGTAAGAAATGAACTTTACAACCTAATATATGGACTTTTGCTAACATGCATGCCTATCTATATGACTTTACTAACATGTCATGTGGAGTAAAAAATTTATAGAAGTAAACATCACTAAATCTATATAAATATATAAAAAAGATGAAACACCAGCTCCATAAATCATCATGGCAATGTCTTTTAGACAACATAAGCAAAATCTTATAACATCGCCTTCCTTGGCAGTTACTCTCACTTTTCTCATGACAAGCCAATGTTATTAGCAATTTACGATGATAACCACTTCCTCTGTAAATCATTTCTAAACTCTCTTAGCTTTCTATTAAAGGTTTTGCTAACCAGTACCATTAATGTCCATGAATTAAAAAGACAGAAAGTTTTCTTCGAAAATCATATAAAAATGTATTTTTTTACATAATCCGATAAAAGAAACTTTCTACTTTCAAAACCTGTGACCTTAAAAACTAGTTAGTATTTGCCTTCCTTTTATGCTTCTTGGATATCGTAATCATTTATGTTTCATTATACCTACACTCCAATCCATTTCATTATTTATCATAATATTGGTTGTTTTTTTGAACCATACAGAAATTAGAAAATGCCATCTCGATTGATCCTTTTTTATTGTCATGATTAAATGCAAAAGCAATGTCTTGGTTTAAATAGTAACTCTAAGTCAAGGATAGAGGATAGCGCAATGAAATATCAATGTCATGGTCAAAATAAACACACAATTACAACCCTTTTATAAAAGGAGGATCACTATTTTCCCGATGATAAAAGCTTTTCAAAACATTGAACAAGATATATCATATTCATATGCAAAAAGTGGCCCTGCTTAGTCCCTTGCCCTCACTAAAATCACTTATGTATCCATCAAAGTTATGGTTGTTTGAGTAGAGGATAGAAAAAAGGAGGTAAAATTAAGTGGGATCAAAATGTTGCTAATGTTCACTTATTACATGATTGGTAGAGGGTACAAAATAAATATAAACTTAGTTACATTACATGCAACAGTAGGGGGCAAAATTTATGGGAAGAGCAAGTGAAATCCAAGTTGCAACTTTTAACCGTTCCACATTTTTCGTTGTGCAAAATATGGTGTGACGTGATTTGTTTTCTAAATTTGCCTCTATGGTTGTTTGAATAAGAGACAAGCCCGATTAATAATTTTGGATGTAACTATAAAGTTAATCTCAAAAGTTGCTTTAGTTAACTTAGAACTCTATAATGTATTGTTGATTTAGACAAGTGTACTTTCTAAAAAGTGACATTAATTCCTAACCATTACCACTCAGTTGTTAAGAGAACTTAGACAAGTAGGACATACCTTTACAAGTGATGCATGCACCTCCTTCACAGTTTCTTCTTTTGCACACAGATCTGAAAAATTGATATATGAAATTCCTTGTTCTGAAGCCCATTCCTCCAATGTAAACTGAGAACCCACCACAAGTGCCACACAGTAACTGTGGAAAGGATCGGCATGAACCATAATATTGTCCACAAAGGGGCTAACAATAAGAGCTGCCTCAACCTGAATTTAATAAGTTGGTCATATAGGAAATAAGTTATTTTAAGATTAGGATACTCTTAGAATTTGAACTTAACCTTACACTTTTAACTCCAGTGTAGTGCCACTTACACATTTTCTAACAAACCTTCTAAAATATTGGATGAACTTTTTTTAAAATTACAAATTTTAATGATTCTCTCTTTCACATTAATGAATCCCTATCTTGATTCTGTAGTTTCCAAAAAGTTTTAACCAACAGTGGAAGTTAGAAAGAGCATGTTTGAGAGTTATTGCTAACACTAATAACTCTAAAAAGAGGGCCTAGAAATAAAAGTAGTAGTGGTCTTTTCAATAACACAGCTCTTCCTTTAAACTAAAATTAAAAAAACAAAAAGTATTATCCATATATACCTTTCCCAAGGAGACATACTCTCCATGCTGCAGTTTAACAATGTCCTTTTTACGGTCAATGATTTCAAGGCATCCATCTGAATGAAATCTCCCAATGTCACCAGTGTAAAACCACCTCATTCCTCTTTCATCAACCTTCAAAACAGAAGTACAAATTAATTATCTTCCTCCCCCCACATAAAAAATGTGTAAAAAAATACAGACAGACAGACATAGATATCTTTCAAATTGACTAATCAGAACTTTTACGGCAACAATGGAAAATCAGAAGCGATACATTATCCCAGTTTGTCTTTTCCACCCAAAGAAAAATAACAGAAAGGACCATCGAAACAAACCTTGTATGATTCATTTGTTTTTTCTTCATTTTTGAAATACCCGAGAGTGACATTTGGACCGCCAATTACAATTTCTCCACGGGGCATTGGTGAGTCATTTGTTAAATATCCACCTTCAGGCCAGTCGATTAGCTGTGATAAGAAAATCAAATGTTCATGAGAAATACTCTATCACGGATACCAGAAAGAAAAGTAAACCGCCATTATTAGATATGTATAGTAGAAAATAGATGATGATGACTCAATCTTGAGGCCCCTTTACATTGCACCATTATAGAAGGAAGATCATAGATTCTACCTATTTCTATAAAATTTTACGAGCTACGAATCACTCATGATAATAAAATTTAAGAAAACAAGGAAATAGTTGACATCCAATACATCCTCTTTAAGAGTTGTCAGAAAGCCTCCATAAAGTCGTAATGTATTAGGTAACACTTCAAAATATTCAAAAAGTGCGTTTAAGGATAGATTTGAAAATATTTTCTAATTTGAAATTTACATATAAAGTATAAACCTTAGACAGGTTAACTTTTTGTGAGTGAAACCTAGGACCCCATGGATACATCTCAAATCTCCTACCACTGGGTCAACTCTATTGGTTCAAATAGGATACAATAACACCAGACAAATTTTTTCAAAAAACTTTAAGAAAAGGTACATGTTCACTAGTTACTTGAGACTAGTAGTTAAAAATGGTAAAAAATCAATGACAACCATGGTTATAAACAAAACCTTTTGCGAAAAGAAAATGGTAAAATGAGTATAGAAAGAAAAACCTTCCTATTCTGGTAATTTCTCCACATGCTAAGAAATTTTACATAACGTGACTTTACAAGATTTACTGAAGACAGATAAGCCATGCATATATACACCGCCGTGTTGAATGGTCACCATCAAGAATTGTTATCCAAGCATAATTGTAAGGTTTTTGTGTCGCTTCTCATGATTAGTGTAGCAAGGTCAAGAGTTGAGGTTAGTAAATTGCAATTGGTTGATCAGTTTGTTTTTGCTGTTTTGTTAATGTTCTTTTCGGGTCTCTAGTCAGAGGATGTTCTGCCCTCTGCTTTTGCAGTTCCTTGGAAATGAGTACGGGGTGTACACAGAACAATGAGATTTAATGATCTAAATTGGGCATCTCTAGTTGATACCATAGTAAATTACAATTTACTCCAAAAGCAAGAAGAGAAGCACTAGCAAGCAATACATTCTCTAACACTCTTATGGAGACACTATTATTGATTGAAATTTATTAGAAATCACAGATTTTTGAGGATGTCACTTTTTAATTAGTCTATCTACTGAACTTATAGTTTTCAGTCAATTTTAAAATATAATAAAGTAGTGCAAGAGATTCAGTTGCTAACACAACACTCCTCCAAGGAAGAAATATAGTTTGCACATTATTTGCTAATATAATGTTCTACAACTACAACAAAAGCCTTTTCGTAATAGGTGAGGAAACATATATAAAACAACGAATAGTTTATGCCAAAAACGTCTTCAGAAAAACCATTTCTATCTAACCACAATTTTAATAGTCTCATTTCCGAATTTTCTCGGTCTTCCTTATACCTCTTCTCCGTCTTATTAACATTCTTCGCACTCGAGCTTCAATTGGTCTTTATTCATTCCTGCAATCTTATATATTCTTTTTATGTCCTAGACAATCGTCCATCTTATCAAATGTATATGGTGGTAATGGAATGTCTTAAGTCAGAAAGGTAGATTAATTATGCTTATAATGCGTCATGATATAAGTTGCAACGACTTTCTCTAAAGCTAATTGGGAAGTATGATTCCATTAAATAACAGTATGAAAATTAGTACTGACTTGTGTAAGATCTCGAGTTAAAGCCATTAGGAGGGGGCTAGTGGTGAGGTAGGTTTGAGTAGTTTGCAAGAGTTCATAGGATCAAATGCCATGCTATGACATTACCCCCCTCCCCATAAGCAAAAAATAAATAAAAAATCGCCATTCAAGTTGTAAGAAGGTAAATTGATCAAATCTATAATTACCTTAATAAATGAGCACGGAAGAGGTGGTCCAACACGACCAACAGAAGTATCATCAACATCAGAGAATGTCCCACCAGCACAAGTCTCTGTAAGACCATATCCTTGACCGATTGGAGCACTGAATATGACCATAAATTTTAAATATGACAACATATTAAAGGAAATGCAAAAGGCAAAAGCACTAGAGTAGAAACTAGTAAAATTTCCTTTAGTTGAACACACAAAAGTGAATGAAGTAATTTATCCTGTAGAAGGCCATTCTACGCACAACAGATACATCGGATTTTAAAAGAAAAATGCTAACCCACAGAAAAGTTTCAGTTTTATTTGTTTACGACAACTATCAAGGCCAATTACAACTTCAGCAATTACGTTTGATATTTTAATCGCAAGCCTCCCTATCTAGATTATATACTCTTTCATAATATTCTGACTTCTTGTGTTTGGTTCAGATTGTTTTGGGATAAAATAATCACTTCTTTCCAAAAGCAATTTCATGAAACTGGCAAAGGAAAAAAGAAAACATCGTTTCTCTAAAATAAATTGTGAAAAATCATCATGAAGGTTGATAGAACGATATCCTAATATTAAGTCTGACTCTCAAATTGGTCCTCTAGACTTAAAGTTCTGATCCTCAACCAGTATCATAAAATAAACGGTCGAAACTTTTACAAGTTTCACTACACCACCTTAAAATACCAAAATAATATGTCTTCAAAGTTAAAGATAAGCTAATATTTGACATATACATGCAATGCATGCTGCAATTTAGTGCAATGGTTATGTTTTGGAGAATAATTCTTTCTCTTTTGATTAGCTTGTAAAATATAGTGTTCTTTTCAATTGACAGTTATTTTATATGGATTTCAACTGTTGAAAGACTAGCTAGATTTGAGTTAATGTGTCTTTCATGTTTAGCATAAACTTTATGTTTTTAATGTTCTTGGTTTCTTTTAAGAAAATATCTTATCCTCTACACTTTTTCGCTCATTTTTTTCCAAAATAAAATTAATTTTTTATTTCAAAGATAATGCATATATATAATGACAAGAAGACTGACCCGAGACAAATGTTGATGAACTTCTGGGTATCACCAGAAAGAGGAGCGCCACCGGATAGTATAAAACGGATACGGCCGCCCAAAATAGCTCGGACCTTTTTGAACACAAGAAAATCCCAAAGAGCCTTTTCCAAACCCCAAGCTCCAAGCCAACTACCATTAACTGCTTGCAACCTCCGGGCATAGGCTAAATAAAATAATTTCTTTGGCAATCCTCCTGTTGCATTTACCTGCATTGACAAGCTTTTAAGTTTTAAGTCCTCAATCTCGCCCAACTAGACCGTGTTTGGATAAACTTCTCTATAAATACCTTTAAGAGATAAAACTCAGATAAAATACATTGACCTTCTCAAGATAAAATTAACTTATAGAGCTTAGTTTCTGGTAGAGCTAAATAAAAACTAGAACTTTCACAAATGTAAAGTGTATCAATTGATTTTGGCTTATGCATGAAGCTCAATTCATTTTACCTTCTTTTGTTTTCTTCTTTAATTGCTATAGAAAAGTACGTCCTAACAATGCAACTAGCTTTCTAACATACATGTACTCTTGATGTGTGCAATGTAGGAGTGCAATCACATAAGTCACAAAGCAAAGTACCTTCTTGAACACTCCATCACGAACACGATCAAGAATTGCCGGTACAGCTGCCATTAAAGTTGGACCCAGTGCACTAGCATCCCCCTTTGTTCCTTTTTTAATCTTGTTTGACGTGTCAGTAAGGGTCAAAGGAGATCCATATCCTATAGGAACTCCTACAGCTGCCATCAAACTCTAAGTCGTATGCAAGTTTGTCAAAACATGAAATAAAGGAGAACAGAAGAAATTAATATGGAAATAAATCAACGCCCTTAAAAATATTCATGGAATGTATTCGAGAACAGTATACTCACGTACCTCAGCTGCTAATTCTAAGATATGAGCCATCGGTAAGTATGCAAGATATATATCCTTTGTCCCAATATCAGGAATAATGGTCATCACAGCAGAGAGTGTAGCTAAGACATTCCCATGTGTCATCATCACACCCTGTGCAAAAGAAAGATTAAAGAAATGGCAAAACAACATAAAATTTAAACTACTTATTTGGTCCTAGTTGTCTCCATTTTAGGTTTTAGTCCCTGTACAAGAAAACTGTAAATTTTAGTCCCTACCTAGTCTTTTTGTGACAGTAGATAATTTTCGTGGCGGTTTTACTGTCAGAAAGTGTTTTCTAGTGTTAGTAACAAGGATCAAAACTAAATTTGTGTGCATGCACAGGAACTAAAAATTTAGTTTTCTTGAGCAGAGGCTAATACTTAAAATGAGGGAAACTATAGAACCAAGGGAATAATTTAACCTAATATAAACAACAATAGAATAAAAGGGAACAAAAAGAAACAAAGAAAACATATTTTAGACTTTCTAAAACACTATGTAGAACAGTAATTCCAGTAAAAGGATTCAAGAAATTGAAATTGGAAGTGCTACACATCTCAAAGATGCTTCTGACCTTGGGTAATCCTGTACTTCCACTTGTATACATTATAACTGCAACATCTGCGGAAAGAGGTAAATCAGCTTCGACAGGGTTTTCTTTGCCAAGTCTCGCAACCTCAGCGAACGAAGTGATTGTCCAGTTATATGCAATAGAAGAGGCATCAGATGGGATATCATCATCCATGCAAATCACACGTTTCACCGAATCAAGTTGTCCACTTATATTTACTAGTGTTTTCAATTCTTTTCGTCCACAAATCACTGTTGTAACCTCTGTCTGGAAAAGGTTTCTTAAAGTGAGTTCGTAACAAAACAAAGAGCACACAAACTTAAAAAAAAGGCAAACACAAAAACATTGCAAACCATATTAAGTTCAAGAAAGTAAATCACAAGTGTGAGAACGAGCTCTGGCTATATAAACAACTTTATGAGACATTCAAATTTCGGTAGTTAAATAAACCGTAAATGCTAGAAAGTGTGCGATGTGATGTTCAAGTTTGCTCACAAAAATATTGTGAACAATATCTCAGTTGATTTCTTTCGAAAACTTACAAACCAACTATAGCCTTTTGTTGGTTGCTTATATAATGCCACCTTATGATGTAGCCAAAATTCGTTTGGTGCACTGAATTGAAGAGGATTGAGAAATTGCAAGAAGCATTTATACATTGACATTTGCTGTGAAATAGAATTGTCTTCATGGCATTCTAGTGTTCTGCCAGATAGCCAGCCATGGCTACTGTGCAGTTCCTAGCAAAGTTATTATTTGGCATACATCAAAAGAGGCCATATTGCTTTAGAAATGTAATCACACTTCTTTCTTTCTTTTTTCTCACATGTCATATACGGGACAAGAGCTAAAAAAATAGATCCATCATATAATACAATCAAACGTGGCAAACTGGTATTTATCCAAGGGTAAAATCCACTGGATTATGATGAGGAGATACAGCAATTAGCAGGACATTCCAGGCATAGATGTGTGAGAAATAAGAGACAAAAGAGGAGTAACAAAAACCTCATTCAATGAGTAAGATAAAGCTTCCTCTCCCAATGATGCATATATAGTCACAACTGTCACATTTCGCCTGAAACAACCCTGAAGAAGCAAAAGGAGGGAAAGAAAAACCATGTCAAATTATTTCGCCCTTATTATAAGGAAGAGTTATAAGTACACAATCTTATCCTTCCTAAGCAAAGAAGTTGTTTTCACATTTAAATTCATGACAACTGATATCAAAGTGCAACTTTACCACTGGACCAAGTGTAACCTTCTTTAAATGTCACGAAGGTGTAGTTTCTTTCTACCTTACTAAACTTTAAAGACAGCTTTTTTGTTTCTTAAGCGAGTTCTTCCAATCAAATTTCCTACTTGATAAATAAAAGAATGGTGATGACTCTACTTTGTGAGAAAACAATTCCAGCATTAGAAGTGAAGCGTGACCCGTTTGTATGTAGTGACAGAAATATGTAAAAAATAAATAATTGCCACAAATATTTCATTGAATAGAAATTAAAAATAATTCACAAAAATAGTTAGAAAAAAATAAAATGGTCAGGCAAAGCAAGGTTTGAGAGTGGTCTAACCAGTCCTCGACCTACTATGATTGAGATAAATTAAACAGAAAGTGTAACCCATATAATTTCGTAAACTTAAATAAATTTTATCTATTAAAAAATGTACTTCTCCTAAAATTAGCACGACATGAAGTATTAGAATCAAAATGAAAGTGCATACAAGTCAAGAAATTAGTGCAGATATAAAATGTCAAGCGTAAACCTATATTTTTATAATTACATAAATATAATCTTACTTTTTTTCACAAAAATCCCATGTTACTTAATTACTTAAGAAATTTAAATATTTTCCAGAAAACTTACTGCCTTAAATACATTTTATTTTCCATACTTTCAATTTCGTGAACTTAATCCCATAATTTTTTGCAAAATTTTCATTCTTCTACTATCTTAATAATACAATTTTAGTCTATCCATAAATTTAATAATTGACAAAAATCTTGATGTTACATTACAACATTGTCATAACATTTATATTGACCGACACTTTAGTATACTATTACATGAATATTTTTTTATCAAATATTAGATGTTGAAGTAATTCACATAATAAAATTGTACATTAAATACTTAGAAAAAGCAAATCCAAAACAATATGAAATGAGCGAAACTGCAAAATTTGAAAAAAAAGAGTATAATAATTAGTCAATTTTAATTTTAATTAAATTTGTTCAGCAATAGTTTAACCAGGCAGCAGAACCTGAAGCGCCATAAACCACTCTTGGCGCGTGTCAGCGAAGATGGCGGCGCGTTCCTCCCTGGCATGTCCGAGGAAGGCCAACCCCGAGGCAAAGCTCGAAACGACATCGAAGACAGTGGCGTAGGAGAGCCAGCCGTAGTCTCCCAAGTGAAGCTTCTCGAACGACCTGCCGTCATGCCCGCTCTCCACTTCCCTTGCCAGCACCACGCGCGTGCCGAGGAGGACCCTCTCCGCGTGCGTTTTGCACGCCTCTTCGAAGAGCTCCGCGAGCGTTGCGACGCCTTCCCACGCACTCTGGACCGGGGAGTCGAACCGGCTGTTGCGGATGGTCAGACCGACCTCATCACCGGTTTGGAGCGGAACGCCGCGTTGTTTGCGAGGATTCTTGTTGCGGACGAGAAGCGTGACGAGGAGAGGGAGTATGACTCCGAAAATGTAGGGATTCATGGTGGCGAGGGATGTGTGTGTGTGTGTGTGATGTGTTCGAGAGAGAGGCTTAAATTAAGTAGACGGAAGAGAAGAGAGTGCTGCGTTGGGGAGAACGACGCAGAGAACGGCGTTGGAGTTTCAGTAGCGAACGAGTTCCCCAACTTGGTTTGGCTTAAGTGCTTTCAGATTTGTTTTGTCGTCAACCTTTCTCTGTTTTTTTTCTTTCGAATTTTTGTTGGATGGTTTTCCTTGGATTAGGTTGCCTACGTGGAAACAGATGCCTGCCCGCAAAAGCGGAGAATAATGGAAAGAAATCATTATTCCACCAAACTACACTAAAACTCTACAAAAATGGTTTCCTTCTTATTTTTTAATATTTATAACAACTTTTAAAATACATATAACAGCTGTCTTATAATGACGGTAATTTAAATTCTTTTTACACATATTGATATCGCTTCTTAAATAATTTTACTCTTTTAATATATATATATATATATATATATATATATATTGTTTATTGAGCGAAAAAAGTAATTAATTTGGAAATGAACTAAAAAAGTTAATGCCCCATTAGAAATTGAAAATATCAGTCAAATTAGTTTTTTAAAAACACTACGGTTACAATTATTTAAAATGAAAAAAGGTTGGATGTTATACTTTTCATTTAATTTAATGTATAATATTGTCAATATAATGCTAACGTGCGAATTAAAAAAATATGAAATATTTGTTACAATTTTAAAAACTTTAAAGGGATAATGCAATTTATTCAAATTAATTTTAAAATAAATAAATAGCATAATAGATTTAATTGTAGAATTTATTATTGAAGTTTTGTACCGGTTCGATACCAACCAAGTCATGTCACTCGATCTTAGCGACCGATTGATCGATTGAAGACACATTTAAAGCAGTTACAATAAATAGTAGTTAAGGTAGTTGCAAGAATTCCCTGAAAATACAAGACATGTCTCATCAAATCCTGGTAATGCCCCGAGAAATCAGGGAACCTCCCTAAAAATAAGTTAACATTGATATATGATAGATTTAACCCATTACACAGATGGTCAATGACTAAACACTATAAATAAACCCTCTACAGAGGTGTAAGGTACGCTTTTAATCAATTCTTAATATACACTCTATATATTGAGTACTTACTTGATCATCGGAGTACTTTTTCCAGGTCAACCCCGATCAAGCACCAACAATTAAAGAATGAGACTTAGAGGGAGGAGCAAGGGAACGACCGACACGTCAACAATTGTACAACCAGTTTCAAGTACTATCTAGGCTCACTTTGTCCATACAAGTACAATTGACGTCCATCGTGGGTCCGAGATAAAATACAACAAACAACAATGGTTTCAATAAGGCAACATCCAGTGAACAATGACCGAATGCCTGAAGACCAAATCGCTATGCTCCAAATACTTCAAAAAACAAATGGAAGAGATGCGTCAAAAGGCATTGAAGATCGACAGAAGAATGACAGGTTTATTTTATTAGCCAAGTACTACACGGTGTAAAGGTTCGCTATCAAATGATTGAAAAGGTAGCCATAGCACTAGTTGTCACCGCACGAAGAATGCAGATGTATTTTCAAAATCACCGCATAATAGTCAAGACTGACTACCCACTTCTAAAGATTCTAGCTAAGACTGATTTGGTCGGACGAATGATTGGATGGGCAGTCGAATTATTTGAGTTTCAGGTTCAATATCAACTAAGGGGGGCAATTAAATCTCAAGCCTGATGTGAGTTGATTAGGAGATGATTCATTTTTAGACACTTTAAGAATTAGGATCAAGATTCTTCAAGCAATTCAAGAACACAATTCAAGAAACAATAACCGAATTGATACTAAGATACAAACACACCAAACCAATTAGAAACTCATTTCAAGAACATGAACCGATTGGTATCACAACCAAGCACACATGAACCGATTAGAACCACAAACAAGTAATTCCCACCGATTAAAATGAAGATTAACAACAAACTACAAAATTAAAACCAAGAATAACAACTTCTATCGATTGAAAAACAAGAACAAAGAACAAGACATGTTTTAGAGTTTGATATGGAATGAAAATGGAAGAAGAAGATGAAAGGTCGGTGAAAACTTATGTGGTTATAGACAAGGGAATGATTCACACCACTTGGAAGATGAATGGCTCCAAGATGAGTGAGGAATGCGGCCACTTGAGAGCTCCCAAAGACTCACAAGATAAGACTAGGAGAAGGAGAACAAATCTCACAAATCTCTCTCAATTTGAGAAGAGTAACTTTACTTCAATTTCAATCTAATGTTATGTGTATAATAACCAAGCACCTCTTTATATAGTGTAGAGGGTTGGTCACATGAAAAGGCATATGAAAATGCCGCCCAACAAGTTACAAGCTCCATAGAAAAAGTGACTTTTGGTACTACTCTTCATAAGTCTTATACTCCTATTCATACTTTCCTTTTTATGTTCTATTTTAAATCTATTCTAAAGATATTACAAAAAAGATATTAATTGGGCTTGGCCTCATTTTGAGAAGACTAATAAGAAGAACTTCAAATGCTTTGGGCCTTGTCCATTTCTTATTGATGAAGTCTTTATTTGCTTGTTGAGATGACCCTTCAAGTATAGCATCCTTGGTCATCTTCATGTATTTTTGGGTCACATCAAAGCCTCAGCTAATTTTATAGCTGAACTCAACCCTCGCTCGACCAAGGCTGATGATCTCCAATGGACTGTGCATATGGATGGCTCGAGCGGTATTCTCCTCGAGCAAGCATTCAAGTTAGATTTTAAAACTTCAAACAATCAAGTTGAATATGAGGTCATTCTAGTCGGCCTCAATTTAGCATATGACATGGAAGCTCAACAACTTATTTGTAGAAGCGACTCTCAACTTGTGGTCAGACAACTTAAAGGGGAGTTTGAAGTAAAAGAATCTCTGTTACAAAAATATTATCACCTCGTTCAGAATTTGATGTCTAAATTAAAAAATGTTCAAATTGAACACATTCGCCGAGAACATAATGTTAAAGCCGACATGCTTTCGCGATTGGCTACAGTTAAAAAGAAAGGGCTCCATCAATCGATCATCTACATAAATCTCAAGAATCCCAGTGTCAACACGAATAAATGCATCGCAATTCATGAAAAAGAAAACTAAATGACACCTGTCAAACAGTTTTTAGAAAAAGACGAATGTGGAACACAAGAGGAAAAGACAATGAGGCAACAAACCACTTGGTTTATCCTCATTGGTTCTAATCTCTACCGACGAGGATACACACAACCGTTGTTGAAATGTATATCACAAGATCAAGCTTACTATGTCACGCGTGAAATACACGAACATCACCAATTCAGTAGAGCACCCTCAAACCAATGGGCAAACCGAAGCTGCCAACAAAATAATTCTTAACGAATTAAAAACAAACTCGACCCAGCTAAAGGCAAGTGGACCAAGGAGCTCCTTGAAGTCTTATGGCCTTATAAATGCACACCACAAACCACTACTCAAGAAACTTCATACAACTTGACCTATGGTACAGAGGCTATGATTACAGTTGAAGTCAGAAAACCTTCTCTACGACGTCAATTATTTGATATAAACATCAATGAGGAGAGCCTCTCGGTCGGACTCGATCTCATCAACGAATACAGATACAAGAGTAGAATAAGAGAAGAGACTTGCAAGATTCAATCATTTTTTCCTAAGAAGGGTTTTCGACTGAGAAGGTTTTAACGAGGCACTTTAAAATTCATATTTATTATTATTTGAATTAAACACACACCGCATTAATTCAGTTGCCAAACACGAAAACTCGATCGGTTAAGGCAATTCGCTTAACAATTAGTAGCCCTTCCGACCACACAAAAACTCGGTTAAGGTATTTCGCTTAACAATTAGCAACCCTTACTAACTGCACGACTACTCAGTTAAGGCAGTTCGCTTAACAATTAGCAACCATTACCAACCACACGACAACTCAGTAACTAAACAACTGGAAATCCTTACCGACCGCACACTTACATACTCAAAGACATAACCTAAAAAATGGCTATTGACTAAGGTAGTTTGCTTAACAATTAGCGGCCCTTACTGATTACATGCGTAAAAGCATAAATACACTAGGAGGATTTACCTTAAAAAAGGCTCTAGACTAAGGTAGTTACTTAATAACTAGTAACCTTACCCGAACAACTACACAACGTAATTCATCTGGACATATAAATGGTTTATTCAATGATCTATTGTACCTTGAAGACCTACGACTAAAATTTTCTTGAAGCAAGCTAGCAAATTATTGCACACGGTAGGTGAAAATATAGTGCCCGGACGGCATAATCAAACTCTTAAAAGATCGTTTAACTTCAAGTCATATCAAGAAGACATAAAGATTATGCCAAGCATATGTTAAGTTATTACTTGTTCAATTTTATTGATTGTGATCAATACCATTCAGTCGGTGTTTCACACTATTAACTATTACAAGTAAAAGTTAAAAGAAATTGCGCCCAACAAATAATATTGGTCGTCATATGAGATATCGATCAACATGAAAAGAATATAAAGCATTCAATTAAAGAAAAAATTGAATAAATTGAAAACAAATATCCCAATTGTTTTATGCCCACATCTCGGGCTCAAGATATTTCTCAAAATAAAGATAAAAATAGATTTACAAAGGGTCGAACAACTCTTCCAAAGAGTGTTTGACCTCATGGGTTGGTCCATCAAGGTTTTATCCTTGGCCTTTAGCTTCCTCACCATCCTCTTCTCCGCCAACTGATACTAGTTTACCATTGATGACATCTCTATCTTCATCGTATCAAGCATCACCAATGGGAACGCCATGGAAGAAAGTCGTCAGTCGGATACCTTGGTTGAAACTTTGTTTGCTAATCCGGAGCAGGAAAGACTAATAATGCTCTAACTCATTGGCCAGGGTCTTGTGCTTAGTTGTTGCTTCCTCGTCGACCTTCAATCGGTCGGCCCTCTCAGTTTACAACTCGACCTCTAGGGTCGCCACTTTACCATTTGCTTTGTCAGTTTCAGTACTAACTTGGCATACTTTCTCTTCTAGCGACCCCATCGCCTCGAGAATCACCTTCAACGAGTTGGAGGACTTGACCATTTTTTCCTTTAACTAGCCACTACCATGGCTAAATTCCTTTCCAGCTTGCTCCCGAGCGTATAGCTCACCACGAGCGAACGACTCAACATTTCAATTAGTCCTAAAACCAAGTCGCAAGTGGGAGCATCCGCCGGGATACTCTTCTCCTCGGGCGTAATCGCCACTTGAATGCCTCGGGCAAGTTGGAGGCGTTCTCCCAGTACCGAGGGAGAAGAACGAAGATGACCCCGCTTTTGCCCGAGGTTAGGGTTGAGGCACTTTAGTCGGGCGACCCCTTTTCTTTGAATTTACCAGTTGTTCATTATTGGCCAAGGGCACTAAGTCTACTATAGGTGCGGACGTCCCTGCACCTATCAGTTCAATGGACCCTTTATGTCTCTTTATGGCTTGACGCTTCAGTTACTTCAAAATGTTAACAAACTTTTGATCAATGTGCGACATAATCTCTGCATTCAGAAAAAAATTAAGAACACGATCAACATAGTGAATAAAAATAAGAACATTAAAACGATGCATGCCCGTTAAATCGACCCATATATGGGACGACTCGTATTAGTTCAAAAGCTTTCGAGTAGGGAGCCTATTTGGAAGTTGATCAAGTACATGAAAGACTTTTTTGTCTTGAGAGTCATGGAGGACCTCAGCCAAGATGCATAACAAGTCGGAAATTGGGTTCAATGAAAGGAAAATTTAGGTTTCCCCTCTGAATCATAAGAATATGGTTTACCGTTCGGCTCAACGAACATTTAAAAATATCTTTCCTTGAAATTTTTGTAAGAAAAGGTGAACGGGATAAAGAGAATGCCACTCGAACAGCTTGTCAATGCCAGTCAACCCATAGGATGAGTCGGTCGGGAATTATAACAAAAGAAAAAAATGATTGGGGGGACGGCTTCAACCTAAAGACATGACAAATTAACCTAAAGTCCTGAAGGGTCGCCCATAAATTTGGGTGTAGTCGGGTAGGAGCAACATTGAGCATATTGTAAGCTTACCTTGTATTTCGAAGAATTTTATTACTAATATTTTTAAATTAATTGCATTTTATCTCTCTAGTAAAAATAAGCCAAATGTTGATCGTTATGATGTTACGACACAAGTGATGTGATGATTGAAAATTGAAATAAAATGATCCAGATTTAAGTTAAAAAAAATGACACAGGTAGTAAATTATTCCATTTTACTAGTCACTTAAAACTTAGAATATTCAATTTAATCCATCAATTACTTAATAATAGATTAAATAATTATGCATGACTTTTAAAAGTCATGATACACAAAATCATCAACTAAAATAAATTAAATTATTCTTTTTATAAAAGATTAGTCTATTTTTTAAAAGTTATAAATCAATATTTAAATATGTAAATTTGAGTAGATGTGTCTATTGAATAAAATATTTTTCACTGACAAGTAAAAGTGAGTTACAAACTTTAGTGAATAGACATTATTTATACTAATTCAAACTAAGTTAACTCCAAGTAGTTTTCTAACAAAATATAAAATAAAATATTTGCATACTCAACATAATAGTAAAAGTATTTAACAGCTTTAAACAATATTTGACATTCTAAAGACCAGTAGATATGTTTTTTTTTTTTTTTTAAGGTTTAATCACTTTTTTATCTTTATATTTAAGGTCAAGTATTTTTTTAAAAAAATCAATTTGGTTATAATGTTTTTAAAAAAAGTATGCAACTTGATCCCTTTGGTTAAATTTTCACCAACAACATTAAATGTTGATGATGTGGCAAGTGTGAGTGGCACACATGTCTCCACATCAGAGCCTCATCGTCACACTCAACCCTAAATTCTTCTCTCGCCCCTCTCTTCTAACCCTAACCATCTTTCTCCAATGACCACACATGTCTTCCATTCGGTGCCTAGGGTTGTCGCAGTTCTACCTCCCGTAGAAACGAACTCCACCTCCTCCAATGCACCAGCACCACCGTATCACTTGGGAAAGGCAGGGAGCAACAATGGCTTCCTCTGGATTTAAAAACTATATCCATATACACACCCATTTTCTCTTTCTACAGTTTAATCCATATTTTTGGGGAGAAAGAAAGAAAAAGAACAAACAACATCATAAGATAAAACATACCATATGCTTGTTTAATTAACACTTGTGGCTTTGCTTTTGAAGAGGAAGGTAAGAACATAACATTGAGGCCACAAAAACACAGGAAA
The DNA here is from genome assembly GCF_000499845.2 of Phaseolus vulgaris. Lineage (NCBI taxonomy): Eukaryota > Viridiplantae > Streptophyta > Magnoliopsida > Fabales > Fabaceae > Phaseolus > Phaseolus vulgaris. The sequence continues at coordinate 44,364,750 of NC_023752.2, forward strand.
GAAACACAACCACAATTAAGAAAGTCAAACATTTCTCCATCATTTAGGATCGCATGTTGCACTTACCTACCTCGGTGGATGTTCTTTTTAACCAAATAATTTTCATTAAAGTTTGTTGTTTTTAATCCCTTTCATTTTATTTATCTTTTCCTAGACACTTAGTTATATTTTTCTATTGTATCCCAGTTCAATAGTTGAATTGGTGTTGGGATAAATTCAATAGACATGTGTAGGAGGGTTGATGTAGAGGTCGGTGGAGACGGGGATGATCGTGTTGGTATTGACGAACCTCCTAAGTGGTGAAGAGTGGTCATCCATCATGGTTGATTGCAGCTCTGTTCTAGAGCAAGCGAGTTATGGTGGCCCATTTTTTGTCGAAGCGAGAATGGGCATTGAGTTTGGGTAAATGCTTTTGGTTGTGAGGCAGGATATGATAAATGATGGAGAAGAAGTCATTATTGTGAAAATGGAAGTCAGAGAAATATGGTTAGGGTTAGAGGAGATAGGGGAGAGAAAAGGGTTTAGGTTTGAGGGTGATGACGTGGAGACTTATGTGCCACTCACACTAGCCATGTCATTAGCAATTAACATTGTTGGTGGAAATTTAACAGAAGGGACCAAGTTGTAAACATTTTAAAAAATCTTAGACCAAATTGATTTTATTAAAAACCACTATAGTAAATTGAATATTGATCCTAAATATAGGGACCAAAAAGGTAATTAAACATCTTTTTAACTATACTTTGAACTTCTCTAAACATAACATTTAAACTTCCAAATATCAATACTTCTTGCAAAACCCGATTCAACAATTGTTAAACTTCAATTTGTCTAATATATTTAAAACTTGAATCAACGAAGTCTTCAATATTTTAAATTCCAATTTAGTTAACATAATTCAACATTAAACTAGTAGTTCACCAAGGTATCTATTTTACAAGTAAGATATCCTTAACCAGAGTTCTTAAGTCATGTAATAATCTTTTTTTCTCCTTTCCTTTCCATCTTTAGGGTCTCAATTGTCTCTTGGTTTGGAGCAAGATACCTGCAGAAACACGTTGACACTCAAGTCAGATGTGGTGGTATGTTATAATTGTGTCTAGGGTCAAACATTCATTACATTTCACTTTGGGAGCATTCACCTATTTATAGTTTTCGCCACGACGCCAACCTATAGGGGGTCCTTCTAGGCCCATGTCGTCTCAATGCTTTCTTAATCATGTTCTTAGTGTTGATCAACAATGATCAAGAGCTTTGAAGAATCCAAATTCATGGTGTTTGGTGAAAGGTTGGTGTTGCTGCTGTGTGTGGGTGGGATCTGGGTAGATTAAAGTGTGATCCACTCTTTTGTTGAATCTAAAACTGATGTGAATTGAAACCTTTTTGAAATTAGATGTTTTTCCAACTAAGTGAAAAACAACATGTTGTTTTGTCGAATCAACCGGTTGTTTTGCTCTTAAAGGTTTTGAAAAAGGTTGAAAGTTGTTTGACTTGGTTGACTTAATTGTCAAACCAAATCAATCGGTTGTTTCGTGGTTTCAACCGATTGTTTCTTTGAAAATCCTAACAGAATTCAGTTTTGAATGGTGAATCTGTCTTAAATGTTTTCTAACTGAATACAGTCCTTCATTAAATGTTTAACCAATCTTTGGGAAATATAAATAGTTTGTTATATGTTTATGAAGGGTAAGAAACAATTTTGAGAAATTCAATTTCAGATAATTGATCTCAAGTTTTCAAGATTCACATCAAGCTTTGGATTTTCAAGTGAGAGTGGAATAGGATTGCTATTGTATTCTTTTCAGTTGTACTTTGATCATGTGTAATTTTTTTCTCAATCATCTGTATTTCTGTTGTTGTATTGCCAAGGAGTGTTGTGTGTTCTTGAGGTGTTCAAGATCAATACTCTTGGTGTGGTTTGCCAAAGGTAATGTGTTTCTTGAGGGGTTCAAGGTCACTACTTTGGTGTGTGATGTATGTAATCTGGTTTGATTGCTTAGTGGATTACCCAGTGGTTTCTGGGAACTGGATGTAGCTCTTGTTGTAAGAGTGAACCAGTATAAACTTCTTGTGTGCATTTCTCTTTCTTTGAACTCTTTTAAATTCTATTTTTAAGTTGTTTAAGTTTTAATTGGTATAAACAACCAATTGATTCGAAGAAACAACCGATTGTTTTTGTGTGTTTCACTTTAAAACAGATTGTGTTCTTGGCTAACTTGATTCCTCTTCTAGATTTCTTCACTGAGTTTCATTAAACCTTCAAAAGTTTTCGAAAATATCTTATAAAAAATTCATCCCCTCTTGTTTAAGGCCATATATTCTCACAATTAGAGAGTAATTATTTTTTCCCATAATTAACCTCCATCATAGGTTTTGACTCTTAGTGCCAAGAGGTTAATCAATTGTGAATAAGGTTCGCCTGGTAGGATGACTGAGGTGCGGAAAGGTGTTATGACATAGAATAAAGAGTTGACCAGTCGAATGCTTGGGGTGCTGAAAGGTTTGGTGTGGCATTGAGAGTTGACCAATTGAATTGTCGAGGTACCGGAAGGAACGAATTTGGTGTTTTGGTGAGCCTATAGTACAATATCTTAACACCTATTTTGGAGCCTTCAAATGTTGTTTATCTGAATTCACCATAAATCTATTAATAACACTCATAATAAAAAGTCAAATACAATAAGCAATACATCGTTGTGTAAATGATACTTCTAACCACACTAAAATAAATATTATTATGCATATAAATCAGTTTTTCTATAACCTTCTTGTGAACAATTGATTTTCAAAATCAAATAAAAATAAAATGAATACTAAAGAAGAATCCATTAAGAGTTAAGAACCATGTTTTTTCAATAAAAAATAAAAAGAACATTATATATACCCTAAGAGTAAACATGGAGAGGGGGTCAAATAGAAAGAGAGAACATTATACATACCCCCACAAAGAGAGGAAGGGGTGTGTGAAATCTTTGCTATAATTCCTATCGACCACCTTCTAAACAACATCATAATCCTAAAAATCCCCCTTATGCTAAAGAGCCAAAAGTATACCTTCTGTCTTTTTATGGAAATAAATATGTTGATGTGTAGTTAGAATGGGAGACAAAGGTTTATCAATTTTTTTAATACCACCAAGTGAATGAATTTAGAAGATTATCCATGGCTACTCTAAATTTTCAAGAACATGTCATGTCTTGGTGGAAACAAAGGCAAAATGGTGTTAAGATTAGTAGAAAATCATAAATTTTGAATTGGAATGAAATTGACAATTGTCGTTTTGCTGTCAAATTAAAATGTAGACCTATCTAACGCTAGAGAGATGATAGTATAATTGTAGTAAGATGACCCCAAGTTGTCGCCCAACGAATCCAATAGTAAAATCAGTAAATCAATGTTTAGAATCTATCTGCAAGCAAGAAAAGTTAGCTATAACAATAAAGATAAAAAGGGGTTGAGATTGTTTAACATAAAATATAAAAGAGATTAAAACAACAAATAAAAAATGATTGATCCCCAAGTTCTTTCACCAATGAATTCCTCACAGGTTCTCTAAAGATTATTCCTTTCTCAATCATCAAATAGAGCTAAATCACATTGAACATGTATCAATTTGATTCAATTTGAAACTTATCAGTAAAGCATGTGTCTACTGGTTTAATCAATATCCATGGGAATGTTTATCTCCCCTATCTTGAATCATGCACCCAAGAAATTAATTAGAACAATGTGAACTAACTAAGAAGCCAAAGTTTAAGATAAAGAAGACTCTCAATCATGCGTGAAGTACAACCTCTCACAAAAATTAGTTTTTCAGGAGACTATAATATTAAAACAACTGCTATAGAGAATTAAAAAATGAAACTTTTATTAATCAAAACCTTAGAACTTAATGGGGAATTACAAAGGAATCGACCAAAAAGGTTTAACCTTCCATGCAGAGACAAAACAAAAAAAAATTATAAAGAAGAAAAAAACTAAGAAAATCATGTGAAACTTCCTCCTTTTCTCCTTGAAACTTGTGTCTTTTTATAGGTTTTTCTGCTCCAAGGATCTTGAAAAAATATTATAGTTTAGATTTTTTTAACAGTTTCTCAGTTTCCAACTTTCCATTATTCTTGTATTTTGTAAAGGATTTGCTTCTAATTTTGTTTCTGAGATATTGTAGATTTTATTTTCTCTTTCTTCTCCTTAGATTTTGTTTTCTGTTTTGATTCAAAGAAGTAACTTGAACTTTTGCATATTTTGCCCATTTGTGAAGGTAGACAATTCCTTCAAACTAATATAAAAAAACATAAAATTAACACAAAAAATAGTTAAGGCCCAAATAAACCCAATTATATTGAATTAAAATAATAAATTTATTTATTATTGTAGTCCAATAATCTATGATGTTATTGAGTGTGAATAAATATATGTTCATAAAAAATGAAGGCTTGTATGAAAAGAAAAATTGTTTCGCCTTCATATGAGAACAAATTAAGTTTAGAGAAGAGATAATAAAAGAGCTTGCAAGAAAAGGAAGAAAAAATGTAGATGAAGAAAAGCATTTCATAAGAAGAGAAAAAAGAATTTAGAGAAAAACTGCAAGCTCTTATTAAAAAGAAAAAAAGAGAAAAGATACAGAGAAAGAGGGAAGAAAGAAAAGAGAGAAAAAGAGAGAATACAAAAGGAAAGAACAGAAAAATTAGTGTCTGATGTTGAACTAGATATAAATATAAACATTTCCTCCATAAAAAAATCATATGAAGGATTGTTTGAAAAAGAAGAAAAAGAAGAAGAATCTAGAAAGGATGAAGAGTATCTTATAACACCCCTTACAAGCCTAGTTGGAAAAGAATTCTTAAAGGAAGATTGCAATACTTTGAACTCTCATTTCCTTTAAATCATGATGCCAAATCTTTTTCCCAAAAATCACAAAAACAACACTTAGTGATGTTGTTGCCTATCATGGGCAGTGAACAACACAAAGTGAAAAAAAAAATGAAAATGGCCTTATTTCTTTCCATCAAAACTTTTATAAAAAATAATAAAGGGACATTATTTTCTTTAAATACAATTGTCTTTACTTTTTTATCCCACTTTTCTTTGATGTTTATTGTAGATTGATATTTAACCATAGAGGAAAATAATAAATAAAACAACAAAAGCTTTTATCACTAAGTATTGTTCAAATCTTAGGACAAATCCTTCTCAAAAGGGAGGGAATGATGGAAACCACTCATCCTCAAAACCATAATTGAAGATAAAATAAGATAAAGCTTTATAGGAGAGGAACACTCATAATTGAAGAGTATTTTTCTTCTTCTTAGCCTTTTGTACATAGTAGTTTAGAACTTTATTTAGGACATGTGTTGGACCTTGGTTTAATTTTGGGCCTTATATTTGGACTAATAAAGGTAGGTGTGTATAGTAATAAATCTTCTAAGTTAGAAAAAAGTGACTCACCACTTGACATGAGAAGCATGAGCATGGCACGAGAAGCATGAACATCCACATGACTCTTCCTTAATGGAGAGGATTCGCACCAATTAAGATGTGACATTTGTCAAACTCTTATTTGATAGGAATAACTCAAATGTGAGGAAAACACTAGTCAACTTCTCATTTGAGAGAATCATGAGCATGAAACATGTGACGTTACTTGTCACCTTGCCAATGAAATTTTTTAGGTTAATTTATTTATTTATTTTAGATATCCAAATCTCCTATAAATAGAAGTGCACATCTCCTGTAATTTTTAACTTTGATTTGAGTAAAGAATTATTGTCCAATTTTTTCAGACATTTATACTTGTCAAAGTTGTCTTTAGAATTGTCTTTTTACTAGAGAAATTTATAAACTCCTCCTAGTAGTGTTTGTCCAACCTCACTATAAAAATTAGGTGTTGACCTAACCTCACTTATATTCAACTTATGATTTTCACCTCCTCTTCATTCTTAGGCTTGGAATACCTTTTTTTTTTGTCTATCTCATGCGAATTAACCTTGAGCAACTTCTTTCTTTCAAAGTAAACGGTTCTTTAGATTCTTGTCCAATTCAATGTTGCTTCTAACTTCGGCAAATTTGAGTAGGATGTGTTTCTGTAATTAGTATTAATTTTCCCAATCTATAGTTAAATAAAATCAGAACCTAAAGCTAACATAAAACTTATATGATACTTGTCACATCTTTAGCAGATCGAGGTTACAAATAATTTTACAATTATAAACAAACAATTTTTAAAAAAATAACTAATAATTTATTTTGTATCAAAGTAACTTTAATTTTAATCAATAAAAATAGTCATTAATTAATTAAATGGAAGAGAAGAAGACTGTGTTGTTGTCTGAAAGAATGGTTGTTCAATTTCCAGCCAAGTGGATGATTGTGGACCTCTTGATTCAGTAATGTGTTTTGTGTGGGTGATGCATCATTACATTATTTACTTCGTTGCCCTTTTTCTTTGTAACTTTTGTTTTAAAATACATTGAGAGTATAAAACCTTTTAAAATATTATTTACAATAATTTGACACTTGTGACAAGGTTGTTAAGTTTTGTTATATATATTTAAAAATTATACGTGTATTAATTATAATTAATTGATCATAACAAGTTTACTTCAATATAAAATTAAAATTATTAATAATTAATAGTATTTTTTTTTTTGTCACGGCCTAAGTTATAGGAGGATATTGTAAACCTACTTTGAATGGAAAAGAAAATAATAGAGTGGAAAGAAGCAGGAAAAAAGGAGAAGAAATACGAGTAGATTTATTAGAAATATGTCTTGTCTATGGATTAACAAAATAGAAAAGGAAATATTGTTCACTGTTTGTTTAAATTAAAATGTGAAAGAAAAAAATTATGAAAAGATAAATATACTCTTTAATATCTATTTACAGTAAAGATATTTATTTCTTATAAATTTTAATATAATTCATATATTACAAATATTCTTTTATGAATTTTAACTTTACAATAAATGGTTTTATTTTAAAAAAATAACAAAAGTTTAAAAAAAAAATGAAAATGAAAAGTGACTACTTTAAGATGAAAGTACTATAGACATTTAAGGAAAATCTGGTTCGATATGAATTACAAAAACAGGTTTGTTACAAAGTATAAAAACAAGAAGAATATTTATTATGAAATATATACCTCGCGTGAAAAACACATTCAAAGAATCACATGAATTAAAGATACAACTTTATTCTCTTTAATATAGTAATATTCATTTTCTCTTTTCCCCGAGGAAGAGGCATCTGAAGTAGTGAATCCGACGGCAGATTTGAATGACTGAGGACACTCATCCTATCCTTATTATAATCCATCAATGGTAATGAAAGATATTATCAATAATTTTGAGGCCAAAATAATATTTTTAACATCTAGCCTTCATATAAAATTACTATATTTATTCTTCATACGTTTCAAGGTAACGTGAGTAATCTTCTCTTCATTCTTATATGCGCACGGTATCACCCTCACTAATGACAGATCCCCCAACCAGAAGTTCTACTAGAACAAGGATCCAAAGAATCCTATGAGAATGGAACTCAACGGAGACTATTAGAGGAACATTCTTAGGACTCCAAGGAGAATAGAACTCAACAGAGATTTCTGGAGAGACATTCTTAACATATCTTATACCTTGTTCTAGCTATTAAATAATATAACAGAATTTTATTTCTTGTAAAATAATTTCGACCTACACAATTAGGTCAAGTAGTGTAGAAATTTGGTTTGTACTTACCTTTAATGATACTAGATTTAGGTTTAGGGGTTTAAATCTACCTAGGGTTTAATTGGGCTCAATTATGACCCATCTTAAACCCTAGACCGATCATAGAAACCTATGCATGGCATGGTAGAATTCAGATCAAATATACTTCAGTTATGTTGCTGAATTTGCTAGCCAAACTCTCATTGTCTCCTCTCTTTAAGGTAGACACCTTGTTTGATCTCTCTCTCACTTTCTCCAAGTGATTAGGCCTAACCTATCACTCTCCACACTCCTTACAACACTCATTGGAGCCAAGAGTTCTTTGCAACTTCTCCTTGACCTCCATTCTCCATTGCTTCCGCCAATCACTCTATTAAGCCAAGAACCAAGCCAATCCATGGAGGTTTCAACTTATCACTCACCTTGCAGGTGAACAAAAGATGTTGAACAATTTCATACTCCTTAATCACTAACAAGATTTGACCACCTATCTCTACTCTCTACTCTTGATGGAAGAAGTGTCAAAAGTGTTGAATCTGATGACAAGGTGGGTGGTCGAGGCTTCCCCCACCCCTATTAAGATTCGTTATTGCTAGTGACAAATCTTGACCAATAATTTTGGGGATGAAAAAAATAATATACTAAGACTAAGTATAATTTTAATGTCTAATTTTCTTACAAAGCCACCAGAGTCCAATCTCCACACGTCACAAGTTAGCATGAGCGAGCTTCTCTTCCTCCCATTTGCATACTGCACCACCCTCACTCTTTATGTAAAGAAAAGATATTGAACAACTACATCCTCCTTAATCACCAATAGTATTGACTCTTATCTCTGCTCTCAAAGGAAGAAGTGTTATAAATGATGAATCTAACGACAAGATTGGTGGGTCAAAGCTTTCCTGCTCTATTAAGACCTACCACTTCAAGAAAGCAAAAATAAGGGTGACCAATTTCACTTATCTTGGAATATTGTTTTAAATTAGTCAACTACTTATTGTAGTGTAAATTGAATATATAGTATTTTTTTTAAAACTTAAACAAAAAGATAATATATAATACATTCATCATATGTATGTTCAACATAAATTTGGTGAGATGATAAAAGAAATATTTTTTTTTTGGTATGACCATATGGATGGTACTCACCTACGTTTTGCTAATTTCTTAGTTGATCTAGATGAAAAATTGCCCACCTTATTAATAATGAAAATATTGAGAAATGAAATGTGATAAGGATCTCATGAAATAAAAGTTGATATTGAACTATTAAGAAATAAGACTTTATCATAGATTGTTTATCTTTGTCATGAACCTATAATGCAAGTTATTTACTCATGTTGAACTTGTCTCTTTCTAATATTTCTATAGAGTGTGTGAAATGATACTTTTCAATATAAAATTTGTTGGACTAAGAGTGTGAGACGAAGTCCTAAAGTTTGTTTATTCGGTAACATTTCATAAAATGAGGGGTGGAATAAATACCTCATATTCGTCAATTCCTCAAAATTGGATGAAGACTTCATGTTCTTATGCCCTTACTTTATGAGACGAAGATTTAATTTATTAGATGATTGTTGAGTTATTAATACTAGTTTAATTTGTGTTTAAAATCATTTTAGTAATAATGTCACAATAGTATTGAATATATTAAAAATATCAAATGGTGTTTTTTCATTATCATTAGTGTTGAATTTTTAGTGTTTATAATTCATGTTATATTTTGAAATTATATACGTTAACTAACTAATGTAAATTGTTTTCTATAAATATTTATAATTTCATTGTTAGAAACTAAAAAAATGAGAGTATAAAGATTTGTTTTATTAATATAAAATATTTAATTTCAAAATTATGACAGAATTAAAATGCATTATTTTTCATAATTTATTAGAATAATGATGATTAAAAAAGTCATATCATAATCAGAACAAAATTATGAAAATTTCAAACATTATCTACAAATTTAAGTTGTTGTTTATACCATAAATTAAATGACATTATTAACTTAATTTTTAGTAGTGAGTTATAAATATGTATCAAACAAAGATAAAGGTAAGAAATATCAATATAAAACAAATATATATATATATAAATAAAATTCTTTACTTTGTAAAGTAAATATCAAATCATTTTGGATAGAAACTTTTATATCCTATAATTATTATTTCAAAGTTTAATTTTATGATAAAACACATCTAGTACTATTACAGTCAATGAAAATGAATATTCCTTGTCTGATGTGGTGCATCAAATGGAACACACGTAACTGCAATGGAGAAAGGGAGGTTCTGATGAACTTTAATTGCAAATGAAAAAGAGACAATGACTTAAGCATAAAAGAGAGAAAAACAGAGAAAAGAAAATACAAAAGAAATTCTTATTTACATGGTGAATATATAAGAAAAAGACTAAGACAGATGAAACAGAAAAGGAAGTTGAGCCAAACAAACAAAACCCAATAACTTAAAACAGAAAAACTAAATATGTTAACACCCCCTCAAACTGGGGAGTAGATATTCGTCAGGCCCAGCTTGGATTTGAGAGTAGAGAACTGTGCAGAAGTAAGGGGCTTGGTGAATATGTCAACAACTTGCATGACAGAAGTAATGGGCAACAGTTTGAGGAGACCAGAGTTAAGTTTTTCACGAACTAGGTGACAATCAATTTCGATGAGCTTGGTGCGTTCATGAAAGACTTGATTGGACGCTATTTGAAGGGCAGATTTTTTGTCACAATACAGGGTTGTAGACTGGGATAGAGGAAGATGTAAATCCTGAAAGAGGTAAGACAACCATTGTAGCTCACATGTGGTGGTGGCAAGGGCTCTATACTCGACTTCAAGGGGCTGCGGGAGATAGTTGGTTGCTTCTTTGATTTCCAGATATTAGGGAGTCTCCTAAGTAGATGGAATATCCAGTGACAAATTTGTGTGTGGTAGGACATGTTGCCCAGTCAGAGTCACTAAAACCACAGAGATGAAGTGAGCTAGTATGAGAAAAATATAGTCCTTCACCAAGGGTTCCCTTGAGGTAACGCAAAAGACGTGAGACAACTTGTTGATGATGAGTTGTGGGTGCAAATATGAATTGGCTTAAATTGTGGACAGTGAGGGCGATGTCTGATCGCGTGTTGGTTAAGTAGATTAGATGTTCAAGGAGTCTTCTGTATTGGGAAGTTGCATCAGCATCAAGAGGGGAGCCTTGGTTGGGAGAGAGACGAAAGGTGTGAGTCATAGGAGTGGCCACAGGTGCATAGTCAAGCATGCCAGTTTCGTGAAGAAGATCAAGAGTATACTTGCGTTGACTTAAATGAAGACCAGAACTGTTGCGAGCAATTTCCAGTCCCAAAAAGTAAGTGAGATGACCTAAATTTTTTATCTTGAAGTGATGGTGAAGGGATGCAGTAATTGTATTGATTTCCTCTGTGTCATCACCAGTTAAGACCAAATCATCAACATAAACAAGAATAACAGTGAATTTATTGTTATTATATTTAAGAAAAACAGAGTGATCAACAATAGGAATAGAGTAATTATTTGATAAAAGAAAAGTAGAAAGCTTGGCGTACCATTGGCGACCAGCTTGACGAAGGCCATACAAAGACCGTTGAAGCTTGCGAACATGCTGGGGAGAAGGAAGAGAAAGTCCAGGTGGGGGGGTCATATATACCTCTTCATGGAGATCACCATGAAGAAAGACATTATTGACATCAAGTTGTTTTAAAATCCAATTTTTTGTAGTGGCAACAACAAGGAGAAGGCTAAGGGTAGTGAGTTTAGCAACAAGTGCAAAAGTGTCTAAGAAATCAAGTCCTTCAAGTTGGGTGAACTCTTTGGCAACAACTCTAGCTTTGTGGCGCTCAACAGTTCCATCAGAATGGTATTTGATTTTATATACCCATTTACAACCAATAGTTTTCTTTCTTGGAGGGAGAGGGGTAAGTTGCCAAGTATTGTTAGCAGCAAAAGCTTGAAGCTCATCTTGCATGGCAGATTGCCAAGAAGCATGTTTGGAGGCTTCGTTATAGGTCCAAGGTTCAAGATGAGAATTGATAGAGGAATTAATATTTCTAAAATTGGAAGATAAGGATTGTAAGATAAGTAATTATGAATATGATATCTACTACTTACATCGTTGGTTGCAGTGTGGAAATCCGCAAGATAGGCAAGTTGTCGGTGAGGATGAGTTTATCTTCTTGGAAATTGAGGTGCAATGTTGGATGCAGGAGCAAAGGCACTATTTGCTAGAAGATCAGAGGATAATGAGGCTAGTGGAGGGACAATATTGGGTGCAGGAGTAGAGGCATATGGCTCGGCAAGAGGTGCAGTATCAGAAAAAAAATCAAAAGCAGAATTATATGCGTTAGAAATAGGGAGAGATAAAGTGTTAAGGTCCCTAGGCAAGCCACTGTCCAATTTATATGGAAAGTGGTTTTCATGAAAGATTACATGTCTTGATATCTCTATGCTATGAAACTTTAACTTTAAGATAATATAACCTTTTGTATACCAAGAAAAATACCTTTGATAGATCTATCATCTAATTTTTTTCCTATGTGCAGTAATGGTACTAGCATAACAGAGACAACCAAACACTTTTAAAAAGGAAATGTCATACAATTTTCCAAACAACTTTTCATGAGGAGTGATGTTATTAAGTAATGGAGTAGGAATATCATTTATTAAGAAAACATCATGATTTACAACAAATTTCCAAAAAATAGGAGTAAGATTTGCTTGAAAAAGTAAAGCCCAAGTTACATTTAGTATATGTTGATGTTTACATTCTACAATGCCATTTTGCTGTGGTGTTTCAACACAAGATTTTTAATGTATAATTCCCTTTGAAGCATAAAAATTTGGCATAGCAAACTCAACACCATTGTCAGTATGAATCGTTTTGATATTAGTTTTGAAATGATTTTGAATGAAAACAGTGAAGTTAATGATGTGTTGACGCACTTCAGATTTGTTATGCAATAGAATAACCCAAGTATAACGCGAGTAATCATCAACAATAGTCAAGAAATAACGAAAACCTTGCATAGAAATTATGAAACATGGTCCCCAAATATCAAAGTGTACAAGATAAAAAATAGCAGAGGTAACAATATTACTTAAAGTGAAAGAAAGTTTTCTCTGTTTTGCACGACTACAAGTGTCACATACATGATGAGTATCAATAGTAATGAAAGAGAATTGTTTGCTTAAGACATATAATCTTTCAAGTGAAGGGTGTCCTAGTCTATAATGTCACGGTGTTTTGTTTGTGATATTACAATTAATAAAAGGAGCAAAACAATGCGGTTTAGAACGGCTAGAAGCAGGCAAGGTAGTGACAAGGTACAAGCCAACAATGGCTTTAACTGTACCAATCCTTTTTTGGGTGAGATTGTCTTGTATAATGCAGTGGGTTGAAGTGAAAGTTAAAGTGCATTTAAGTTGGTGTGTGAGTTTAAAAAAAGATATTAAGTTTAATTGAAAATGAGGCACATATAACACATCAGACAACTAAAACTTATCAGAAAAACGTACTAAACCAGAATATGTGGCATAAACAGTTTGACCATTTGGAAGACTAATTAAGACAGGTTTAATTTTAGTATAAGTAGTAAAAACGTTCAAATTGTAGCAAACATGATCCGTGGCACCAGAATCAATAATCCAAGATTCTTTTATAGCAGATAGTGAAGAGAGAAACTTACCTGTTGAAGATTGCTCAGTATTGGGGATTTCATCCGCAGAGAAGGTGCCGACTTGATTAATTTGAGTGTGAGGGGCAAGATCCTCAAGGTTTTGCTGACGCAAAATGTTGGTTAGGAATTGGCACTATTGTGATGTAAGTTGAATCCTCTTTACATCTTGTTCTTTAGGAAAAAGCTCAGAAAAAGTGTCAATAGTAATCATATTATTGGCTTTGGATGTCCAATTTGTGAATTTGTAGCCAGGAGGGAACTCATGCTTTTTATAACAGGTGTCGACAGTGTGGCCAAAACGATTACATTAAATGCAGACTTTTCTAGTAGAAGAAAACTTTGAGGTTTTAACATTACCAGAAGGAAAACCCACTTTGCGAAAACAAACAGCCTCAGTATGACCGTATTTACCATAGAAATTGCATGTAATAGTGTGATTACTATTAAGACTATGAAGACTAGGGTTTTCATTAGACATTGTCTAAGAGATTTTGAAACCCAATCAAGATTTTGAAAGAGAACAGAAAAGATAACCAAGAATAACAAATGGGAAAATAAAGATCAGAGAGAAGCGCAACAAAGCTCTTCATTCGAAGAGTTTTGATACCACATTACAGTCAATGAAGATGAATATTCTTTGTTTGATGTGGTGCATTAAATGGAGCACATGTAATCGCACGTAATCGCAATGGAGAAAGGGAGGTTCTGATGAACCCTAATTGCATATGAAAAAGAGACCATGACTTAAGCATAAAAGAGAGAAAAACAAAGAAAAGAAAATACAAAATAAATTCTTATTTACTTGTGTATTAGAGAGTAAAATACATGGTGTATATATAAGAAAAAGACTAAGACCTAGATAAAACAGAAAAGGAAAGTTAACCCAAACAAACAAAGGCCAATAACTTAAAATAGAAAAACTAAATATGTTAACAAGTATAAAAGTTCTTTATTATTTATAGACTATTTGATATTAAACTATTTAATTAGAAAATCATTAAACTGGATCAATTTTAATAATAAAAAATAATTAACTATTATATTGACTAAATTAGATATTATTTTAGAGACTAAAAAAATTATTATCTAAATTAGTTTCTATTATTGGTAAATAGTTTATAAATTAATATTAATTAACTACCAAAAGTTTTAGATACCAATTATTTAGATTCTAAAGTTGACTATTAAAACCTTGGTAGTGAATTAAATATCAATTTTGAAACTATTTATCTATAATAGAAACTAATTTAGATACTAATAATTTTTTTGTCTATAAGATGGTATCTAATTTAGTTAATATAGCAATTAATTATTTTTTTTCTAAAATTGATTTTTATTTAATAATTTCCTTATAGTAGTAAAAAGCTCACACTAATTCATTAGAGTTATATGTTATATACATATAAGTAAAAGAAAAAAAAATGATTTTAAATAAAAAGATCCATAAACAAGAGTAAGAGTAAGAGTGTGTTTAGTAAAATCAATAAGCTAGCTATTAGCTTATTTGACTAGGTTATAAGTTAGTTCAACCAACACAAAAGTATTTGATATGTACTCCAAATAGCTTATTTTAGGAGCTTTTAACTTATAAGATAGAAACTAATTTGAATAGCTTTTAACTTATTTAATTTTCTTCTATTATTACCCCTTCTATTTTGATACATTTTCTTATTAGCCTTAATTTCTTTTTACCCATTACTACTTATTTTAATTTTATAAAGATAAATAATTATTAAAATATTGTTAATATTTCCTGAGTTACTTTTTAATTTTTTTATGTAGTTCAAACTAAAAAATTTAACATTATAAATTAAAGTAACTAATGTTTCATGCTATGTGAAAATTACACAAATTTCATGTAACAGTAAATTAAATTGAGAAATCAAAAAAATTAAATTTTGAAAAAGAATAAAAATTTAATTAATTAATATTTATTACATCAACTAATTTAAATAAAACGACTTGTTTAGATAAAAAAAAAGTACTAAACTTTAGTAAGAATTTAATTATTTAAACTATATAAAATTATCATTACATAATAAGACATATTTATTTGAAAAATATAAACTTCACTTCCTTTTTATAATAAAATTTATATAATTATATTTTTTATAATTAACTAGTTTATTAATTAACTTATCAAACATTTCTAATTAAATAGAGTAGCTTGTTAGGTTGGAATTTATAAGTTGGAAACTAATATTAGTAGGTAGCTGAAAAGCAAAAAGTTGGCTTTACCAAAAATGGACAAGGAGCAACACACATGTTCTTTTACTTTCCAACAAATTTCTCCTTGTATTTAAAAAATAATAATTTTATCTTTTTTAAAAATGACTTTTGAATTTTTTTTCAAAACATATTTTTCAAAATACATGAAATATATTTCTAAAACGGAATTTTCAGAATAAACTTTTCAAAATGTATTATATACGTTTCAAAATATGTTTTTTTTTTTAAAATCCAAAATATATTCTGAAAAAAAAAATAGCTTTTAAGAATAATGATAAATTAAATGAGATATTTTGTTCATTTCAATTAATTTATAGGATAAAAGGGATAATTTGACACAGTACAGGAAGAAACACCCTTGCATAAATGTTCAAGATTCGATTAATAAATAATCTTGGTTGTGCTTTGATTTACAGTTTTGTTTCAATTTGTAATATTCATTTTAAAAAAATGGAACTGGAGACTGTAAATAAATTGAATTTGCACCATTCATTTTAATCTATAACAAATTCTTCTCATTTTTAATAACTTCAGGAGAGTTCTAGACTTTTAATTTTAGTTTTTATGTTAAACCATTTTTAATTATTTTGGTCGTTAAATATTATTAATATTATTATTTAAGTTATACAGTTTTTTAAATTTTAAATTAAAACAGTTGTCGAATTATATTTTAAGAGACCTTATTAGTTTTAGAAACTGAGGCACCAAAATAACTTTTTATCCTAATTTTTACTGTCACCTAAAATTTATAAATGAAAAAGATAAGTCCTCTTCAACTTACAAATTAAAGTTTGATTTATATCTGAAAAAATATTTGATCTTATGAATACCCTGAAAAGTAAGGTGCATTTACAACTATCATATCTTAAAATATTCCTTCAAAATTCAAAATACATGATCGTTATGGCTAATGTAATGAAATTGGTAATTGTCTTGTTAAAGGATGAGTTAATTTGAAACACTAAATTTTTTTATTTGAATGTCATAAAAATAGCTGAAAAAAAGTATATTTATGATTCCTGTGTTAGCAGCCACAGAACTGGCATACCAAACCCTTCTGCCTGTGATCCTTATGGCGGAATCTGTTAGGAAGCTATATTTTATATTTAATGTTTTACAAATTCTTCCTCCACCTTCATACTTTATCTTGCATCTTCATATTAATTATTAAAAGTCATTTTTTAAAATTTTAAATAATCTTAAATAAAACATAATCTTCTTACATTTTAAAATAAACTTAGTTGTACTATTTAAAATAAACTTAGTTGTACTGTTTGAATTATAATATAAGTGATAACTTTATTACTTATTTAAAAATGTATAAGTAAATTAAAAATGAAAAAATGACATGGTGGGTTTCCCAAACATGCCTAAATACCACCTTCATTACTAAGAATTTAATTATCCAATGTTTTTCTTCTTTTTAAATCAAAATAAAATGTAACACAATTCTAAAGTTGTTATAAGCCAAAACATGTTTTTATATTGCATAGCAGATTGGTGTGATTAGATTGTTTTTCAATTTGAATCTATGAAAGTTTGTTAAAGAACATTGATATGTTTTGCAAGATGATTTAGTACTTGAAATGTGCTTTTCAATCAGGTAACAACGCTATGCAATTTAAGAAATACAATGATACAATTGAGTTGTATAATTGTGCCATTGCACTCAAGGAAAATAATGCTGTTTACTTCTGCAACATGTATTCCTCTGGTCTACACTTATACTATATTGTTAAGTATATCTAGGCTAGAAACAGGAACTTAAAAAAATTACAAGTTAGTTTTCCTTGTTTACTATATTTAACTGATGAAACTGCATTTTGTGCCTTCATTTTTTGACATATATCAGGGCATATGCTTACACTCAGGTTAACAAATATTCTGAAGCAATTCTAGATTGTCTTAGATCTATCAAGATTGACCCAAACTACAGTAAGGCATACAGTGGTCTGGGTTTGGTTTATCATGCTCAAGGAAATTACAGAAAGGCCCTCGATAAAAGATTTATCTTTAGTTTGGAAAACATAAAATACAACGAAACTTCTCGTCAACTTTTTCACCCAAACTCAAATATCCAAACTCAAATATGAAACTGTTCTTTCAAATTTCATGGCTGGAAAATAATGTAAATGTTGTTATTGTTGTTAAAAGAGAAATATGAAGTGTGAGGATACAACTAAGATTATTTAGAAATTTTGTTACGAAAATTCTATTCTAAAAATCATGTTTCGAAAATTTTGAAAAACTTACTTTCAAAACAGGTAAATTATGAGGGAGGAGGAAGAAAAGGCCCAAAAGAATAGTGCCTCATAAGCTGTATATGATGTAAACACACAAAGAAGTTGGTTAGTTAATGGTGTTGTAGTATGTCAAAAAGTAAAACGAAAAAAATGGTGTTTACAAATTCTGAGAATGGCGAATGGGCTTAGTTTGGTCCTGTTCTTCGATTGGTTTGATCATGTGGTTGGCCAGGGGTTACAGTCCTAGATAACGTTGCCATCATAGATTGAAAGGGCCCTCTTAGATTCTCCGGAATTTGGTCCATGTTTAAAATTTCAGTAGTCGTAGTCGTACGCCGAGTAGTAGTGGTGGGGTGAACCGTCGTAGTAGAAGACGTAGTAGAAAATGTACGTGGCCCCCCCTGGCTTCCTGATCCTTGTGCAGATTGGTTTGGAACTTCTCGAGATGACCTTGTTAAACTCTTTAGAGAATGAAGGGAGAAATTTGTTGAGTTGAAGACATTTTGTTAAAGTTAAGTGTCATTGAACACTATAAACATCTTAATAGAAATAACAACTATAATATAACTATTTAAATAATAATAATAATAATAATAATAATAGTAATACTAATAATACCTGGTTGTGATGTGCACGGTGTTGCTCTTCTAACAATTTCTGCTCAGCCACCTGTGTTTAAAGGTAGCATTACAACCACATAGAAAAAGTAACAAGAGAAGCACAAGGAAAAGTTAAAACAGAACAAACCCGTATATTTTCTTTCACAGATTCATTATTTGGATCCAACTGCAAGGCTGCAGATACAAAACATGCCAAGGTAAAGTAAATAAATACATGGAGTTCGAACCAGCTTGGATCCTATACATATAATGACATTAATAACAGCTTCAATCATTTTCAAACTATAATTCTAATAAATACAGAATGCATTTTCACTCAAATCAATTCTTTAGAGTAAAAAGTTCCTAATATGTTCCAGCAGGGGTAGGAAACCCAAATGGCAAAAAAGAAGCTAACCATTGGTGAACTTTCGAGAAAAACTTAGGTCTGATTAACATTTCAAAATTAAGGTGATGGATATCCACCATATTCACCTTGATATGTAACAGTAGATAACAACAATAAAGTCAATATCATCCGAAAATTTCCAGTAAAAACACAACAAAAAAGATAATAATTCTTTCCCAACCTTTTCTAAACCCTTTATCAAGGGCCTCCCTGTAATTTCCTTGAGCATAATAAACCAAACCCAGACGACTGTATGCCTTGCTGTAGTTTGAATCAATCTTGATAGACCTAAGACAATCTAGAATTGCTTCAGAATATTTGTTAACCTGAGTGTAAGCAGCTGCCCTGATATGTCATAAAACGAAGGCACAAAATGCAGTTTCATCAGTTAAATATAGTAAACAGGAAAAACTAACAACTTGTAATTTTTTTAAGTTCCTGTTTCTAGCCTAAATACACTTAACAATATAGTACAAGTGTAGACCAGAGGAATACCTGTTGCAGAAGTAAACAGCATTATTTTCCTTGACTGCAATGGCACAATTATACAACTCAATTGCATCATTGTATTTCTTAAATTGCATTGCGTTGTTACCTGAGTGAAAAGCAAATTTCAAGTACTAAATAATCTTGCAAAACAAATCAATGTTCTTTAACAAACTTTCATAGATTCAAATTGAAAAACAATCTAATCACACCAATCTGCAGTGCAATATAAAAACATGTTTTGGCTCATAACTTTAGAAATGTGTTACATTATATTTAGATTTAAAAGAAGAAAAACATTGGATAATTAAATTCTTAGTAATGAAGGTGGTATCTAGGCATGTTTGGGAAACCCACCATATCATTTTTTCAATTTTAATTTAGTTATACATTTTTAAATAAGTAATAAAGTTAACACTTATATTATAATTCAAACAATACACAAAAATTAACAAATAAATAAATAATTTTTTTAAGAATTAATTATGTTGAGTTAAATGTATGATTTTTAGCTTGTTCTTTAATTATTATTGAAATTAAATAATTAATTTATATTTTTAAAAATTATAAAAAATAGAAGTATAAAAATAAAAGTTCAACTCTAATACAAATGCGTGTGAGAGAAGAAGGATTAAGTTTCTCCTTACCGTCACTCTATAACGGTTGAGTTACATATTAAAACTATTAAATTAAAAGGTAAGGATGAGACCTAGTTATCTTAGAAATACTTTTAGAGCATCTTGATCCTTCCCCTCTCCCCATGTCTCTATCTATTCACACACACACACATATATAGATACCCACTGATTCAGGTTTTCTTGTCATAGACATACTACACATCACCTAAGTCACAGCTGAGTTGTTCAAGAGAGAGAATTTTGATTCATCCACGGAAAACATCAAACCTCTTAAAGTTAAAGTCACTTATCATACCTAATGTTTTTAGTGATTCAGCCAAACTCTCCAAACAAAACCGCTGACAACCGGATCTTACCATCTCCTACATAGAAGCAGATTTCATCAGAATTAAACACAGTTTTACTAAAATTTGTCTTTTGATAGAAACCTATCAGTCCAATGGCATTGATTAATCTGCATAGCCAACCCCATCAAGTGGTATAAGACTTGACTGCTGTTGTAGAATTAAACAGGCAAAAAGCAAGATATTAAAAACAAATTACATAATATAACACGAATAGTAGCAGAAATAATAATTTGCATTTTATTAACTAACTCGAGATAGCAACTGTATATTTATCATCCTCAAGCTCTTGTTACCCGCCTCAACAAAGCATTAATGGAAGAACCTGGTTCTCCTGCTAACCCACCCCTTCTTCCATCATCCTTGCATCTCAAGATGCAATTTTAGATCTTCCAATTCCCATAACGTACATTTGTGTCCCTCAACATCTTCTTGCACCTTTTATACAATATGAGCAACTTTCTCCTTCCACCAAATCCGTTTTTGCTTCTTTACTGCTGTCTCAATTCCAAAAACAATCCCCAAGGGCCTGATACTTAATGGAATGCAATGGAAGAGGAAAAGATAGCTTTTGAACATAACCAAACAGGGGATCTTACTTTTCTCATCGTTAAACATTAAATTTTTAAAAAAAGCGTGGGTAATGATTGCTATTGACAAGAGTAAGCAAGTTGCTAAAGGTTATGCGTCGACTTAAAATATTGAGCTGCACTAAGATCTCTAAGCTAAGTTGGCACATATTCTTGATCTCCTCTTTTAAGGTGGGCAAGTAGGAATTGTTAAGATATGTTGAGAACCTTGATGTTATTTTGATTCTATAACCGCATTTCCCCTAATTTAATATCCCCTGTTTTCCAGTTTCCCTATTTTACTTTAATTTTATCTTATAATAGGAACTTGAGTTTTATAGAGTGTCTAAGTCTGAAACCGAGTAGTATGGAATGGTTGATGGTGAATTTAAGTGTTTGGTTTTCTCCCCTTAACAACTAGCTTTTAAAGGTGAGTTTCCTAAGTGTTTGAGTGCTTTCCAATTGGTAACCAAACAGATTGTCAGTGTCTTGAAAAGGGATACCTACAACAAAGAAAGACTCTTCTGACTAGTAGAGGGTTCTAACCAATAAGGAAGTTAAAATTTGAGAAAGAGAGAAATATTGAACTGAAATCGCATGTTTCTGAGTCAGCACAGGTGTTTTATTTATATTGAGAAAAAAGGAATCAATACAATAAATAGAGGATATTTGATATCCTCTAATAACAAAGATATGATGTGGGAATAAGTAAAAATACTCCTAATAATATATGATTTAAATATTTTTTATTATATAGGATTACATCCTTATTTATATAATTATAACAAAAGAAATTCAGTGAAACGATACAGAGTGTGAGCCACTAAGACGTTGACTTTCATCGGTGGTGCAGCCCTAGGGATTTGGTATTATGGGGTGTCTAAGTTCCACAACAAGTAGTATGGATGCTTGGTAGAGTATTTAAGACTTTGGTTCTTCTTCTTTAAATTAGCATTTGCATTTAAGGGTGGGTGCCTCGAGTACCCAGTGCGTATCAGATAGCTCAGTCATATTGTTTAGTTTTCTTATATAGTAGACTTCTGGGATATAAATTTTGTGTAAATAATTGTACAAATTGTGCAATACAAGAGAAACAATTCCTTCTATCTCAATAAGAACTAGACCTTGTGACACTTCAATGGTTCTAAATGT
Source organism: Phaseolus vulgaris (assembly GCF_000499845.2). Lineage (NCBI taxonomy): Eukaryota > Viridiplantae > Streptophyta > Magnoliopsida > Fabales > Fabaceae > Phaseolus > Phaseolus vulgaris. The sequence goes on from NC_023752.2 coordinate 44,386,822, forward strand.
GAAACTCATTGCACATAATGGAAGTTACTATCTGAACTGCCACGTTGCTAAACTTAATTATCATACTATGACACAACGAGAGACATCTCTTTCCTATAAAGTATAGTTAGTCAATTCATTTTATCTGATCAAAGTCATCATTAGGATATAATATTGTACATCTCAAGGTATTCGGCAAGGGCCCTAGGTTGTCAAATTAATTTTAAGAGAAAAGGAGAAACAAATTACAAGGTTCACCTATTGCAAATTTGACTAGTTTTCCTAAAGATTAGAAACAACCCTAGCAGTTACCATGTGTTCCCAGAAGGAAATTTAATTTGTTAGAAAAGCAAGAAATTAAATGTAGCAGTAAGATCAAATGCAAAGTAAAACGTGTATTGGGTTGCACTGATGAAATCAGCTTCAAGGGCCACCTTCTACCTATGAAGCTCTGCTGGACATTCAAGCTGCCCTCGCTGTTACCTCAAACCCAACAGAAGCTGATTGTCATTTTATTCAGGCGGGAGGGAGGAATTGTATCCCATGGACATGTTACGACTCAACAATAGATAGTTGATATCTTATCAAGAGTAGGAATGATTATAACAACTTGAGCATGATTACATCTCCGAACCAACTGGAATGTATATTGCACTGCATTGTACTGCTAGCCTAATTTATTGAATTCGAACACAAAGACAGCTGCACCCGCACTGAATCAAACCAGATCGGTAAAACTATCCTGTCCAGGGATTATCTAAACACACTAGCAACTGTTTCTCAAAATTAATTGCTTATTTTTCAAATAGCTCTTTCTAGAAACCAGGCAAAAAATAAGCCGAACAAACATGCATTAATTCTACAAATCAATGAGAATTTGTTTTCTCTATGTTCTTTCTTTGTGTTAAAATGTTCTCATATAGGTTCTTGTCTTCCTTATCCCTCTAACAAGTTCTACCACCATTTTCCATCCTACAATAAATTTCATAAAGTGGTACAGAATAAAATTTATTAGATTTTCACAATTTGAAGTAGGGAAAGTCCAATAACACCAAAACTCTAACTAAAATCTGGAGTTCCAACCTGCTTCCTCAAGTTGCTCAGGACATGACAAATTGTGAGTGCACAGAATTCCAACTTGCAACATTTTTATGAGTTATATAACGCAAGCAGAATGGTTATAGAACCTAAGGTTCATGCATAGAACTTTCATTTAAAACTAGAAATCAACCACACGTTGGAATCTTGACCAAACAAGTGTTAGGTTAGAAAATGCATCATGTTGGGCTCTGATTACAAATCAGTAGTATAGTATTAATTTATTTTTGCATTTCTTTTCCAGTAAGTGGGAATCAATTGTGTATATCAGGATAGAAATAAACCAAATTTAATAAAATAATAACAGCAGTAAGAGCAACATATGTTCATGCATGATATAATATGTCATACCTTATAAGCCTCGTCAAATAAAGAACATGCTTTCTCCAGTTGCACTTGGTCATCACTCCCATCAGTATTTCTCCTGAAATAGTGATTTTTCTCCAGAGCAGCAAAGAATTGTCCGCACAGTTCATCTTTAGATGCTGCGCTCAAATATTAAGAATATCAATGTAACTTTTCACTTAAAACATTTTAAGAAACCAGTGCACTCCAAAATAAATTTAGAAATTATTCTCTTGGGGTTGTTATTATCAATCACCTTTGGTAGTTATTATCAACCTTTAGAGGATATCTCATCTTTCTAACCATGCAGAAGCATCTTTTCTATTGCTTCAATTTTTTCCCTTTATCCTAATTTTTTTTTTTTTTGTAAAAGTGCACCTGACCTTAATAATAAATGTTAAAAAATTAGAAAAATAGCATTCATTACTCCCAGAAATAGAGAAGAAGGAAGTTCTATATGATTTTCAGATTTTTTCAAAACATAGCGTGCTTTTACATTTCATTTAATTTTTCCTATCGTCTATTTCTTACCCTATGATGAAGAAGCACATTAAAGAAAACCATAAAAAACCTAAACAGACTCATCTAGAATCTAAATTAACAATAAATTTTTTGTATAATAATTAACAAAAAGCAACACCTTGTAGCTGTTTAATATCTAGATTATCAATGAAAATTTTATTCCCTGCCTTTCTACCCATTCACAATCAGAAAAATCATATGGATATGTCAAACACATTAAGAAATTGTCATTAGAAAATATTAGCAATCTGCAATCTTTTCTTCCATAAAAATGACTATTCAAGGAAGAATTGTGTTAGTCCTTGTCATGTAAAAGAAAACTAAAATAATTTAGATATTAATATACATAGCAATGTTTGATGAAGGGGTCTACATCCAAGAGCATTCTCAAGGTATAACAAATAAGGATTTTAAATGTTAAAATTTCAAAACTATAAACCTAGATATGTCTTGTCATTGATAGCCTTGAGACAATAAATAATATAAAAATATTCTCTAAATGAATGTTTAAAAGTATACAATAACTCAAAATTCAAATAAAATGAAGGGAACCTATTATCCTACCAAAAGCACGATGGCCCTGTGTTGAATCTTCAACCTGGTCAAGTTACATATAACGAAATAAATCAGAACTGAATCAAAACTTCAGCAATACACAATTTTAATGTGATTGTTTGATATGCTACAAGAACAGTGAAAGTAGAGAGATACATCATGAAATAATTAGGCATCAATGGGACATAAATATTGTTTATTAACTATTATTAGCAAAACCAATATTACTCCTTAAGTAAAAAAGGTTACAATTAATCTTCTAATTTCCTCAGCAGCGTAACCATGAACCAACTATATATACTACACTCACGGATCATCCATACCAAAAGTTCAAGCTATTAGGAATGTCACATGAATGGTTTTAAATAACACACCCACAAGCAAGAGATTCTTGAGCTTGAAGTGTGAACCATGCACAGGCTCATTCTATCTTAAGCTAAAATTTACCTTTCATTAGAAGAACAGGTACAACAAGGATTGAAGGCACAAGTCATGACAATAGGTCATAGAGGCTATATCTCATGTCATGAACGAACTATCCCAAAAACTTATGCTGCCAAGTGAAGATGCATGAATGATTTTATATCTCATTATATTTCATCATATGTTTATTCATTAAAGTAGAATTTATAGTCTAAGGTAAGAATAAATAAAGGAGTAAACCCCCTAGTTAGTCCAAAAACTAGTCACATGCAGTCACCTTAGTCCTTGGAACTAAAGAAATTAAAAAAGAAGTCCCTGGAAATAAACATGGTTCCTCATGTCAGTTGAAGGGATAAGTGAGGAATATTATTTTAATAAAATAGATTGGCTTATGCGGTATGTCATCACATAAACATGACACTCATGGATGCCCCACCAAACAGGGTCAAGTCAAACATAAAGGCTCAACAGGAGTGCAAGCACTTCCTCTCCTTGCCAGCAAGCTCGTTTGCTTTCATCACCACTACCACAAGTTCAACATAATTGGAGAAAAACACTGACCCAACACACAAAACCAAAAGTTCAAAAGCCAACCAATATAAGTCGTTGTAGTTGCACTTGGGTTTTTACTGTTTTTTTTTTCAATTATTGTTCCCAAATGCTCCATCACCTCCTCCCAACATCTTTTCACTGTTAAAATGGAGACCAGGAGTATGATCTAACTATTTGATTTCAAAGAGGTCTTACCACCTTAATGCTGAAATAATAAATATATGTCCTTTTCTATTATTTTCAGCTATCTGTACCAACTTTGTGGAAGAGAAAATGCTGTTATTTGCTTCTACTATGGTAAGTAGTCATTTGCACTCAAGTAATAAACAATGAGAAAAAGGATAGTGGCACTTCATACCCATTTTGTAACTTACAAAAAATTTAAGGCATTGAGCCTACTGGCAGATGAGTTAACTTTGATGCATGAGGTTTGAGCATTTTGATGCCAACTGCAGGAGACTGCCAGAGAAGACATATTTCCCTGGCCTTTTACAGGTCGCTAGGTTACTGGTAGGAATTTAAATTTTATTTTAAGTGACAGATTTCTGGTTTTGTTCAGTAAAACTTGAGCTCTTTATGATAGATTTTCTTGAAGGCTTCAACTCGTTAGCCAGTGTGAATCTTGAAATTATATTTCCATTATTCAAAGATTGTTCTCTATTCTTCCTTCTCGACGTAAATCCCAATAATTTCAATGTACACGAGTAAAACAAGATGTTAAACTATGTCGATTTGAACGGTTGAGTAAATGAAATATCGCATGCTCACCATGCACTAGTTAAACAAGAACAATTCAAGAAAAGTGTGAAACATGAAAAAAGACAAGCAGATTCCAATCAGCTGAACAGACGAGGGAAAAAATTAACTCAATCCATAAAAAAGTAAGGCCCCACCAAAAGACGGTAAAATATAACAACCAAAAAAGTTAACGAACTGGCCTAATGCGGCATAAGAGGGTAAGTGTGAAGTCAATTAACCGTAGATTTTGACGCCTCAGAAGAGAATGAACTAGAAGCATTCGCAGAATTCCGTCGAGTATCTGACTTCCTAGTTTCACTTTTCTTGTTAGCTTCAAGAGACTTGAACATATCAATCAAAGAATCAGATTTCACGTCATCCCCAGCCACAGAAGACGAATTAAGCTTGAAAGCCTCTGTCAAACACTCTCTAGCAACCTCAATCCCCTCAGCATCAACCCCACGTCCCAGTTCAACTATTCCACACGAACCAAATCAGAAAGCATGCATTGATCGCAATAAAAAAAATCAAAAAACAAAACTGACAACATAAACGAACAAATTCTCTCTACCCTATTAAACTTAATACGATTAAAATGACAATTGGCAACTCGAACCTAATTAATCACAACAACAAAAAACGACCCGGTTAATAAAATTGCTCGATATGCATACATAGGCAATGAAGATAAAATCTTGCAGTGGCAATTAAATTGGAAAGTGATTATGAGAAGAATAATACCAGAATTTAGGAAGCTGAGGAAGGCACGAACTATGCGACGAGAGAGAGGAGAATCGGTGGAGATGTGATTGTCAGCCATAGGCTATCGCAAAAAGAATGATGATTGAAAGAGAAACTAAATGAAGATAAAGAAATTTTTCATGCTAAAACTTGTCTTCTGGAAACTTCGTAGAACAAGAAGCGAATCTAGCCTCAAGTGGTTGAAGGCGCACTTCGTTCGTAGGTTTTTTATTTTATTTAACTTTCTGCATTTTCTATTTTATTTTTACATTTTATTGAAAATTTTGAGAAGCACAAAACGATCCTCACCTTAGATGTTATAAACTATGAAACTCACAAACTCCTCTTAAATGACGTGTCAGTATCCGATACTTATCAAATATTTATCAGATATCGATACTTGTATGACACTTGTAGAACATGTATCCGTGAAGTGTCAAATTCAAAAAGTATTGGTTAGATTTGTGACAATTTTTGTACAGTTCTAACATAATTTTCTAAAAATTCAAACTTTATTATATAAATTGTTATTATGATTATAAAAATATAATAAACAAATCCTTGTGAACCAGTCATGAAAAACATTTTTATGTTCCAAAAAATAATCTGTAACTTGTGCACATAAATCTTTATTGTCAATTTATATAATTCATAATTATATAGTATATAAATTTGTGTCCTCGTGTCCTACATTTTAAAGATTTTACATATTTTCGTATTCGTGTCCATGTTTTTACTACATAGGTTATAAACAAAAACAAACTTGTATCGGTACTAAGAATATTTTTCTCTATAACATGAATAAACATTTTTTGTTATTTTTATTTACATGTTTATGGTACAAGTGAAAAGTTATAAAATATTTTAATGGAAGAAAGAAGTTTAGATTTCACTTTAAGAATAAATTAACCTAATATAAAATTAAATATTAATAATTATCGATTCAAACCGGTGAGATTTCAAAAACTTAAATAGTTATATTAGCTACAAATAATAGATAGACTATTAAAATTTAAATATCAATATAATCAAATAAAAATAACAATTATAACAATTTGTTAAATTCAAATAGGAAAAATAATTAGAATTGGAATGTTACCCCGGTGACAAATAAAAAAATGCTTTTGATTTATGTATAATGTTGTGAGATATAGATTAATTACATAGAAATAATTAAAGTACTATTTGTAAGACTTCAATATTTGTTTATGGATGAAAGAAGTTTAGATTTCACTTTAAGAATAAAATAACCTAATATAAAATTAAATATTAATAATTATCGATTCAAACTGGTAAGAATTCAAAAACTTAAATAGTGAAGGTGATTTGAAGCTATTACGTGAAAATAAAGTTTCTTTTGTGTATATTTGATTAATGTTTGATGGTTTACACCTTTAGTTGGATTTTATAACATATCTTGCACTATATAGAGTTTTACTAGTTATGTTTAACATTATTTAGTAATTTTTCTTTTCAAGTTTTATGTTCTCTTACCTTATTCTTTTCTTACATTTGATAATGGAGAGATTTTTAGTTTTTTTTTTCTTTACTAATTACAACTTATATAGAAGATCAATTAAATGTGTTGAAGTGATTGTTATCATTAAATAGAGGGGATTTAATGATTAAGTTGATATGATGCTCTCAAGTACTTGGATTTGATGATGAATGCATTGAAGATTTATTGTTGTAGTTAATTTAGTATTTGAGTTGTATTTTTGATATTTTTTTTTATTGTTGTAAGTTTTCATGTTGATCTTGATTTCTTTGTATTAATATGTCTTTAAACTGTTTAGAATGTAAGTTAATTTTAGTTTATTAAATATGCGTTTAATCAATTTAAATATTCTTGATTGTCTCTATAAGTTATAACATTTTAATTGATTAAATAGTTCTTTTAGTTTATTAAAATCAATTTAGTATTTTTTTAAGAATGAAGTTCACGTTCTTTTAATCAATTAGAACATTAAAATCACTAAAAGAATATTTTTAAGTGGTTAAAGTTTCATTTTAACAAGCTAAATTTTGTCAAGTCCATAATTTTTTGTTTCAAATTATTAAAACAATTTTTAATTGGATAAAATTGTTAAACTTGCACATGTATGATTTTTAGTCTTTTTAATAGACAAATTAATTCAAAGTTTAACAATACTGAAAAATCAAAAAATTATTTTGAGTGAGTGTTTTTCATTGTGAAAAGTATTTTCTTAAAAATTTCCTAGACGAATCATGTAATCATGGTCATGACCATGATTGACGAACTTACATTAAATATCATTATTCTTTCTTTTCTTCTTGGTTTGAGTTGAAATTGTTATAAAAACTAATGTCTTGTTTAAATTAAGAAAGTATGAATTGATTTTTATTTTTTTAGAAAATATTTATTTTATTGAAGTTTTTTTCAAAATTCTTTTAAGAATGAAAATTGAATGCGATTATATTGAAAGATTGAATTTCAAGACTACTAAAAGAAGATAAACAAAGAAAAATTGAAAAAAAATAGTATATTAATTTATATAAACAAGATCCTATATTCACTCTCAACAATTCAACTATTGAATTGTTGGTTACACTAACTTCAAAAGTTATTATAATACAATCAACTCTTTAACACTTTCTAAAGGATAATAAAAATCTTAATACCAAGAGGATATCAATCCTATTAACTCTTTTCAACACAAAAAGATTTATGTTTCATTAACTCTTGATTACCAAGAACCAAACACTTGAACAGTCCAATTATAGCAACAAAGAAAAATGTTACCAAAATTTCATGACAGCAATACATAAGGTTCAACAAAACACAACCTTGACTAGAAAATCTTGAGAACACAAATGAGTGTGAGAAAATGCTTAGAAAAACTTAGTATAGAATGCTTTTGACGGTAAATGTGTTATATGAAAATATTGGGTCACGTACTTTATTTATAGAGACCTAAAAACACTAATTAAAAATTGATAATAACGTTTCTATGTGATTATATAAGTTGTAAATCAAATTTTCTTTTTAAAATTTATTTACAACATTTTCTAGTTTAATTGATTAAAACACGTGTTAATAGATTAAAAGGTTGAAACAAGGTTTCCGACTTTCTGCTTTAATTGATTAAACATGAGATAATAAATTATCTTGTTCAGAAATTGGGAACAACTTAATCGATTATAAAAAAAAAATTATTATGTTCATAGAACCTTTTAAAATAATCGTTCTCTTTTAAAACTCATTTTAACACATGTAATTATGTTGTGTGTTGATTAACCTTGTGAATACCTTGTGTGAAGGACTCAAACAACCATTATAATGAAAGGAAAACACTTTAAAACATCAATATCTCCATCTTTAATCATCATCATCATCAAAATATTTTCACTTGAGGTTTGAGGATTTCTTCAAGATCAATAATCTCCCCATTTTTTATGAAGACCCACATCTAATGCATGTTCTAGACTTGTATGCTAGATATGATGTCAAACAACTTTCTTTTGAGTCTTTACATCACACAAGTACAAAGACATAACAAGGAATTTCCCCTTACTATGTGAACTCCCCCCTTAGTCCATGCCCTTTGCTTAAGGTTTAAGGAAAAAAACAAGCGAAGAACCAAGACTAGGAGTCCAAAGAAAATTTTAATTTATTTGTAAAATTAAGTGCATATATACTATAGTCAACATACAACATGCATACATCTCCCCTTTGGGACATTATAAAAAAGATAAACCAACAAAATTATGATATATAACATGTGTTAAAAAGAAAATATGAAAAATTTCAAGTCAAAGTATTAATAATCAGTTATCCTAGAGCAAACGTGAATTTCAGAAAACAATTCACTATTGAAGATTGATTAAGCTCCCATGTAATCTATTATCCTAGAGATAAAACTCATTTCTAGGATGAAAACCTTATGGAATAATCAATTATTGACATTAGAAATAAAAAAAAATAGTTTAAAATATGATACATTTAATCTATTATTACACATTTTAATCCATTAAATTGATATTGTAATAAATTATGTCTGAATTTAACATATTAAAATCGAAATAAAACTAAAAAAAGTGAACATAAAAATCTAAATTGGGCCAATATCTATTTATTGATTATTTTAATAAAAAAAAAAACAAGATACAAAACAAGAGAAATCAAAACATCATTACAAGAAATACAACGCAATCAAAGATAGACATTATTCATCACTAGATTCACTACTACTACTCTCAACATTCATCTTTTTCAACTTTCTCTTAATGCTTTCAAGGGCAAGGTGACCATTCTCTAAAGTGTCATTGTGTTCCTCATCCTTTCTATATTGATATTGTACAATTTGTTCAAAGGGAGTAAGTAGTTTTTCTTCTACCTCTTGGGCATGATTTCCCTTAGCTTGCATTGGTTCAAGCTAATCTTTTGGGGCTTGAATATTGTGTTCATGTTTGAAGACCCATTGGTCATTCCTTTTGATAAGTCCTATTTTTTGAAGTGTAGTCTCTTCGATCTTATTAGAAGGGTGCAGGGATGTTGCAAACTCTCCTTCAACTCCAAATCCATACTATTCAAATAATCTAGAGAGAAAAACAACAAAAGGAAGATGATAGACTGACAAACTTTTTGCTTAAAGCATAATCTAAAAAATGATTATAAGCTAGTTTAATTGGATGCTATTTTAGAGGCATAAAATAGTAGCATGTCATCCTCCAAAAGTTTAGCATGATTGCTTCCTCTTGAAGCCAACATCCATGCAATCACAAAGGCTAACGATCTTTCACCCATCTTCATGACACCCATTTATAATTGTTTAACATTATTTCCTTGAACTACAGTTGGGTCTCTTAGACAATCAAGATAAACAACTATTTTATTGAAATTTTCCAAACTAGATAATGCAACCTCAGCCTCCAATTTGAGCTCAATAATGTTAGCCCTAATTTATTTGGTAAGGGGAATTTCAACTCCTTTTACCTTATAGAGGAAAAGTCCCCCTACACAAGAGAGTTTTGAGTAGAAAACTCTAATAAGATTAGGATAGTACTTACCCTACTTCTCAAAAAATGTTTTCAACCACTGACTTCTTAATAATTCCTAAAAGGTGAACTATCTTCCCTAAAGTAATCCAAAAGAAGACACTTATAGGTAAACTTCCTATCACTCCAAAATCTCTCATACTCTTCCCTAAATTCTTCATCGATAAACCATCCCTTAATAGACGTTGGGAGTCTTGAGAACATTGGAGTTTTCCCTCTTTTAGTAACAAGGCTCTGAACTCCTTTAGGATGAGAAGGAAATGTTATTTCTAAAGTAGTGTTTTTGAGACAATAAGGAGAAAACTAAAGTTTTAATCAATTATAATAACCTAGAACGATAACTTTAATTGATTAAAATTTTAAGTAACTGATTATATTTCTCTTAAA